>NW_006800033.1:229840-537735 GCF_000485575.1 Poecilia formosa
GCATAAAATGCGACTAAATAGTCGATGTTAATATGATTGTAATTTCATGGATAAAAATAGTACAAGACTGATTTTTTTTTTTTTTTTTTTTTGTTGTCGGTAAAGATAACGCCTAGCGCGACCTGCTGCCCTGACACCAACTCACACATCTTCATTCAGTCTTACTTGTAAATCGATTTTTCTTTTCTTGGACGTTTTGATGTTAGCTTGTTGATGTCTCAGTTTTATTCGCTGGGAAAATCAATAAGCAGCTTGAGGTGACTCTGCTGCCCTCTAGTGGCGAGAAGCCGTAATGTTAGCTGGTAACAATCGGAATGCATTGTGGGAGATGTAGTTTGTAATCAATTCATACTCAAAACCTATTGTAAGTCAATTTCAGCCTATAAAATGCTCCGGGGGCCACATAAAATGACATGGCGGGCCACATGTGGCCCGCGGGCCTTGAGTTTGACACATGTGTGCTAAAAGGTCTCATCATTTTGCAACACGCTCAAACCTTTAGTCCAGTCAGCATCAGAAACAAACTCCAGAATCTCCTCCACTTAGTGTTTTAATTGGAAAAAAGCACCATCTCTTCAATGAATGAGCCAGAAAGAAGCTGATTTAATCTGGTTGCAGTCAGCATCTCATTCTTTCAGTTATGGTGCCAAGAACTTTAAAAAAGCTCCGGTTGGAACGGGACCAGTAAATTGGTCCTTTCTTTTTCAGCCCACTTCCTTCCTCCTTAAAAGAGATCAAGAAGCACCAGTAATACTACTAATGAAACTCAAGCCAATTTGTTCGCATGAAGCTGCCATTCCTAGTAAGCAATGCACCGAGACACTTGGACTCCTCTGAATGAGGTTCAAACCAACTTCAAATCAAGAAGGTACATTTAACCCATCTCTCAGGTTGGATTAAAAAGATTAAGGCAACTCTCCTACAGAACAGAACTGCTCTTCTAAAACAAAGCAGGATCTTTCACATGCAGTTATGACTTTTCGTTTCATCTTTTGCGTTTCAGTCGATGAGCTCCATTGCCGCTCTCTCAACACAGGAATTCGTTATGCCTGCGGTGAGTCACAGCGCTGATGTGAAACAAGCCACTAATAAGCAGCAGAGGGCAGGAACAAACCCCCCACAGACCGAAAAGATTAACCGACTCCAACATGAGGGTCAGTTGCAACACGAAACGCACAATTCTTTCACATATCTTTCACATTCTCGCTCAGGGGAGCCTCCCTGCCAGCTGCCCACAAATAGGAGCTGATTAGAGTTGGTATTTATGACGAACCATGGATGAGAAGGGTTCAGCTGGACCGACTTTGGCAAAAAGATGAATGGATTAAGGAGGAGCATGAGGGGGAAGAATTAGTCCGCTCCTGTACAGAAGCCCTGATTCATCAAAAAACCTTTTGTCTGAACCGGATTCAGCCTCGCTGCATTGTTAGGACTAACATTTACCACATTCCCAACAAACAGACTGTGTGTTTGGTTTCAATAAAACATAAATCACAAGCAGATCCCTGAGGATGTAATACAATGCAACAGCACTAATGACTTGTTGATTAACAGCTGCGGCGTTAAAGCCACCTCCTTCTTGACACCTGATATTTCCCATTAAACTGCAGCTAGCGTGAAATTGGCACTTAGAGCATCATGATTCGTGAAGTCACAATACTTTATCTGTTAAGGGCGTGACTATGAGTCAATCACTTAAAAACAGGCGTGACTTACTGCAGAAATTAATTAACATCACGTAATAAAATGTGTTTTTTTTGTCCTGCGGCGTGCTGCAGTTTAAAACCAGACGTGAACTTCAGAGTCTTCTGATCTAAATTGGCACGTCCTGAAGAATTTATTTATTCAATATTATTTAGAGATGCAAATAAACAAATAATTCAATTACTTTTTAACATAAGAAAATATAAATTTTATTACATTTAATGTAATAAATTGTATTAATTTAGTAAATGCTTGAGCATTTGTAGCAAAGGATGGATCTGCTACACTTCTACTAATAATACTTCTGTTAAATCTAGTGGTTATTTTTTGTAAAACAGATTAATAATTGGATAGCAAAAGGTGCCTAGTTATTATTTTTTTACAGAATTGGAACCAGGTGAGGCTAAAACTTCACAACTTGAGAAGTATTTACATTTTTCACTTAAATGTAAAATATATTTATTCTTTTGATAGTTTTGACTTAAAGAACAATCATTTGCTGTTCTCTTTTTAAAAAAAACTAAATTAGTTGACGAATATTTCAATAATTGATTCATCACAATTAATCTGAATAATCCTGTCATCCTTAATGGATTTTAATGAGGAATGAGGATGAGGAGGATTCATTAAAGGGGAACAGCAGGATGAAAGTGTGTCACGATAGAAGATGAGGAGGATAAAAATGTCAAAACGGGATGAATATGATAAAAACAGGTTGGTAAAGGGGATAAGAGGTATGAAAATGAAACATCACCTATGTTGACCAAATGTTGAGCTACTACGTAAAATTTAACTATTTTTACATTTGATTTCACAGAGATTAATGATCTTTAGTTTAAGTGCGTTTTCATATGTGAAACAAAAACACACGATCTCAGAGTTTCGCGTGTCCTTCCTTTAAAAGCAAAGTTGTTTGTTGCCTTGAGGAGATAATTCACCCTGGACAGAAATATCAGAGGTTAAGTAACTTGCTCAAGGATATACCAAAGGATGCTTCCATTTGAGTGATTCTCAGACACAAAAACACAGAAATGTGACGGCAGACGGAGACCCTGACCCTCTTCCTCTGATAAATCCACGGGACATCGTTCATATTTATATGAGAGCCATGACATTAATGGCACAGGACAAGGCTCTCCCAACCAATTATACTTTAATATCTGGGTAATAAATCTGTGTCAGCACAAACCATCCATCAGCGATTGTTCACTTTCATCTGACAGCACCATGGACACGATCCCTCCACTGTCGCTGATTTTGCCTTAAAGGAGCAAAGCAGACAGGCTGAACATCCTGACTGAGGGAGAGGAAAATGTTTGTTACAGGCAGAGGTCAAAGTTCAAACAGAGGTTGGTGTGAATAAGGGCCTCATGTGGATTCAGTTTGCTATAAATATCTGTAAATATCAAGGTTACACCTGAGGGTGAGCATAAAAAGGGATGACAGCAGGTGGACGTAAATCAAACTTTAGTTTTTGGTCAGGAGATGACAGCCATGTTGTCAAGGACCAAAATATTTCTGGAGCTCCTGGATGGATTGGAAAAATATACATAACAATCTCTTTTCATGTAAGCATGATGACTTTCAGTTTCTGTGAAATTAATGAGATAACTTTTTATTTTCAATCTCCTGTTATTTCAACCTGATTCCTGGGACTCTTTAAAATGTTCTAAAAAATATAAAAGAGGAACAGGCCCACAGCATCACAGATCATCCTCTATTCTTAGAACTGGGCATGAGGTACTTTTCTACATTTTTGTTTTCTTATCGGATACAAATTTACAATGTTTGTGACCAAAATCTGACCAAAAAACCTCCATTTCCAATCAAATCTAAATATTTTAGCAATCTGCACATGTCCTCACTTGTGAGGGTTGCTATGGAGATGTGGTGACCCCAAAATGGCAGCCTATTCTTTTGCACTTTTTCCATTTTCCTCAGTTTTTGGTGGTAAAATAAATTTGATTATTCATCCAACCAAATCTTTTTTAACTTTTGATTTTTATTATTTGATTAAATTTTGGTGGGACACATACTGACCTGCATTAAACTGCATGTTCTCTTATTTTTCTCATTTTGAAGAGTGGCCAAGTGAAGCAGACCTTCTGTTTCATGAATTACTAATGGAAAGTCCTAATTTACTCCAATTTTCAGTGTGAGATTATGCTTTGTTTATATAGGATTAATTTGCAGTAACCAATTGTGTTTTGAAGAAATTCGCCACTGGTTCCAAAAAGTGTGGAGGGTACATAAGAGAAACATACATGACTGTTATTTCATCACCAGTTAAGAAGCATTTTTGAGTTTAATTCAAAAACTTGGGCATCATTTTTAGAGTTATGTGTGGTTACTGCCATCTGTATTATTCTGACTTGTTCATTTTGACAGTAATAACCAAAAACTACTGAATTCTTTTGACATTTACTCAGATAACTAAATCATTTTCATATTTTTTAGAAGATATTGACTGGGTTGATTACATTAAAAATCTCCTTTTTGATATTTTGCTGACATTGTACCTTGTTTTAACATACTATCCATCATTAAATTAACATTTAAATTTAATGTTAATTCCTGTATTTTAAAATTTAATTTGCTTTTTGTTATAGCTTTGGCTGTTTTGGTGCAAATAACATAAAACCCATGTAACATAAACATAATTTCAAACTTTAATCTACCTACTATATAATTATCCATCATCCCCTTTAGAAAACACGTCTACTTGATTAAAAACACACAGGAAAACAGTTTGTAGTTCTGCATCATAAAACCTCGGGTTTCTCAGAGTTTCAGAAACTAAACTAATGTTTCTAGGTGTTTCAAGTGAAACATGCGGAAACAGAAAAAGTGGAAATGGAGACCCAGAGCGAGAGAGGAAGAGGGCGAGCAGGCAAACGAATGCAAATCTGCCAAGTACATTAAGAATTGATTCAGAGCTGCAGCCAAATACAGCAGATGGTGATTGAATGTAAACGGAAGCGAGCCATCAAATTTCCAACAAAACTCTTTAAGGATGCAGGGAGGGGGAGAGGCGGCCGGGTGATGGAAAGAATGTGCATGAAAAGAGCCGTAAAGCTGCAATATGTTCTTCCCTGCGGTTACGCTTGTTCCTGTGCAACTTTAATCATCCAATCAGGCTGGCCAAGTCCACTGACAGGTCTGATTGCACAGAAATATTTTCTGCTCGTACTTATGATGGATTTAAACCCCAAGATGAAAGAAACCAAAATCACTAAGTCATCAGAGCAGTCTGGACTCTGTCCAACCACAACGTGCAAACAAGCAAAATGAGAAGAAACAAAAAAAAAGGAAGAGAGGTGGTGATTTAGACAACTGTAGCGTCTTTGAGAGCATATTTAGTCCCAACTTTAGGGATTAGTTGAGATAAATTGTGAGTCCAAAAATACATTGTTGCCTTGAGGCGAATCTGTTGTACTGCTTCAGAGGCGAGACATCCAGTGTGCAACAACAACCTCTTGCATTCTTCAACATCACACCAGGGACCACACAGCAGCATGTTTACATCTGCCAGCAACATGCAAACAGAGCAGAACCTCAGTTTTACACCAAACCTGAAACCTGAGATGCAAATGTATGTTTGGAGCTGCTTCTGTCAGAATATTTCCTCATAACACATGTTCTACCGGCATCAAGAGAACAGAAAAGAGGCTTTGTGCAGAAGAGAGTTTGGTAGAAATCTGGATGTTAAGCTCAAGTAAGGCCTGTCACAAGGTAAATTTTGCTGGGCGATAAATTATTCCAGTAATTATTGCGATAAATTATAATATTGTGACTATGTTCAAGCAATAATGGCATAATAATGCATTCAAAGTCCAATAAACTTTAATTTTGTAAAGAACACTTGACACTGGAACTAGAAGGTATTTCAAATGTCCAAAATAAAACACAGTAACGAAAAACAATAATTAAAACAAAAATAAAATAAAAAACGGAGACAACCCAAAATAAAATAATTATGTCTTCCTAAACAAAATTGCTCTTGAAAACTTATTACTAATCAAAATGGAAATTTATCATCCAGTTAATTGACAGGCTTAATTCAATATTTGAATTTTATGCTTATCTTTGCAGGAAAAGCAGAATAAACTAAAATAGAAGAGTGAAAGTAATGTTAAAAGGAGAACAAAATTAGATACAGAGAACAGAAAAGTCTCAATTAAGAAACTTAAATACAAGGATTTAAAAACTGTCAGCATAAATATATATAAAAAAATAATATGCAAATTTAATGGATTAAGTTGAAATCAAATGAAGTGAAAATCCTGTAACAAAAGGCACCAAGATGCGTATCATCATCATCATGTTTCTCTGAACAGACACGCTCCTCATTTCAGTAAATCTTTATGTAAACGGTCTATGTAAACGGTCTGTCCTTAGGCTTTGAAGGCTCAATTCCCTCAACTCCTTGTTTGATTCAAGACAATTACGTGCGGCAGACGCCCGAACCCAAAGCCCACAGAACAGAGGGGAAAAACAGAAACAGCACAGAGCTATTTAAAGTTAGGCCCTAAGCGCTTCTGTCAAGTGAATCTGTTCTTTTCTTTCCTATTTTTATTTCGGATACAGAGTCTCAGAACATCAGGCTGGGAGGCTATCATCCAGGCTACACTAGAGTGCATATGTGCTCGCCTCTGGGCTTCTCCTGCCCATCGCAGCATGGCGGTCTGGGGCTCAGATCATCCTAAGGCCATGTGGTCATGGAAACCCACTCATGTATGAATGTTACTTTGCTTAAACACAACTCCAGGAGTAGAGACTGAGAGGGAAGGACAGCACAGGTCAGGGCAGTCCTAGGAGACACGTCACGTGTCTGTGACGTAACAGGGAGGAAAAAGTACACAGGACCTTTTCAGTGTTTAGGTGTATAAATGTCACAGCATCCAGAGGAAGCTCACAGGTTGGGGCTTTCCTCAGTCCAGTAGCAATGGCACAGCAATGTAGTAGCATTTTTCTGTTTTTTTTTTTTTTTTCTAGATATTTGATTCATTTGTGAAGGTGCCAATGTACAATGAAACTCTGATCCGAACTCTGTTCTGCCTATAGTTCAGTTGACGTAAACTTTGGCGCGGTTCGAATGCATACATGAATACCAAGCGTGTAAGAGACCACTACAAAAGCAAGAAGCGGACTATATTGCAGGGCATTCTGGGTAAATACAACCTAAACAAACATGCTACTCTGGCGCCAGCAGGAGAAATGACTCATGGTCTTATACCAACGACAAATGAGAAACCCTACTACTGACAGCCACTGCATTTTTGTTTACATTTTGTGAAAAAGGAAATTGCGCTCATGTGTCTTCGTCAGAGGTTGTTGCCTTCAGTGGCTCTTTGTGCAGCGCCACCACAGGCAAGGAGGGGAACATCTCTCCCACATGGTTTGGTTTGCAAACCACACCAGCTGAAAAAATTACAAATGCAGCAAATTTGGTCCCCAGTCAAAGTAATGGACTGTCAGGTGTGAAAACATAAAAAAAACACTAGCCATAATGTCAAAAAGGCAATTTAGTTCTATGTCTAACTACTGTGACTGATTACTGAGTTAATCTGAAAGATAAATAGATATCTTTTATAAACCCATAACAATGCTTTAAAGCTACTGGGCTAAAATGCCAGTCCACCTATCCATCAAATACAGTTTTAGAGCCATAATATCCATGAACATGAAAAAGTATGAAATGTAAATAAATCAAATTCAGCAAATACATCATTTTAAAAGCCACAACTCTTCTAAAAACAGGAGATGTGGCTGATGGGTGATGACATGCAATCTTTATGTACAGCGTTTGCTGTGCTGCAGTTGCACGCAAGGCACAAACTGTTTTCTTGATTAAAACAAGAAACACTGTAATGGAAACGTATCAGATGACTGCGTGACCACTTACTGATGACACAGAGCAAAGATGCAGTGAGAACTTTGTCATCTGTGCAGGGGGCATGTGATGGAGGTGAATTTCTTCCCACCCAGGAAAAACAGTCTCTCTATTTCTTTCTTATTTTCTTCCCCCAGGATTGTGCAGAAGCAACCCTAGAAAACGGACACTGGGGTGACCAGATTGGGCCGTTAAAAAAAAAAAAACCGCAGCTGTTGTTTGTGAGCATAAAGTTTATTTGGTAGGAAAAATGCCTGTTTTATTTTGGTATTAATTTTTAAATGTTTTGTCTCCATCCACTAATCTCAAACAATCTTATGACTTTTTTCTAAATACTGGGCACATCTTTGCTCAATGAGCTCAAATTTGAGCTGAATATTTTTCTATCATGGTTGGAGATTTTGTTATGCATTGCTGTCCAAGTCCAGCTTTATAAATCTATCATCATCATTACTATTTGGCAACTTTCCCAACACATCCTTAGTTGCTTTGTACCTTTTTTCTTTACCGTCTCTACATTTCAGACATGGGCATTAATGAAATTGAAGCAAATCTTATCTAAAAGGCTGAGCACACTGAAAGGAAAGAGTTGTGAACATAACATGTCTCTTAATATAACTTTGAACATGAAAAATTTGTAGAATTTTGCTCCAGCCTTAATCCAGACTCGTTTTCTGATGTTTACAAAATAAACCCTGTTATCTTCATGGCTCCAGCAAAGCTGTAGGTACATGCACTCTGCAGGATGAAGTCATCTGAAGTCACCATAGGAAGCTGTGTAAACACCACTTTTGACCCTGGAGCATCTTTGTGTCTGGAGAACATGTTGTATATAGAACAGTGGCTAAAAATAACCCCTGTTGGCTTGACTCTTCCTTGCTTTGCGGTAAAGTAAGCTCTTGCAGTTGATCACTTGGATAAAATTAATTGCTGAGACAGTAAAAGAGCCTCCAATGTGGTTCAAAACATTACACATTCAAGCAAAGTGACTCGTGCTGCAGGGGGTTTCTATGTTTGAGGTGAATGACTAAATCCACCTCATGATGAGAAGTTTTTGGCCACACAGCCAAGTGTTTATGGTGAGCTAAAGAAGAGACCCAGAAGTGGAGGATGAGGCGTTTGTGAGTGGAGCTGAAACAAGACATGACCTTCTAAAACAAAAAAACCTTCCCTGAAATTTATTCTGCTCAATAACCCAGCTTTCTTCACATTTCTGCACGTCATAGTGAGTGTGTGTGTGCCGTCGCCCTTTTGTGCACAGCGGAGTGTGCCTGGCGAGGCGATGACAGGGTGTCGGCCCTGGTCTGTGAACCTGGCTGCTCTGCTCAGCTCCGCCTGTGACAGAGAGCGAGAGGGACATCACCCGGCCGTAGCCGCCCCAGCTGGACCAATCAGGCGTGAGAGCTCGTGGTCATGTCGGCGCGTGCGTTCGGCCATGTGCAGCCCTGTGGCACAGATCTCCTTATGGAGACTCATCTGCTCTCGACAGCGTCTGCAGCAAATTGCAAGTCATTTGTGTTTCTGCATTCAGTGGAAAAAAATAAAATGAAAGCTATTTTTTCTGGAAAGTACAACTGAAGAAGTCTGAAAAAAACATTGACAGAACCCCCAAAACTCAGTTTATTTATTAAAGTTGTACAATTAAACAATTTCAAACAAACGCTATCAAGATGTAAATGAAAGTCAACGTTATTGTAGCAATTATGGATTTATCATAAATATTTACCCCATAAAACCAAGGTTATTTCTTAGGTTTCTTAGGTGTTAAGACGCAATTAATTTAACTAAATCAAAATTTAGTTGAATGGAAACTGTGGATTAGAAGCGAAATAAAGCTTTGCCACACCTCCATATTCTGCCAACTTCTTTAAACACCACAAATTTATTGATGTTTTGCTTCCAAGGAGCAAACTTTTAATCGTTTAAATAATCTTCGATAATTGTTTTCCAGCCTTTCTGGAAGTACTTTTATTGTCCAGTAAAGGTATCTGCCTGTGAAAGTCGGTAAATTGGTTTATTTTTGTTTTTTTTCAAATAGACAGTTGGAGGATATAATCAAAATCAGAATACTTAATAAATCCTTGGCTTCAGGAAAGGATGCTGCTATAGCTGATCAGTTTAGATGTGCATCTGAAAAACATAAAATGAAAATAATTCAAACCAATCTGGGAAAAAATAATCAGAAAAGTACATGAAACAAATTGAATAAAAAAAAATCATCAAGGATACTTGTCAAATGAAAGTGAGATTGATGAGCTCATCCATGACCTACACACTGCTTTAAAATGTTTTTCATTCACTGTTGCACCCATGAAGAGCCTCAATGTGTCTGCATTATATGTAGCAGCGTCGCTAACGCAGCAGAAACGTAGGAGCTGACGATTAACCTAAACGTGATCCGGTTGGAGGAGCAGAACAAATGCAGCACCATCTCTTCATGAACTGTGAGTGATTCCTCTGATTCTTAAATTTTCTCCTCAAATTCACCCAACGTCCATTTTAAAGCAAGAGGGGAAAATCCAACGTGGCATTCACTTTTTTTTTCTTTTTTTTTTACTGTAAAACGAAAGAAGTTGGGATTTATGGAAATATTCGCAACTTAAAACCATGAATGATTTTGTGTTTATGTCAGCAGAATATTGTCTCCTGCACTTCTCCTATTGGCTGAACTAAAGATGCAGATGACATTAAATGAGCCACAATCAATCAATTTTTACATGCAGTTTTAAATTCAATGTAAGTTTTATGATGATTTTGGATTAAAAAAAAAGATTTTTTTTATATATGTTTGGATATATTTTGGCTTTAAACATGGTCTATTTTTAAAAATGTTTTTGGATTTTTTTGTTTTCATATTTGGTTGCAGATATTTATGTTTATTTTTTCATCCATTCATTTTCTTGTATTTTCTCCCATTTTAAGTAAATTTGATCAAATATGCTTTATCATTTTTGCTGTATCAGGTAAAATTACCTAACTTGATATCTAACAGCAAAATCTTAACCAAACAAATACTGATAAGCCAGCAGAAACAGACACAAATCCCAGGAAAAACAAAAACAGTCAGCTGAACATAAAGTCAAATGTTACCTCACAACTGCTGACCCCAGTAAACTGGAGACAAGGGGAGGAAAAAAGGCTGTGTCACCAGAGGTTGATGGTGAATGAAAGGCATCTCTCTGCCCCAATCTCTGTCACGTTGTGGCTCCGCCCCCCCACGCTGACCCAGGGGCAACGGCATAAGACCTGTCACCCCAAATCAGGCCCCAGACCACGACAGCCGTGCTCGTATGTAAATGTGTCAGCACACGGAGACTCGTGAGCCTGACATATCGGTTTGAATATGCATGTGAGGTACTGGCTGCAGCGTAAACATGTGTGCGCACGCTGGCCGAGGTTCATCTGCATGTGTGTGTGTGTTCCTGTGCACACACACACACACACACACACACACACACACTGCGTTAGCCAGTCCGGGTGTGTAACAGTGACATTCCCGATGGGAAGGAGTCTCACGACTGTTTTCATTTGTCCGACTGTCCGTTTCTCTTCATGAGTAAAAGGCAGCAGAAAGAAACGTCTTATTTCAGCCACACTCCACAGAGGAACGCCCTCTCTGCCCGCTTCTCCTTCACAGAAAGGCTTACTGCCTTCTTCTGTTGATATGTTCAACAGTATTTTAGGGCCATTGTGGATAGAAATAAAAAGAAGTAAATTTTGGCAAAAAAAAAAAATGTACAAATTTTGAGATTAATCTCAGAAATTTTCTAGAAAAAACAAGGAAATTTCTGAGTTTGAAAGGTCAAATATTTACTAGAAGAAACTCGGAAATTTTGAGATTAGTCTCAAGATTTTCTACAAAAAACATGAAATTTTCTGTTTTAAAAGTCCATGTCTTTTCTAGAAAGTTTCCCAGATTAATCTAAACATTTGAGAGTTTTTTTTCTAACAAATTTTCAACTTTTCAAACTCAGAAATTCTGAGGATTTTTTTTTAGGAAATTTTCTATCAGAAATGTATACCTTCTTTTTTCTATCCACAATGAGCCTAATATGGCACCTTATATATGCACAACCATGTTCATATCTACAATTTTCTTAGAAATTATTCAGGTGGAAATTGCAGTCAGGTAGGGGTGAGCGACATAGACTTAGCGTTTTATCACAATATGATTATATTGTGGTAACAATAAAAATGATAATAAGAACTATTTATTCCTTTTTTTAGGGAGCTGCATGTCTGCACAGCAATCATAATCCCACAAACACAAATACTGCTGTTGAAAAACATTATAATATGTTTTAGGCCTCCAGTGATTTAAGTCACTAAAATGTGCACATTTAATAATATTTAAATTTCTTGGTATTCATTGATGTTTTCATTGACCAGTGGAGAAAATAGTAAAAATAATCCCAATCATACAGTTTTTTTTATCACTACAAAGTGGAATTTATGACAACTATAATTCAAAATTTTAATCATGGTAAATTTATCATGGTAAATGATACATGATTGGACTGCAAAATATGCTTTATTTTGCAAATTTTCCTACTATCTAATCTCAAACTAACTAGCTAATGCAAGAATTTTAGTTGATAATTAGCATGCAAAATTTAAAGCTCTACTGCACTGCTTTTACGCTGGCAAAGCAAACACGTGTGTTGCACAACCATCGCATGCTGCAGAAATACCAGACAGACGCCATGAATCATAGGATTCCCTTTGTCAGACAAAGTCAGCTTCTTCACCCCCCCCTCTACGTTTTTTACAGTTAAAGACCCGGAGATCTGCTGCGGCATCATGGCGACACGTGCGCCAAAACAAAATGCAACGGGCCCGCTTGTGAAGGGTCAGGGCCGACTGCAGGGCTCATTTTCCCGGGGAGTCATCCTGAGTCACGGAAAGCACTCCTGTCATCTCCTAATATTTTTCTGTATTTGGTCTGCGCTAAAATATCAGACACTGAGTGCTCATCCAATCACCAAATTAGAGAAACACGAGAAGGTCAGAATTTTATATTTCACACTTTAAAGTTCACAAACTCAAAATTTATTACATTTTCTTAATCCCCACTTTTTTTTCTGAAGACATTGGAGAACGTCTCACTAGCCAATTAATTCTACATCAGTCATCCAGAACTAATTGTAATATATTAATTTAATCACAATAGCAGAAAATTACCATTTGCTGACTCAAGCAATAGTTCAGTCACATTTAAATCCATCATTTATGTCACAGCTACTTTCAAGTGGCTCAGTCGGTGCAGCAGAAACTTTGCACAACAACACAAGTGGGTGCACGCAAACGCGCACTGCTGCGTCTCCCATTTACAGCCGATGACCTCCAACAACCTTAATCACTTGGTAATTACATGGAAAGAGAGCAAAGCACCTTCCCTCTGCTGCTGCTGCTTCAAAGTGGCTTACAGGAACTGGCAAGCAGAAAAACGCAGAGCGGAGCGCACGGCGGCAAGCGGAGGGAATCCAGACTGGTTGGTGGGGATAAATATACGCTTTTCCCTCAGAAAGCGACACTCCGAGGATTAAGTCGAGCTATGAGCTTCTGTCTGCTGAACAAGAAATAAGCATAATACCTTGGTGTTTCACGTTAACCGAAGCCAGCTAAGAGATGATGCAGGAGCAAAGGAGGATCTCAGTTCAAATCCACGTCCTTCTCACGTCGCCTACATCACTGCTTTTTCTCATTTCTTTGCTTTTGTAAATCCAGGAGTCCCGATATGTTGATTTTTTTTTTTTTTTTTTTACACTGCAAAGCACCTTCTTCATTAATTTTGTCGCTAAAAGCGTTCACCTCTTCCAGAACTTGCTCCACCTTCCGCATTGTATAGAAAAAAACTGGAAGAAATTACTGCGTTTATCAGAAATTGCTGCCTGCGAGCGTGGAATCGATTTAGACACAACCTGGAGACAATTTCCTCAACAAGTATAGATAATTGCAGATAACTGGGAGTGATTAACACAAAGTATTCTCATGAAAGTAAAATGGTGGATCATTGCACACCAAATGCACTCATCCCGGGGATTTTTAGAGATTAATTGTGTTTTATGGAGCTATAATTCAATGACTTTAAATCATCCCACTGAGCGATCAGGAAATAATGTTGCAGTAGGTAACACATTAAAACAACATTCAGCTTACGTAGAGGCATTGCATTCATTGCATTATTCTTTTCTTTCATTCATTTTTTTCAACTTAAATTTTAATGTAACAAATAAACGCAAATTTGTGTCAAAATTATAAATTAATTCAAATATTTGCACGCATCCCACTAATATTTGGGTGAATGTCTCTTGGCAAGTTGAAGCCTTGACCACATGCTTCTTGTAGCCAACAAAACAGGCAGAGATTGTTTCAGTTTGCTGGTTTTCTTGCTTTTTTTTTGCATTTCAAATTAGCTTTAATGTGTGATTTGTGTTTGGGAACATTATTCTGATCAGAGCATCTCTCATCTGACCCACAATGTTAACTTTGAATGAGAGGAAATTGCGAGACTCAACACTCAACTGACCACAGTGACGCTAGTTTTACACCAAGTCTTAAGAGACCAAATCTGAAGCCCTGCTGCTCAACGGTCATGTTCGGTCGCAGCTTACAGTTAAATGAGACAAAGATAAACGTACAAAACCAGGAATTACAGTTGAATTATTTAGGCTTTCAAATCTGAGAACACTGAAACAACTGCCAAGCGTGTTGGTGGCAGAATCGTGCTCTGGGGTTGATGGATGGGATACTGACGAAATGAACAGCTAGGTCAAAGGTCAAATGTATTTATAAAACATGCTTCCAACAACTCAAACTGCACAGAGTGCTGTACAAGGGGGAAAAAGCCAAAAGGCGCAATAGTGAAGTGATGATGTTAGAAACTTGGACATAACTGGGTGTCCAACAGAGCAATGACCTTAAGCATATTTTTACCAAAGTAAACTTAAAAACTAGACATCCAAAAAGTGATGCAATTAAAAGTAAAAAAAGTATTTCTCAAGCACTGAGTAACTGATCAAATTATTAATCATTTAATATTTAAAAACTACATAATCAGACGGACCCAAATAAAAAGTTATATGGAAATTTTGGTATTTTAAGGACAAAAATGACAATAATTTATATAAGTAATAAAAAAAAAAACAAAATCAGGCAAAATAAAATGTTTCCAAATCAGTTTCTTTCAATAATAAACTTATGAAACTTTAACAAAAACTGCAGGCTAGTATCTGTGCCTGCTGAATGTTTGTTTTTCATCCAGTGGGTAGAGAATACAGACATTTTACTCAAGTAAAAGCAGAAGTACTTCATAATCAGATTACTCAAGTAAAATTAAAAAGCACCACAAGGTAAAAATACTCCTAAAAGTACAATTTAAATATAATTGAGTAAATGTAAGTAGTACTCAAAAGTGAGTATACATATTTTTAACCAAGCGGCTAAGATAAAAGCGATCGTAAACTTTATTTATTTTTCTTATCATTGCAGTTGCATCATCTGTGCACCTTGGAAAAGAATATCTCAACAAAGTGAAAAAAAAAATATAATGATGACATAAGATGACATTCATGTCTGCGATGATTGGATGTAGGCATATGACCGGAACTGAATATAGTGGTATGCACCGTGCCGCTTAGTGTTAAATTAAATTATAAAGCCCTTTATCTGATGCGCTCTCTCAAAAGTCCTTAAAGGAGATCTAATGCATCTTCAGTTTAATGGACCATCACTAATCACAACTCCCACAGTGATTCCAGCTTTTAACTGCAAATTAAAAGCACAGCAAGTTAAGGCACTGTACAAAATGTATACCATTATTGATTTCCCATATAAAACAGGTTTTTGGGATTTCAGCATAAGGCAATTAGGGCAAAAGATCTGGATTGAGTTTTGCAGAGATGGGTTTCTTATCCAGTGTCTGCATTCACAATAAAATAAAAAATGAAGATTTTACTCCCGAATTGTCGTTTCTTTATGAGAAAAGCATATTTGCATAATTAAAGACAGCTCTTCTATATAGTTTGTGTTTTGTATATATGTAAATATATAAAGTACCTGCTTATGTATGCAACCTAGAAAGTTATCTACGCTGCTGTTCTTTCCTTTCTTTCTTGGACTGATGTACGTGGTTCAATTTCTGAAGACTGCAAGTAAAAAATATATCAGTTTTTCTCTTTCCCAGGAATATTGAATATAAATCAGCACAACAGACAGCTAAGAGACTATGTATCATTTCTTTGGCTTTTCTAGGACATCCTTTGATCATTTAATAAATATCCATGCACAATTTATCACCCACATCTGCAAGGTCAGGATTTTATTTCATATTTTGAGCCAAAGAGATGGGAAAATTATCACCCCCCCCCTCCAAAAAAAAAAAAAAAAAAAAAAAAATGCTGCATGGTAAATTAAAAGAGGAACGTAGTTTGAGGTTAAGGTGCATTTCTCAGCTGCCAAACAGAATATGCTCCTCATCTCTCTCTCTGAGTGCTGCAGAGCAAAGGGGTTGACTTTTCCTCTTGTCTGCTATCACAGCGAGTGAAATAATGGTCTGTGTCGCGAGTGCGGGGGATAACAAGCAGGGAGGAGAACCAGAGAAATGGACTGTCTCACTAAATACTTTCACATACTGTAAATGTTAATGAGGAATGCGAGGCTGTGAAATGCCAAAACTGCTTTCCCTTGATGGAACCAAAAATAGAGTGGAGGGGGGAAAAATGAGGTGGCAGCTTGCCAACATAAAAAAAAAAAAAAATTATAGGGGAAAAAAAACAAAACACAAAGTTTGATACGCTTAGAGCAAGAATCACTCAGTAGCACTAAGAGCTTTCAGCGGCAAGGCTCCAAAATCCATCACAATGACTTCACATGTAGCAGGGATTTTCTCAAGCACACGGGGAGAAACTCATTATGGTGGCTCATATTTGAGCTGTTGCTGCTGTGGCACTGACAAATTGCTCCACGCTGAAACCAACGTGGCAAATTTCAAAAAACAGCCCTCTCCTCATTACGGTGAACTACTCCAGGTGTTGGCTGGACGTGTTGGGAAATGTTCCTCCTGATGTGCCGAGAAAATGACTGAAGATGTGTGCAGATGGAGGGACGGCCAGCGCCTTATTTGGTGAGCGCTACAGTGAGGCGAAAGGAAGTAAAAGGTAACAGTGGAGTAAAGATGGAGGCGACAATAATTACATAACACGTACGCCCCAAAGGTGGAGCTTTAAAAGCGGAATAATCAATGCTAAAAATCTTTTTAATTAACTCGGTAACCTGCTGCTTTTGTATTTTGTTGAATGCATCAGTATTTCACTGCTCTTATTTTATCTGACTTGTTTATTTTGAAGGGGCAAAGCATATTTATCATTATAAGAACTTCAATTTTATTTTATTTAACCATTATTCTACCAGGAAGATAAAATCTCTATTGAGAAAGAACTGGCAAAGAGGCAATTATTGTTTTGTGCAGCAAACAAAACAATGATTAAAAGGTACAGACAACTCAAACATCATAAATACGAAAAAAAAAATTGCATTTAAAATATAACTAATTTGACCATAAAAGCTAATTTCAAACATGGACCAGTCATTTAGACATTGGTTGGAGTTGTCCAGTTTTGCCTGACTTACAGATCAAACGGGGAAATAAATAAATAAATAAATACATTTTTACTTACTATTCATTAATTACCTCAAAACAAAGAGCTCACAGTTTGGTGATCTGGAGAAGTCAATTAACTTACAGTGCACACTTTAAAAAAAGGTTAGGGTCATGTGCTCATGCAAGAATCTGTTGCTAATTCTTTTTTTTTTTTTATTGAATTTTCCATCTAAATGAAAACATCATTTATGAAACTATAAAACTATTTATGAAACACCGTTTTAAAAATGTTTCTTGATTTTGTTGGGACGGTGTTCAGAGTAGAATCTGCAAGTTTTCCATATTCATCAATATTCTCATCAATCCAAAGACATTACCTCTGTTGCTTTGTTGGGGGAAGGCTTCTGAGCGCTTGCCAGAGCATAAATTATTAATTAAGCACATTAGTTTACACGTAAAGTCGTTATGAAGCCTGCTTGACATTTATGTAAACAGCTTCTGCAGGAAATAAATCCCTGCACCACCCATCTTACTCCTTATTGTGAGATGAGTGAGAAGTTTGACTTTTAAGTGACTTTCAACAAAGTGATGACCAAGAATTAGTATTTCAGATTCCCCCTTGTCTGTTTACATTCCCCCAAAGCCTTGCTGTGTCTACAGAGAAGTTATGTGTTGCTTATTCCAAATAGAAGAGCAGACAGAAAGGAAACGCTGATTCTGATTTGATGAGGCTATGGTTTGTGCGTTCCGGTGCCATGCGGCGCGCCTGTGACCCTGATTTATCCGTTCATTTTCCACCGGATTAGTTTGGCGCCCAATTAGGATTTAAATGATCCTTCAGTGATAAACGTGACCAAACAGATGCGTTCTTACCGCTATGCGAGTCTGTGAAGATGCTTTAAGGTGTAAGACGATCCTTTGTTTGGGGACGGAGGGAAGGTCGTTTTGGACTTGCCGAGGTTCCGCCGTTGATCCTTTTCCTTGTGTGTTTTTTTTATTTTTCCCTCTCGGGGAGGAAACCGCGGGACGTTTCTCTGACGGCTTGTCAATGTTCACCTCGCAGCATCACTACGAAGACGTGTGCAGGCACTCTTTTGTCCATGTGTTCGCTCCTCAGTCGAGCTGAACGTCGATCGAGCTATGTGGTCTGCTGCGTAAAACCGGTGCCAAGATTCCTGCGGGCCCGCTCCGTTGCGAAGATGCGAGACAATAGTCTGGTCATTTTGGCAGGGATCGAACCTCCTTTCAGCTGAGTCGGCCGATTTAGAAGCGAATCTCGGGCGCTCGTCCCTTCACATCGCTCTGGCTGCCTGGCTCGGGAATTCAGCGATAAATATGTCAGTGGCTCACATGCCTGTTGGCTCCGGCGCTGCCTTTCGGGTCCCTCATCTTTGCTCTTCCTCGCAGGAGGAGTGGTGAACAGTTGCCGATCTGTTGATCACCTGAAGATCCGCCCGCAAGCAGCGTGTTTATCCGGGCCGCAGCCGGAACCTTTATTGGCTGATCGGGTGGAGCTCGGTGAGTGACAGCCGGATCCTCTCAGTGGAAGCCCGTCGACCCTTCGTTTGCAGGGATCGGTGTGTGTACGCGCGTATGCGTGTGTGGGGGGGAGAGAGAAAGAAAGAGAAAAAAAAGGGAAGATGTTGCGCGTACACGTGTTTTGGCGGTGCGCGCACCCGACAGGTCATACATCTCGGGTCCATAAACATCTGCTTCAACATGAGAGCCAGCGTTAAACAAAGCTGCAGCCTGCCGGAGTTTTTCAGAAACAGCCGTGTTGACACTATTTAATAAGCAATGTGTTACATGGTAATAAATAATGTTGGCTAAATTTGGATTCATATATGCAGGGTCTCGCGTAGGCATATTTTGTCACATTACAACTAACTTTAGTTTCAGAGGAAATGTACTAAATTTGACTTTAAAGGAAAAATTTGAAACGTGGGGTGTGCATGTCTTGCCTTCTCGTAAATGAAATCCAGCAGTGCACACATAGTCACTACATTACACTGGAATGTAGATCACAGCCAATCAATGTGTTAGAGTGGCCCAAAGTTCAGAGCTAAATCTTATTGAGAACTTGTGGCAAAACATGAAATCTTCTGTTCACAGATTCTAATCCGGCTGAGCTGCTTCAGTTTTCTAAAGAATAGGCAAGAAAAATTCAGTCTCTAGATTTTTTTCAAAGCTGGCATAAACATACCAGCAGCTGTAACTGCAACAAAAGTGAGACCACTGAGGTTTTATTGCGCCTTTTCAAAACTTAGGACCCCAAAAAAAAAACAACTCATTTACACAAAGTGTTAGAAATAAAAGAAGGAAAATTACAATGCACTCAATGTGCAAGTTTTGCAACAACCTCATAAAGATAATTTTGGTTTGTTGGGCCAGTAAAGCTGAATAAACAGCTGATTTGATGAGTGACAGTTTAGACTCTGTCTCTCTTTGACACCTTCTAACGTTAAACAAGCATGTCTTTTGTCTCCAGAAATTAGTCGTTAGTAATCGCTTTTTAATTTTCTTCTATTTCTGTAATCATATTAAGACTCATTAATCACAGTGGGGTGCATTTGGTAAGAACCGGCTCAGTATATTTGATAGAAAATGATCCATTACAGGATTTCTTTATTTCAACGCCTGAGGCAAGCAGGAGCCTTCAGGATATGTCGTCTGTGATACGATCAACATCATCTCCTGCCGAGGAGCTGGCTGGACGTCTCGGATCGTTCCAAGGTGCTTAAGCGGCTCAGTCTGAGCGAGGCCCTTCATCCGGTCTAAATGTGCTTACGCCGAAGGCCTCGAGCGGCGGGACGCACATGGCTCATTTGGCAAATTGAAACCGCTGGTTGTTTTGAGTTTGCTGCTTGATTGTTCTAAAGCACAAGTTCATCCGACCCCTCCGTCTGATTCCGCAGCCATTCATGCTCGTCCTCCCTACATCAGTTTACAGGCTACATTCTGGGGAAAACTTAATTCTGGGTCCGGTTATGCAATAACAAGCGATATGATTCAGTGTTGCAGTTCCTTCGGGTGACCAAGTGGGAAAAAGTCACACAGTCACATGGTTGTGCAACGTCTTTGCTAGTGTGTGTGCGGGTGAAATTGCCTGCACACGAGCGTCGACCTTGCCAGAGCTCAAATTGTGACAGACTTTCTGGAAGGAAGATAAAATGTTATGCAATGACTTTGTGTGGGAATGCAAGGATGCACTAAAGGGAAGGTTAAGGAGCAGGTGGGGGTCAAGATTACAGAACAATTTCTTCTTGGGACCGAATAAAAACATTTTTACATCACTTGCTCTTTTCAATTAAATGGCTGCGAAAGGAATTTTGGGACTCAGAGAACGTTTTCCACATACCTTTTCTTGTTATTGAATCAGGTAGACTGACGAAAGAAGACCTGCAGAAGTTTAGATGTTTTCTTGGGTTCTATTGAGGTCCTGAAACTTTGTTTTTCTGAGAAGGATCATCACTGCTCCACATATTCTCAATTTGTAGAGAAAACATGTGTCTTAAAAGTCTGTATATATATAAATCCCAATTTCAAGGCATTAAATTAGGAAGTAAACATTTAAGTCATTGGAGTCTTGCTAGTGAAACTGGAGTAAAATTTGGTTAATCAATGTGAATTAATAATCTAGTAAGAGAGATTTGTTACTTTCACACAAGGTCATATGGAATAGATAGCGTTACCCTTAAAAAATAACCTTTAAAAATCATAAATTGAGAGCTGAATTTTGATATTTACCTTTATTAAAACTTTAACTTTGTTAAACCAAGATTAATAAAAACAGATATATGAGGATTTTGTATGACTGGAACAATATGAAACATGACAAAAATAAAATCTTTTGGGGTGTAGACTCCATGTTCGCTGCATTGTTCCTGCCGTTTGTCGCTCCACATCATGGGAAGCCAGCACCTTTGACCTCTGATGCTCCACAGAAGGAGCAGGTTTAAAAGTGGCAGAAAATGAAATCGACTAAAACATCTTCTCAATTCCTGCTTGCGATTTGTTCTGCGGCTACTTCGGACATCATTTCATCCCTCCGCAGTTGGTGCAGTCGTGATATTGTTAGTAATCATCTCCACTAAGACTTTAGATCTATTAATGATTCCTGGCTGCTTTTTTCCCCCCACCTCTGTTTGTAGATGATTTGCATGTGACCAAGCCTTCCTGAGCTGCCTACTGCTGGAGATTCCAGAGGAAAAGATTGGTTCCTGATGCTAGCAGGATGAGACAAGTGTGACTGAGTCACTGACACACGGCAGAGCCACTGCGGTCCATAGTAGCAGAGAGACAGGCCAGAACACATGAACACTAGAAATGCAAATACACTGCAGGGAAAGGTGACAGATGAGGTGCTTAGGAGAAAGCTGCAAAGGAACAGGAGGAAATTGCCCCAAGCAGGCCCTGTACCACAGTCTGCTCCGGTCTATATTTAGCACAAGGGCCACAGATTGTAACAAGTGCTCCGGGGCCCCGTGTTCAGACGGGCAAGAGCTGCTGCCGTACGTATCTGCAACCCGCGGCCAGGCACGATCCCGGCTCAGGAAGAGCTGGAACAAACACGCTAACTCAAAACATGTGTAAAGTTCAAAACGCTCTAATGGAGCAGCTTTGTGGCGGGATGCAATCCCTGAAGCAGCCTCCACATGTCAATACCCCAACCAGAGCCGAGCCGCAGCTTCACTCCTGCTCGTCTAGTTTGGGCTTTCGCGATCACAAATTCCTCCCGTTCTCTTTCCCCTCGGCGTTTGGAAAGGGCAGGACATACCCCTCCTCCACCCCCTCGTTTGCCGAAAAGTAAATCACTTGTCTTGCTGGACAGGATTGACATTCAGTGCAAAATGTCAAAAGTCGCTCAAGTCATATTTGACTCTTCCTGTTTGTGCTCTAACCTTCGCCATCTACAACACCTCCAGTACGGCTGCCGGGATATTGTCAGCGGTGAGTGATGAGGGCTTGAGCTGTTCAGACAGCAGAGTCTACTGAAGGTGTGACAAAGACTTAAATCGCGATCCGTCCCGAAGTGAGCGAAAATGGTGGTCTGAGGAGTGATTAAAGAGGGTGCCATCAATATATAGCAGCTTTACTTAAATGCTTTTTGCCCGGCAGGGTCCATCTTTCTCCAGAAATATTGACTGTGGTCAGTTTCTGAGAGTGTAGTGGCTCCAGCGCGGCATTAGTCACTTTTCTGCTGCGCAGTCCTTTGTCTTTGTCTTTGGCTGGAGTTTTACTTGGACGGTCAACTTTTAAACACAAAAACATGCTGAGCTGCAAGCAGCTTTTTCTGCTGACAGTCACAAAGTAACAGCTTTTATGTTTGGAGACCACCGGATAAATCTGCACGAGGAAACTCAATCCAACTTTATTACTAGAGCACTTTATGGTAGTGGTGTCTTAACTTTTCTACCATGAGGGCCAAAATTATTAACTTGGAGGCACTTGGAGCAAAAAAACAAAAACAAAAAACATTCATATTTTTATGACATTTTTCGCCTTTTTAAATTTTATCTGTTCAATTTTTTAACAATAAAATCAATAAAAAAATTTGATTTTTGTAGAAAAATTGCTTTGTTAATCATTGTAGATACAAAACATAAAAAGGTCTTTACACATTCCCACAGTTTGAACATTTTATTTAGTTAATTTACTTGTTTGAGAAGTAAGATTTGCTTTTGAGAAAAAGCAGGTCAATGTTTGTGGTTCTAGTTACTCCAAAGATAAATGCAAAAACTTTGTTCATAAATGCGAACCTAATTTTTTTTTACCTTAAATTTGTTCTCAGATGTTATTCATTTGTTAGAAATGTTGCCTTAAAAGATGGAAAAAGAGAGTGTCTGCATCAAACACTCATGTTTGCAGGCCAGATTTGCTCCAGTTTGAAATTGAGGCCGCCCAAAATCCTTCAGAGGGCCGTAAATGGCCCCTGTACCACACATTGGACGCCTCTGCTTTAAGGTAACCATCATAGGACCAAATGAAAATAGGTTAAAAGCTAAAAATCTAATGGTATTCAATAAAACAGAACACAATAAAAGCACATAATATAAACGCAGTGGGAAAACAGCACAAAAATAATGTAAAAACCAACATAAAAATCTGTTTAAAACCATCTCACAAGGTGTCAAAGGTCACGGTAAAAATATGGGTTTTCAGAAGAGGTTTAAAAACCACCAGAGATTACGATTATCTAATTCCACAAGGCAGATTGTTCCACAATTTGGGAAAGTCAAAGCCAGACTGTTTCCACTCAACAAAGACAAAGTCAAGATGAAAAGTTTTGTGTGGAATACCAGCTATGCTCTTGTTGCTTCCAAATGAATCGATTTATTATCAGTCGGTCTGACCAGCGCTATGAAAGCAGTAGCTTGTGCGTCAACCCAACGCTGAAACGGAAAGATGCAAACGGTAGTTTTCAACAATCTCGGAGTTCTAAGTCCATTTTCAGACAATTCTGAAATCCATCATTCTGTAGTGAAAACAACTCAAACTTCCAGCGACAAGATGTCGGAGACCAGAAGAAATCTAGTGGCTGTGCTATTAGAGAAAGAACAAGCAGGGCATGTTTCAAACAAATCACAGGTTTGAAAAGTTTTATCTGTAAAAAAAAAAAAAAAAAAGCCCACAAAATATCTGGAACAGTTTTCCCTGAATGGAGAAGCTCAAAGAGGAACCTATTAGTTACTGAGTCACCAACTCCTCTGATTACCAAAGTACTCTACAATCAAGTGTGAGGCCATCTGCCTGACAGCTGGTTTGGCCCAACAGCCGCAAACAGGAAGACTGAAAAAGAAAAGAAACGAGATTTTACAATCGGCCATGTTGAAAAACACATTTTTTTCGTATTCTCTCCATCCTTCTCATCTTTTATTCACATTCTCCCCTAAACTCTCTTCCTGTCTTTTTCTCTCCTTGTGCATTGAAATAAACCCAACTGGAGTATTACATCAAAAGCTGGAATGCTTCATACATTCAATTAATGCACAAAAAAAGATAAAAGATAAAAAATGTGGGAGCCAAAAATCCCTCAACAAGGTGAGACAAACAAAAAAATACAAGCACAAATGACTCCTTAAAAATGTGTGCTTTTATTTTGTCCCATTTCTAAGAAACAACAAGAACTCATTAAGTGCCTTATTTGTGATTTAGATGTTTTAAATATTCACAATGAATAGACAGTTTAGGGTATTTTGTCCAAACCTCTTTGTGTCTGAGAAACTGCTTCCAGCCTTGTCAACTTTTAAATTAAATCCTGTGTCGACACAGCTCATGATTAAACTCGAATAAATTAACGGGTTTTACATAAAAGATAAAAAAAAAAATATATATCCATGTTTGAGCTACTTTTTTTAAATTAAAAATATCTCAATTATACTTAGCCACCAATCCTAACCTGTCGCTTTGCTTGTGCCTCCGTCCCACACTCTGCCAGTCAGTCACCGCCCACAATGTCCCCAAAACGACGGATCGATCACGGTGAGCGTCAGTAAAGTTTCTATTTGCTCTCTGATGGTCGACAGGAACACAACATTCCCTGCTGCACTTTAAATTCAGCCACTTTGGAGAGACTTTCTGGCACAAAACTGCCTGTTTAAGGTATTAAAACAGGCAGTTTAAGTTTAGACTTTGACCTGGCCGTTCCAGTTCATTCATTTTGTTCTTTTTTGCTTAAGAAGTGTACATCCTGGAATGCTCCTGTAGCATAAGAGTGCTTCAGTTTAAGCAGAATCTGTGGTTCCATGAATACCAGCTTTGGAAATTGTTTTCCAAACTGACAAATGTCAAAAACGTAGCTTCAGATGTAGAATCTCTTCAGTTGAGATATTTTAGCCCACTTCATGTTGTCACACAGCTTCTATTTAAGTGAATTCTTAGTTGTACAAGTCCTAATCAGACCAGTGCAAAATTAAAAACATTTAAGCAAGGCTTTATACAGCACATGTTCAATAACAGAGTAGAAGAATGATGAAAACAATAAAAACATTAATTACATTGCAGCAAAAAAAAAAAAAAAATACAACTTGTTCCAATTGTTATTAACGAATAGCAGCTTTACAGGTTTAAAGGAAAACAGTATTTCAGCTGTTTTGCAGTTTTCTGGAAGTTTGTTCTAGATGAAAACTGAATGATTCTTCCTCATGTTTGGTTGTGGTTCAGGGGACGCAGAGCAGAGCACAACCAGAACCAGAACCAGAACAAGGACTTGAGAAATCTGAAAGGTTGATGCAGCAACGACAGGTCTTTAATGTATTTAATGCTACATCATTCAATAATTTATAAATTAAAGTATTTTAAAGTCTGTTCTCTAAGTAATAGGGAACCAGTGTATGGAACATAAAATGGGGCGATGTGATTTATTTGACTAGTTTTATGGAGGAAATGTTTTAGTGGTGAATTGCAATTTATTCATGATTTAACAAATAAAAATGACCTTTTCACATAAAACCAGTTTGATTTGAACAGCTTTTCCCCCTTAGTAAATAAAAGTATTGCATCACCATTTCGTATTCACTCAGGTTCTCTTTGACCAATATTAAAATTAGTTTCATCATCTGAAACAAGAAATCTGCATGGGCACCATAAAATACAAAAAACATCTGTATTTGGTTTAAAAACATTTTTATTCAAACATAATCAAGTCCAACTCTTTTCTCATTTTAACTCCAAAGACAAGTTGAGCTACAAAAAAAAAGTTTTGTACAAATAAAAAAATAAAAATACAAGGAAAGATGAGGACAAACAGATGGATCCGATGTTTAACAGCTACACCTGTTCTGTAGATTGAAAAGTTCCCTCACATCGGATAATTAAGCACCACGTCCTGTTTCGCCAACTCCAACAACATGGGATCGTCGAAGAACTTGCTGATACTCACATCTTCGCTCAGACCCTGCAAAGAGACAAAGATTATTAGTATTTTTTTATTTATTTAAATGCAAAATTTGTGGTAATATTTTAAATTCGAAGGGCAAACAGGCGTGCGGCCGACTTGCCTTGCGTCTTCTGGTCTTGATCATGAACTCTCGGGCCAGGTGGGGGGCGGGCTGAGGCTCGAGGGGCCGGATCACGATGCTCTTGTCCAGCGGGTCACCGGGAACAATCTAAAACGAGCATCAGAAGCAAAACAGGCACTCGTTTACGTTCAACAAACACGTAACGTCTTCAGCGCTAACAAGCTGAGTGAACATTTTAAACGGTCCGTCACGTTTTTCCTGACTCAGCACAGCAACCGTCATCGAAACGGGGCGGGGGGGGGACGAGACGCAAGTAGTGTCACTCCATCAAACGGGACCAATATGACAACAATGCAACGTTTGCAGGATGAGTTGGAATGCAGACGAGCTCACGGATGTTTAAAATTATTCACCAAATCCGCTCTAAGCAGCCTGACCTTCATGGGACGAATGGGATATTCATTGTCATTTGACGGGAGAGGAAGAGGAGGCTTGTGAAGGAATGGGATATGATAGAATAAATAAAGTCTTTCTGAGCCTTGGGGGGAGATTTTGACTGGAGGAAAAGAGGAAAACATAATCAAAGGAGAAGCTGGAGCCCAATCAACAGATGGAAGGGAGCGGCTGAGGACAGAAACTCGACGCGACGCTGTTGGCAAGCCAGTAGATGATAAAACTAATGAGGGAGGCACAATATGGCCTCTTAAGGTTAATGGGCCAAACAAGGCAGTTCAGGGACTTCTTTGTTCTTCTCGTTATCTGGGGCAGCCGAATCAATATGTGCTCGCAGGAATCAAATCTCTCCAACACAAACAGCAGAAAAGAGCCAGATTGTTGAGTGAATTGGGAATGAGCAATTGCAACATGCGTGCTGACTAAGCATTTCGCAATAAGAAATGAATCAATTAATCGCATGATAAATTAAAATGAGCTCAATAAATTCCATTTGCATAATTGTTTGTTTTTCTCTTTTTTTTTTTTCTACCAAAGACTGGATGATAAAAGTTTCCAGTCTGGTCTCTCCTATTACGTTTTTGAAGGACAGTTTTGTTCACAGAGAGTTTAATATTCATTTTATTTGTTGTTTTGGAAAAAGAACAAGATTGTTTATCACAGTGACTTCTCAATAGCAAGATTTGTTATTGTGACAGGCTTAGTGCTGATTGGTGTTAAATCTCAAGAGAATTTCCTTTAAAAAAAATGAACATTTTGCAAGGGATAAATGGTGAAAAACTGTTCCTCTCTGCTGTTTAATAATCAGATTTATCTCAGCAGGAAATGAAATGAAGAAAAATATCTTAATAAAAAGCACATAAAGCAGAACCAAATCTGTCACTGCATTTTATTTTCTCATCTTCATATAATTTAAATAACAATGATGCAAATATTCTCCAGTGCATGCCTGACATAAATAATTCATGTCTGATGTCGCGTCGGATGCTTTCATTTTCACCTACGGGGGCATGAAACATTAGTTCAGATGATGAAACGTGAAATGTTTCCACTCCTTTTCTTTTGCTCACAGATTAATGACTTTGCAGTGAAGTATTAATCTAGCCTAAGTGGAGGTAATTTTCACTGACACAGCTCTACGGAGTGCAGACGCAAACACATGTCAGATAAGAGCAGCCAGACGCAGACAGACACATAAAACTTGAAAAGTAATGAGTCGACACTCGGCTGTAACTCGGGATCAAAAGCCGTTTAACCGGAGCGGCAGACGGAGGCGCCACGCCGGAGCCGCAACGCGTGTTGGTTGGGACTCCCGGCGTTCCCACACATGTTCCCAAACGTACCTCCAAACTTTCCAAACCAGCAAAGGTCAGTTTTCAAAGTATAAATACAGAATTCCACTTTAAACTACCTCAGGCTTTCCATTAGGCCTGCAGCTAACAATTGTTTTAGTAAAGCGATTATTTTGATGATCGATTGGATAAAAGAAATTGGCTCATTCTGAAAGTTTTTCATCCTAACCATTTAAGTCAATTTTATTCAATATTTAAAAAAACACACAAAAATGTAAACAAACAATTCAATTCCCTTTTTGAATAAGAAAATTTACATTTTATTACCCAAGACGCAATAACAGCATTCCTTTAGTGAACGCTTGATTATTTTTACATCTGCAGCTAAAAAATACTTCTTGATTTGTTGATTATCATTTGGATTAACTGATTAATGATTGGTTAACAAAAAGTGCTGAACATGAGGTTTTATTTTTTTTACAAAGTGAAGCTAAAACTATGCCACTTGAAGAGTTTTTGTAGAAAATATTTACAGGCAAAAAGGGTTTTTCTTTCATCTTAAACGCAGAATCTATATTTTTTTTATAACTTCGGCTTAATAACTGCTCTGACTGTGTTGCTCTTTCGGAAAATTGCTTCTTTCAGCGTTTGTACACTTCAGTTTACAATTACTCAGTTACTAAATTAGTTGACGATTACATCAATAATCGATTCATCACGATTAATCAGATTTGTTTTAGATTTACTTTCAATTTATCCTGCAAAAGCTAAAGGAGATGGGATGAAAAACGTGCATGAATGCAAGAAAGAAGGGTGGATCGATGTACTTAGAGATAGATGGGTGGAAAATGCATGAATGACAGATATACGATGGGGGACTGGATGAACGGATGGAAAAAGACATGAATATATAGATGAAGGGATGCATATTTGAAAGGATGGAAAAATGCATAGATGGAAGCAAGTAAGAAAGAAGGATAAATTGATGGCTAAACATACAAGTGGATAAATGTACCAACAGATAAAACGGATGGTGCAGATGGACAGACAGGTCGATGGACAAGAGGATGACTGAATGACTGCAGTGATGAAAAAGTAAATGGAAGGCTGTATATGTGGAGAAAAGGAGTGATGGATGGACGGATGAAGGGAAGGACAAATTGACAGAGGAATGAAAACAAAATCCCAGGATAGTTTTATAGTCATTTACATCTTTCACATCAAAAACATGCAGCATCAGCATCATTCTGGTTCTAAGAGACAAAAGTTAATCTCGCAATTAATTTAAACAGATTTCTACTTGCCAGGCTTTTTGTTTTTAGTAATCCAATCCCCCAAGAGAAAGGAGCTGACTGCATGTTAGTGTCCATAAATCTCACCTGCCAGTGGTGGAACACAGACAGCGCGAAGGCCTGACCCTGTGTGTGTGTGCGAAGGTCGGTCTCAAAGCCGAACGAGTCTATGGCCGGGATGAAAGCCTTGATGGTGTACAGAGGAGAGCCGGGTATGGGCGCATCCTGGGTGACGTGACCTCTGATCGATGGCGAACAAAGATTATTTCAATAAGAAAATGAAAAACGGTGAGTGTGAAGCTTGATTTAGGAGGCAGACAAACCTTCTTCTCGCCAGAACGGTGTAGACGGCAGACACACAGTCAGCTGGAGCCTGGACCTCCACAAAGTAATACGGCTCCATTAACCTTGGAGTGGCCTGAAATGAAAGGGTTACTACAGATTAAAGTAGGAAGAAAGGCCTGAAGAAAGACTGTAGCATATTCATGAGAACACAGCATCACAGTTTAGTTAAAACTCTTCTAATAGAGATAATTAAGCATTTAAAAATAAGAAAAAACAGATTTCAAACACTTTTCAAGGTAAGTTTTCAAACTTTTCCATCAGCACACTTTGGAGATTAAGAACGACATAAATTAACAAAAAAAAAGACAGTTTCAGTTCACTATTATATTATATAGTTTCTTACTGTTAATATATTTTATGATAGTATTTTACATTCTATAGCAGGGACAATGTAAACTACAATGTAGCTAAATGTTATATTTTCACACACCGTGTACGCCTAACTGGTCTGAGAATTTTTTTCTTTGCATTTTTCATTAAATTACAAAATAATTACAAATTTTCAACAGCCAAGACCTAAAATATAAGACAATTAATAATTCATTGAACCATTAGGCATAATAAATACTCATTTCAATGAAACTATGCAAAGGTGAATAAACGTCCCGCTCAAATTAACCGCTTATACACGACGTAAAAAAAAAAAAAAATCTCTAAAAAATGTTAATTTTAACTAACCTGAGAAAGAAACAACTTCAGACATTGAGGGAAAAGAAATCTGTCATTTTATTAGGTGTTTGAAAATATCTGGTTTCAAGTGTAAATCCAAGGGTTGGATTACACTTTCTTACAAAATTGTGCAGCTTGAATATCAAGCATTTTCATTAATCAATTTGGTGTCGTCAAGCTTTGACGACACCAAATTGAAATTCAAGTATTTTAGAGCATCTGAAGCACCAGTAACAAAAACAAAAGAAAACAAAACAAAAAAAAACCGATCTGAAAGGCTCTGACCATGAGAAAGGCGGAGTAGACCACCCTCCTGGCTGTGGGGATGACCTGACCTCCTCCTCTGTGGAGAGGCTCCTGAGCGATGACGGCATCCAGGATCTTAAACTTCACATTTCTAATAGCTGACAGGAGCAAAAACAACAAAAAATATGAATAAATCAGTCCACATTTCATTCAGAGGAAGAGTGTCGGTCCTTACGCTCATCACACAGAGGTCCCTCCCTGGTGCCCCACTGGAATCCCTGAACGATGCTGTCTTTGACTGAACCAAGTAAAGCTTTGTCCACCTGCAGAAAACACACAAAGGCTCTGAGACTCTCTGGAAGAACACAATATTTTTAATCAATACATTCATCAAAAACCAGCAAAAAGACTCATTTTAGTTTTTTTTTTTTAAATAACCTAAGGAACTAAAACATTTAATTTCATGCTTTTCCGCACTCAAAACTCCAGAGTTCTCCATCCATTTATACCTTTCTTTAAACCTATAAATGAAAACATTCAACATGAATTTGATGCAGATAACAGGAAACCGTAAAGCGTGAAGTTTTAGGCACACAACGGGGATCTGCTGGGATGCTGCCAAGAGATGTGGAGGCAGTACTGCAGATTAAATATGATGGGATGTATGAGATGTGTATACATAAAGAACCTTTGCTAAACAACAAAATTGAAAACACATTTTTTTATTCCTGATCTTGACCTGGAAATCATTTAAATTGAGTTTCAGATGGAGAAAAATCTGCTTTTTGTACAAGTAAGACAAAAACAAGGTCCATTTAATTAAATTACTGTGGCAAACGCTGGAATGCAAAAAACATGAAAAAATATAAGTAAATATATAAGAGTTGTGCACAAGGTTTCTTGCCAATAGTTTTTCTGACTTGCCTCCGAAGGAAGCGTGTCATCCACGAGAATATTTGGCCCCGTTGTGTCTGGTCCAAAGGCCCAGATAGACCTGGCAGCCAGCAGATCCCAGTCGTACTTCGTCTGGAAGAACTCTCCCAGCTTCTTCCTGCCATGACAAAACAGGACAGTTACTGGTTGGGGGTGGGGGAGTGATGGGAGGTGCAGTGTGTCAACTGGTACATTAAAGAGATTGCTTTATTTGGGGGAGCAAAGGGGGGGTTAATGGAAGAGAGGTATGTGCTATTATATGCTGGCAGAACCAGGTCCAGATGGCCTCACAGACAGCAAGCCTCACTCAAGCAGAGGATGCAATCAGGCCCGCTCTTCATACAAGAGGAACGGGGAAGTGCTCGCATGCTTTCAGTGTGCAATTTAATTAGAGAGAGTGAATTAATCAATAAGCAAAAGTGAGGCAACATCGTGGGGGCATTTCTGTGATGCACAGGCAGCCACTCGGCAGCGAGCGCAAAGTTACTGTCGAGCGCCTATATATTTAGCAACTTTAAATATTTCACTTCGTAAATAAGGTTTTCCTCCACTGCCTTCTATGACCGCGTTTAATTGCAGAACCTCGTTTTTCAATAACTGCTCATTAATCCCAGCAAAGGATGAAATGAGAATAAATGGTCAGAAAAGCGCGGAAATGTGGAGGAATTAAGCTGACATCAAAGCAAAACGAGCACATCTGACATGAAAGGCACATTGTATCACCCGGATAATAAAGCAGTCAATTAAACTGCAGCAGCAGCAGCAGCAGCAGCAGCAGCAGCAGCAGCGAGCGGGAGAGTCTTCAGCGGCGTACCTGTTCCACGTGATCTGCACCACTTCGTTCTCGATGTCCTCGGCGAGCCCCTTCTCCAGAGGCTCAGCGATCATGGTGATCTTATTCCTGGAAATCAAACCAATCTCAGTTTGTGCTGCTTTATCTGAGCAGCTGTAATTATCTGGTGAAGCGCCATCAGATCACACTCTTGCCATTGTGTTCAACTTGGATCTGACAAAATGGGGGTAAACACTCACTTTTTGTTGGGCGTCTCAGCAAAGCACTTAAGAGACGACGTCTCAACCACCGTTTCACAAAAGGTCACAACAGGATCAGCAACCTGAAGGGAAAATGTTAAAAAGAGATTTGTTTAAGAAAACCATATCAACAAAAGCATTTAAAAAAAAAAAAAAAATCACTTTTCAACTGCAATAATGACAATAATCCACACACGTTTTTATTTTTGGTGCCATTTTGTTTGCATATGAAACACGCAAAACAAAATTAATTTGATTTTGTAATTTGACATCTTGAAATTGGGCCTCTGTCTCTTTAAGAAGCTTCTGCTCTTTCCGACACTCTGCCTTCAGCACATCGACACAACAATGCTCCTCATTATGCCATTTACAACCGCTCTTAGGAGGAATAGTTCTTGATGAACTCAGCTGAGTTCCTCCAGGTGTTTGCCAATTGCTGCTGCTGCTAGTCTGAAGGAGTTGAGTGGGAGAGGAATTACAGTCTGAGTTTGACGTCTAATCGCAGAAATGATTAGAAGTACTGTGAGCTAAAAGTCCAAACAATCAAAATGATGCAGATGTATGAGTTTGTCTATGTGCTCAGGGCTCCTTTTGCATCAACTATAATAAGTAGCTCCATAATAAGCATCACTTCAGAATACTGTAAATTTTCCTGGTAGACGGCAGTGATGACCTTGGACTTGATCAAACGTGGCTGATTGACTCCAACAGATAACAAGGTTGTCCAAATTATCACTCACTGTAGAAACTTCACACTGCATCTTAACAGCTTTGATTCTGTGTCTCTGCACAGAATCAAAGCTCCACCCTATGGACATTGCTCCTTTTCCTGGATACTTCAGGGTGGACGTGTCTTGAAGCACCACCTTCAGTCACTGCGACACTTTGGGAACTGAACCACAACTCTTGATTGGGGCTTGCTGAGCAAAAGGGATGATTATTTTCTCCTTCCATCACTCTGTAACCTTCAGGATTTTGGGTAACTTCCTTTGTGTCCAGTGTGAGCATCTGCTGCTATGAGTCTCTGACCAGCTGGCTAAATGCTGCATTAGCATGTAAAATGAAAGTTCATAACATTTGGAATATATTAGGCAGCAATTACTGTACTCCAGACAGTTCTATGGAATATGAATTTTGAACACACCGCTATAGCAAAGACTATATATATATTTGAGACATATTTTGCAGCCTCTGAAGGTTGTAGTCATCTTTGTTACTCGTCACATTTTTTTAGTTTGATTTTTTTCTTCCACTCAACATTCTACTAATATGCTTCGATGCAGCATTCTATAAACTATGTTTTTTAGCAATTACCTTTTGCAATTCATTTTGCTTGGCGTCAAGCACTTTTTCCTGATTAGGAAAGTTATAACATTACATTTTTGTGTTATTATTGTTTAAACTATCTACGACATAATTTCTTTTCGTTCAGTTACAAGCTGAAGCTGTCTTAGTCCTTGCTTTTTGGATTTAATTACCAAAATAAATGCCCTTTTCAGTGACAATCTATTGTAATTAAGATTCACCTGCAGTTTCTTCCTAACCAACCTAAAATGTCGTAGTTACATAATTATAATGAGCATTTTTACGTACTTTAATGTCGATTTCTGAGTACATCTTCCTCAGATCATGCATGACACAATCCAGATAAAGCTCTCCTGTCCCTAAGATGACATGCTCTCCAGACTCCTCCACCTGAAACACAGTCAACACGTCAGTCAGCTCCAACACACCAAAGTAAATAAAATGATTCGACACGGCGACGGTGCTCAGATGTACCTTTGTGGTTAGAGACGGGTAGCTCTTGTTGACTTTCCTCAGTCCGTCCAACATCTTGGGAAGCTCGGACGGGTTGACGGGCTCCACGGCGATCTTGATGACCGAAGCCGTGTTAAACTTTAACGGCCTGAAAATCTGAGCCTGTTGGAGAAAGAGAAGTTTCTTCATTGTGGTTCATAGTTCTAAATATCTTTTTAAAAGCTTCTCAGTGATCCCGGACCTCTTCGTTCCCCCGTGGTTCTGTGATGGTGGCCGTCTTCACGATCGGCTGGTCGCAGCCTTCGATCAGAACCCAGTTTCCCGCAGGAACTCGGTTCACTTCGATTTGGTATCTGAGACGGTGGAAGAGGCTGTGAGTCTACCGAGCAATCGCTGACTTCGGAGCTTCATAAACGAGCAAAACCGGGAGGTTACCTGGCAACAGAGATCCAGAGGCGACCCACAGTGCAAATCTGCGAGTCTTCCTCGTCATCCAGCGTGTAGTTCTCTCCCAGAACCTTGACCGGCTGACCTGCCTGAATGGTACCGCTCAGAACCCTGCCGAAGGCATGGAACTGGACCCCGTCCTCTGTGCTGTACATCTTAGTGGTGTGGCACATCAAGGGACCCTGAGAAACATCAGGAAGTAAGAAGACGAGACTTGAAACTAAAATAATGTTGTTTTTTATTTTTTGTTTAATATATAAACTTTCCTGTAAAGAAGATTGTACTAAGCCATGAAATGACTCACATCAGGATCACATTCCGCCATGGCTTCTCCCAAGTCAGAGTCCAGTCCTCCTGTGTATGTGTGGTCTATCTTTATTTTAGCACCCTCTTGTGGTGAGGGGATGTGTTGCACACACATGTCCACAAAACCTGCAACGAAAAACAAAAAATGAATGGTTCAATACGACAGGTTACCGACACATTTCTCATGGCACTTATAGTTAATGCAAAATTAATGTCTGTAATAAAGAGCCACAGAAATATATATAAAAAAAAATCTCTACCAAAATTTCCAGAAATCTGAGTCCTTATTCAAGCTAATTTTTTAAAGAATAAATAAACAAAACCAGAAGATATCTCGACAGTGGCCAAATTTTAAAAATAAACCAGACATAAATAACAGACTGTCAGGAGAGAAAAAGAGGGGAATAAACAAATGAATGAATGAAGAAAGGTCAGACTGGAGTGAACTTTTCCACATTGTAGCAGCAAATAAAGTGTGAAAATATACATATTTCCCCCACAATCCTTTCCATATCCATATTTATCGGCACCAGGAGAAAAACTTCAATCAAATCCAAATGAAGCACAAACGTCAGACTCCGTACCGGTGAACTCTCCAAAGAAACGGTTACAGACCAGCCGGAGCAGAGGCCTGATGTTCAGCTTCAGCTCCTCCTTGGTCAGGTGGATCCCAAGTTCATCCAGAACCCGGGGCAGGGTGGTGTCCACATCCCCAACCACCTGGACGCACACACAAACAAACCATTTGGGGAAGGATCACACACAGGAGGTTTGAACAGAGAACTGAGCTGCTAATCTTCATGGAAACGAAAACAAACAAAGCGAGCCATTTCGAACCTGTGAGAGGATCTTGTAAAGAGGCTCCAGGACAAACTCCACAAAGCTGCGCTGGGAGTTACTGGTGGGAGCCTTCTTTGTGAACTTACGACTAAACACAGAACAAAGAAAAAAAGAAAAAAACATGAAAGAAGAGAAGAGCTGCACAGATTTTAGCAGAGAGGCTGAGTGCTCACGTTTTGGGGTTGAAATAAATGTCTCCCCAAAGCCGCTTTGCAAACTCGTTATAGTTGATGTCACCTGGAAACAGAGGAAGGAGACAGGAGTAAGTTAGAGCAGTTTTCTATTATCCACAGTGACGGGGAAAGTATTCACGCCCTCACATTTTACTTTCTTGCTTTTCAACAGATAAAAGCCCCTTTCTTTACAAACAAAATACATTAATTTGTCTTAAAATGCAACAAGACAGACGAGCAACTGAACTAAAAGTTGCAGATTTTATGTTTACTCAGGATATGTTTTGCGTAATATTCAAGCATGTAGGGTTATTTGAAACGTGTAAAACAGAACAAGCAAACAAACAAACAAACAAAAAAAAAAAAAATCAGCATGTTCATTGATAAGATGTCTCACCGTAGGTGTCTGAGTAGATCTTGGCGAAGGACCCCAGGGTGAAGCAGATGCTGTACTGAGAGCTGGCGAAGCAAACGTTCCCGAGGAGCGGAGACACCACCAAGTTCTCGTCTGTGGAGTAAGTACTGAAAGACAGAAGGAACGTCACAAACGCAGAGCCGGGGAGTCTAAAGTCTTTTTATTTTGAAACTCAAATGTTGTTTTCATGCTTTACTTTAAGGCTTGCAGTTTCCCCTGTTAATCAAACAAACCAGAATTACCTGAGCAAACCGTTGACCTCGTCCACAATGTGTCGAAGTTTATAATAAGCATCTGTTGGCGGCAGTTTGAGCTCGACAATGAGCCGGTCCACCTTGTTGATGCAGATGGTGATGGCCATGCGCTCCTGGACTGCATGTTTGATCAGGCGCTCCGTGTTCAGCATCACCTGGTCAAAGAACGACAGAAGATTGATTCACTTATTCTAAAAAGAAATAAAAATGAATACCCCTCTTAGGAAACGTCGACTCACTCCTTCAGCTGCATCGATGAAGAGGACAACTCCATCGGAGATCCTCATGCTGGATGTGACCTCATCAGAGAAGTTCACATGGCCTTTTCAAGGAGACATACTGTCAATGTTTTGTTCATTTTTAAGAAAACAACACAGATAAACATCTTAATCGAGCTAATATACAAGACCTGGTGTATCCATGATGTTGAAAAGGTAGGATTTTCCTCTGGAGTCTGGCAGCACCATCGTGACTGGAGTGCTTTTGATGCCGACCCCTCGCTGATAAAAAAAAAAAAAAAAAGCACCAGAAACGATGAAGAAACAGACACAGTAATAACCCAACAGATTTAAATATATACTCTCTGGTTAATTAAAGACAAATATGAATGAAGGGCTCACCTCCTGCTCAGTGAACAGGATGTCTGTGTACCGAAGCTGGGGGGGGGGAGGGGAAAAGGTCAAAATCCACTTTGGGCTGCAGTTGATTTCAACACATTCAAGTGAAATTGAGGCAGAGAACACTCACATCGACATCATCCCTCTTTCTGATTTCAGGATGAGTTTGCTCAATCAGGCAGTCCACAAAACACGTCTGAGAGGAATGAGAACATTCGTCAGGGCGAACAGAAGCTCCATGATATTAAGAGGAAAAACTACATTGGACGTGATATTAATGTTTAATATTTCAAAGACATTTAGTTTTTTTTTCCTAACACTGTGACAAGCACAAATAACTTTCTCCCCTCAGGTGTGTCTCCAGCTTATATAGCAACCTTTAGCAGCGCAGCAAAGTCATAAACATAGGCCCTCGTTTTTATTCTAGCTACATATATGTATTTTTTGTCATTTAAACTTGTTTCTTGAGCAAAATGCCAAGGACAATCCCCCAGCAAAGAACAGAGCATGATTTGAGAGAGCCAGCAGCAGCTAGACAGCTGCAGCTAACCTTGCCGTGGTGGAGGTGACCACAGAGGGTGACGTTACGGATCAGCTCGGTACCGTCCATCAAATCTGCCAGAAACCTGCGCGGACACAAAGGGTGAAAGAGACGAATGTCACTCTGCTGCATTCTGAATCGTCGGCATTTTTATCCGCATTTAACGGGCTACCCGACTCACTCCATGTCATAAACAGTGGCAGGTAACTCCTGCTCCATCAATGTGAACTGCTTGTGCTTGACTGGCTTGATGATGGGCTCTGAAGAAAAGGGAAATAAGGAAACACTGATGAGCATAATGTTTGTCTTGTTTTCAAAGACAGTATTCTGTTGCTATGTTTACGGCACACATTAATTTCAGAGTAATTTTGATTGCACAAAAATGATCTTCATATACATTTGATGTTTCAATAAAGGTAAAATCAAAATAAAATTAATACAAAACAACAACAAAATTACAGGGCAAGAAAAATGCATAATAAACATGAAAAATATGAGATCTCAGAGAAATTATATCTCTAAATCTTAGTTTTTGTAGTGCTTATAAAAGCAGAGTGATAAACTAGTTGTCAGACTGGGAAGCTTTCACAAAGTGATAAATCACTTGTCACAAAACTAAAACAGCAGAACAAGATGAGTCTGGAAAACAAACTTTAAAAAAACGTGTGACATCTTTAGTGTCATTTTTTTTTGTTTTGTCTATAGATACAAGCGAACAAAAATTAAATCAAGCTTTAAATTTCCATCTCCAGAACAAATACCTGCACAAGCCTGATTGTGCAAAGAGCAGTGACAGAAAAAGAATGCAACTGGCAGATTAACAGGGAATACGTTGATAAAAGCGAGAGCTGGTAAAAAGTGTTTCCAAGACAAAATAAGGCATCAAACTCACTGTGATATACTTTGACAAAAGAAAGTACTCTTCAAGAGCAACAAAAAATGGAAAGAAATAGGAGTCAGAGTTTGTGGCAGGACTGTTAACAAAGATTAACTGAATTGCATGACCAACAAACAGTCTTCAATTGAGAAATGAAAACAGTATATGACAAAACTCCATCTTGTACCATTTGCCCACCAGAAAATTACATGACAATGTTGATGAAGAATATCGTTTTTCACTAGTAAAGTCAGTTTCTCAAACAACTCAAGCAGGAAGCAAACTCTCGAGATACAAACATTGGTTTGAGTTTTCCTTAAAAATAGTGCTTTGATTTAGTGGTTATAAATCCCAACACACATGAAACTACATATTCTTATTTTCACATGTTTTTATTCACCAGATAGACCTCGTCTACACACATTTCTCAGTGCTTTTGTAAACAAATTCAGAATCTAGTCAAAGGAAGCTCTGCAAGGGTACTAAAAACAAGCTGCTCCAGATAATAAAATGGGACTCAATCCTTATAAAAAAAATATATATATATATAAAATTCTTCATCTCACCAGTAAGCGGTTGTGTGTCTTCTTCCTGGACAATAGTTTCCACTTCCGGCCCGTAAACCTCCTCTGCTGTGGGATAGTATTTCTTGTCCTCATGCAGGACCACCTCCATGCCAGGTACGTTCTCATCCTCATTTGCAGGCTCATCTTCTTCATCTTCATCCCCCTTGAGGAAATAAACACCATGACAGGTTTTCCACTGAAATCTTTAGCAATTACAAGTAGTATGAATTTGAAACATACCTCATCAATGTCCCTGTCCTCTGCATCCAGATCATCGTCATCATCATCAGAGTCCAGCTCTGGACCGATGTAATTACCAAACTCGTCATACAAATCAGCCTCCATCTTCTAGAAAACTGCAAAGGAAATCAAATATTTAGTCTTGGGCTCATGTTGAAGAGAACACAGCAGCTCTGAGAAGATTAAACTTTTTGAGACTGAAATGTAACAGATATTTTGCAATGATAAATGTTAGGGGTGAAAAATATGTAAAACAAAATGCTGGAACAACCAGGTTGTGTAAGCCTCCATTAAAACTGTAGAACTTTTCTTTCTATACATTTTTTTGACAACTAACTGTAAAACAGAACTGCGTGAAAACAGATAGATAGATAGATAGATAGATAGATAGATAGATAGATAGATAGATAGATATGTTTCAGTCTCCTACAGAGCACAAACACATCAAACAACAATCTATCAGTTTGTAAAAATATGCAAATGAGTAAATCTTAGGAAAAAGCTACAAGTACAAATGAGTTTTATTTCAGGTTCATTAATTCAGTACTACTGAAGTGAGAGCACAAAAAAATCATACATTCATGTTACATCATTTCATCTGAAACGAATTCTCCCATAATTGTACAGTTTCTTACTAAATATAAAACATATACAAACTTTAACTGGTATTTGTAATTCATACATTTACGGTTCTTCAAATGTGTACAGTTTTAATAGTTTTAAACGTTTTCCGTGCAAAACAAGATAAATGAGTGGAAGTCTGGCTATAATAGAGATTATCAGTCAGGCTGTACCACAACAGCTAATGCTAACACTGATATTCTCGCGACGGTTTACAGTTCCCGGTATTTAATTTACGAACGTTTCTGACAGAAAATAAACAAAAAGGTTGACCGGAAGAAATTCGGATCTTTTTCAGGTAATATTTTTTTTTTATCAAATAGCATATTGTCATGCTAACGAGCTAAAATGGTAAAGATTTGAACGAGCTGCAAGCTACGTAAGAGGTACGTTGCTGTTCAGAGTTAGCAAGCGATAGCATGCGGATCCCAACTAAATCATATATAATACTATAAATACGTACCTTTTCCGGATAAAACACGGAGACTTAATATGAAATCCAAAACAATAAGTTGACTTTTATAGACAGTATACAAATGCTCATTCAAATAGCGCCATGCGTATGAGATGCAACTGCCGTATATCCTCTTCTTCTGGTGTTTAATGGCGGCTGGCAGATCTTTAAGTGCCAATGCTGCCAATGCTGCCATCTACTGGACTTGAGGTTAGATGAGAAATGTACATAAAAAGTGCCTGGATTCGTTTACCTTTTTTATATCTTGACATTTTATTTTATTTTATTTTATTTTATTTTATTTTATTTTATTTTATCAATCCCTCAAAAAGACTTTATATTGTACTGTTAATATTTAATCTGTTCGGTGCTTCTTTAAATTGTAATCTTTCTTGTTCATATGCAAGAACATATGAACAATCTATTTAGCCATGAAAACGCTAAACAGATTCAGGCAGATTATAGTGATCACATTTATCTGTCATATTAAGGGGTTTCCAGTTATTTTAAGAGTTTTGTTGAGACCTGTATAACCTTTTCTGAGACATATGAAAATGTATTCACTGTTTTTCTTACATGCCCCTCAAACTTCTGCACAACTGCCTTATCCTTTCCCCCAAGATTTTAACAGAGTTATCAATTAACTTGTATTCAATTTTCCTCATTGGAATTTGAAACTCCTTTTTAATTATTGTCATTTACTGTTTATTCCTAAAAGAGAACATTCTTGTAGAGATGAGATTTGTAGTTATCCTCTGACACCACTAGATGGAATTAGACATTTGCCACCTCATGTCAACTAAACCAATTTTTCTTGGTAAAATAAAACTATAACAAAATAAATAAATGATTGTATATTTACATGTCCAAAATACGATATAAAAAAGTTGGATGTCATTTAAGAATTTTTCCAGCGTTAAACTCTTCTGAAATATATGTATTTATTCACGTTTTCAGGACATATTTTTTTCAGAGAAGCATTTTAATGTTTTTTTAAAAAACAAAATCATGTCTAAAACGTATTTTTTTTTTTTTATGTCTGGCATCCGAGATATTACAGTCACACAAAAGGCTATGCAAGACTTTTTGGAACTGTCAACATATTTATTAGGATTTAATCAAGAGAATTTAATCTAACACCTGTTAGAATCTGTAAAAAAAAAATAAATAAAAAATAAAAAGATTGAGACACAAGCACTGTTTCAGGTTATGGCTTTATTCCTGCTGGTGGTATTTCATAGGCTGGGCCTATACACGGTACAGACAAAACAAGATAGCAGACAAATTACAGAGATAAAAATAACATTTCATTTACAATATAATGCATCTCTAAATTAGACAAAACTCTTAAAATATATGGTGATTAAAAAAGAATTAAAAAAAAAACAATAAAAAGACAGTTTGGTCTGTATTAATGCCCATCACCTCTAGGTGGCAGTGTTGTCAGGTTGACGCTATAATTTACAAACCCAAGTCATATTCCAATTGTGCTGTTTCTAAAAAAAAAAAAAGCACAACTATAATATTGGGGAGAAATAAATGAATGACATTTCAAATATTTTAATCGTTCCACATGTAAACACAAACAACTCCTAAATTAATACATGAGCGGTAATATCGTAATATCGTATTGCATTTTATGCAAATACTTTTCCAAGCTCTGGCGTTTTCTTTACTTGTAGAGATGGTATAGCTACATTAGATTCTGATTTCATTCTCATTTAAGTTTAGCTGAGGAGTTCACAGCCTGTTCTTGTTATAGGCCTTGAAGACCCTTAACTTTACTCACAAAGGTTTCTTATTGCTATTAGAATTATATTTTTTACGAGTTTCACTTGAGAGCGTGACGTTAAAAAGTCTATTTATTGGACTAATTCATTTTCTGCTCTCCCATCTAACTCTCTATTCCGCCACTAGTTTCCTCAATCGCGTAATCACATCTTCCCCGCTGACCCAAGGCACTGTGACCGCCTTGAACTCCCCGGGCATGGCTTCGTGGGTTTCTGTGATGAGCCGGTGCATGGGGAAGTCCCTGCGTGGGAAAGCCAAGTCTCGGGGCCCGAGCGAGAGCGCAGGACAGAAGTCGTTGGCCCCATCCCCTACATAGAAGATCCTCTGGTAGGGGCGGCCGCGCTCCTGCGTCCTGCGCGCCACGTAGTCCCTGACGACCACTTGCTTGCACATGTTGTCCGGGCACCGCTGGCACTCGTGGGAGTGGAAGGGCCGCAACACCAGCCGACCGTTCTTGTTGAATGTGGCCGGGTTGGTGAAGATCCGGTGGAAGAGCTGGCGCACCCCGGCGCGTCGAAGCCAAGACTCGATGAAGAAGGTGTTGGCGTCAGACACCAGCACCACCTCAAAGTCATGCGCCGACCGGTTGCGCAGGAACTGGAAGAGGGTGAGCATGCCGGGGGATGCGGGGATCTTCTCCATGATGCTGCGCAAGTCGCTCTCGGTGACGCCCTGCTCCGCCAGGTAGGCCAGTACTCGCTGCATGTACTCGTTGTAGCGGCCGGGCTGATAGGTGTCCTTCAGCCAGCCGGGCAGGTACTGACCCGGGGCGGCCTGCACCACCATGTCGTCGCTGGTTTCATCCACGATGGTTTCATCGAAGTCAAAGAAGATTATGAAGCGTTTGTCCGGGGAGATGGAAGAAGAATGGGAGGCCATGATGCCTGTGTGCCTGGACCGGTGCTGCTCCTCTTCACCTGGGGGCTGAGGGGGGACATAACAGCAGTTGAAGACTGAATCCCCCATGACTGACCAGCTCCACTCCCCTATGTCCCACAGATGAGAATAATAAATAACAAAAACAATAAGTAAATCATAACTATATAATGTAAAACTTTTAAGGAATCAGGAAGGTCTAAGGACTGATTAAATAGCACAACTGCAAATTGCAAACCTATGCAAATGGTTTGAAGCAAATTCTTATGTATATTTTGCGAACAAAGCGGTTAAACTGGGTCCCATACCTTGAATTGCGCCCACGGATCTCTTGACCTGAATCGCAGAGGCTTTCAAATTGTGCGGCTGGCCGAACCTGTGTGTGGGGAACAATTGGAGTATGGAGTTGCATTAAAAGGCAAAGGAAGAAAGTATTACGCTTTCAATTGGAAAACTAGAGGAACGACTTAATAAAATAAGTCAAAGGCCAAATGGAAATGAAATAATGACGTGCAAAATTGGCTGATATGAATTTTAAGCTGGTCTAAATTATCTAAACGATTTGTCGACCTATTCTCAGGCAAAAAAAAACAACAAAAAACATTATTTCTTCAAAGTATAGGTACCAATCATTGCAGGCAATCTAAACGCTATTCGAAGAAAAAAAAATCTAATAAATCACAATAAGCTCTAGCTTTTTTCAAATATTTTAAAAGCATATTTAAATTATGATTTAAGTCAGAAAAAGAAGAAGGTTAAAGCCATAAATGCATCACCAGCACTGGCTCCGATCCCCCGTTGTCAGGTTCAATCCGGTCTCTTTGGTTACAGAAGGCAGAGTTACAGCAGCAGCCGACCCGCGGCTCACGCACTTTTATCTGCGGAGCCGCTGTGAGCGTGCCCGCGGATTCAAGTCCGCCCATTTAATAGCAGCCCACAGTGCGCGTTCACGGCACTTTCATGAGATGAGAGGGTATAGGCAAAGAAGAGAGAGGGGGAAGGAAAGCAGGAATATTCTGTTGGATGAGGGTTCTACATATTCAAAGATCCACGTTTTTGTTTTTCCAAGTGTCTACGGTACATGTAGCCTTTTATGTAATCTGTTCTTGTTCAGCAGATTATCAGCTTTATCTCTTGGTGAAACATTTACAGTTCCTTGCAACAGTATTTTTGAACTTTTTCACATTTTGTCCCTCTGAGTCGAGTCTTAGAACTGCTATCTATTGGAATCATAGCGTCATGTTCGCTTTACAGATCCAGCTTTCCGCATCTAGAAACTAGAACTATTTTGACATTTTACTTTGCAAGATTGTCCAAATTTAGATTGGAGAGTCTCTGAAACCATTAGTTTAAAGATCCATTCCTTTAAGGTTTGGAGCTTTGGACATGTTTTCATCAAAATCACGTGAAAGGGCCGCTCTGGCCTTGTTTTAAGTCTTTTGCTGCCTCTAGCAGGTTGAGTTCCCGGATTGCCCTGTACTTAAATCCACCACTAAACTCTGACCAGATGTCCAGACTCTACTGAAAAAGACCACCCAATCAGCATGTTTTAACATTGTGCCAGTCTTTTTATGGTGAAATGTTTTGGATGTTGGCCAACAGATTTCATTTTGATCACTTCTGTAGAGCACATTCCTCAAGTTTGTTAAATCAAACTGCAAACAAGGGCTCTCATAGCTTTATTATTACCCCTCTTCAATATAGAATACATTTTGTCAATTGAGCAACTAATTGTTTCACCTGAGCTGTAGACCATTTGAGTTCCTCCAGAGTTACTACAACTAATGAATTAATTGTCAGTGTAGGCGGACGGCCACATCTTAGAAGATCTGCAAAGGGTTACCCTAACCCTAACCCTCTTGCCTTTCTCTGATAATTGATTGAATAGCAAAGCAATGCCTGAGCTTCTAGGATAGTTATTCTATGGTCAACTGTCTCTCAACTGGCCACAAGTTATTTAACCCCAACTGAGACAATGAGTAGCTTCTCATTTCTTAAACAGCCATGCAGAAAGACATCTTGTGGTTGTGGAAAAGATGTTGGTCTGTTCAAGAAGGGTCAACCTATTGGTGTCAAGCAGAGAAAACATCTAAGGTGATTGCAGAAACTACAAAAACTGGGCTAACAGTTGTCTAAGAAGTGATGAGTATGTTCGTAAGGATGTTTGTCACTTTTTTATACTGAGAAATATACTATTATTCAAGCGTCTTCTGAAGACAGTTGGTTTCAATAGACTTTACTTTGGGTATTTCAGTAAAGGAGGCTGAATACAAATGCACACACCTCATACTTCATAAGATAAACATAGTTATTTTATTTCCACTTGACAAGTATGTCAAATATGGAAAAGGATGGGCTGTATAACTTTTGTTTGGGCGAGCACAAAAAAACATGTAGATCAGATTTGCAGAAAAGCATCCTGAAACAGGAAGCAGTTCCAGTTTGGAGGCTTGTAACCTAAGTAATAAAATCTGTTCTGGTGCTATAAGAGATAAAAATTTACAATGCTACTTTTAAATGTTGCCGTAAAACCCCCGCAGTGATTTCAAAAATCAATCTTGGCCTCCTTTTAGATTGCTGATCTATATTTAGTTCAGCAGGGCCATTTTAACGGTAAAATGCTTCGAGTCTGTTGTGAAAGCAGGACAGGGATGGCTTTCGTTGTTGGGTTTCACATTTGAGGAGATGACTGGATAGAAATGATTTAAAAGTAATCAAAATCTGAAATAAGGTTATGTTTCCATTTACTAACTACAGAGAAACATCAGTATCGCAGCAAGGGAGACCATGTTTGCTGCTTGTTCCTCCTGATAAGACCCTGCAAGTATGCTGATTAATGAAGCACACAGAACGAACAAACGGCTGGGAAACGCGACGTGAAGCCCCCTTCTCTTTATCTGCCTGCCGACAGACGCAGCCTCCTCCCTCCTCGACACCAGAAGGCGTAATGACTAACAGCTGGGGAGGCCGACTATTTTCAAACCCAAATGGGAATGGAGATGTACAGACGGCGTGTTATTATCTCCTCTGCTCGTGAAGTGAGCCCCGGTACCTGGCCACCCACTCACCAACAGTGAGTCACACACACTTTTCTCTGCACCCACCGGCCTGTTCTGCTACCTATAGGATTATGTGACTCATTGAACGCACCTGGTAAAGAGAAAGCAGGTATTCTTCCAGCAATAATGCGTCCTAAGAGGAGGGAAACACTACACACCAATGAAACTTGAAGACTTTTTGGTATTTACGAAGATGATGACCTAAATTGAGGGACTATCCTGTTAATTTACCCACAATGGAAAGATTAGTAGAAGATTAGGGGTGTTAATAGTAGTAAAATCATGTCACAATTCTCAGATTCAGTGCAAAGAGTTGGTAAAATGTTATACCAAAATCGCAGTGAAACTAAAAGAAGGCAGGAAAAAGACCAGAGCTGAAGCAAGAGTTGCATCAATCAGCAATAATCCACGCTGGAGCAAATCTCAGTTTGAAACATACTTAAACTGAAGCACACAATCAGGAACATGCTGTTCCCAATCAATATTTTCCATGTTCACAATAAAAAGAAAGTAGACATCTTTTTTAGTACAAAATGACCTGCTCTAAAAGCACCAATTCAACCTGAACAGATTCAAACATTTCATAGATTAAAAAAAAAAGAACAGTCTGTAAAAACTAAATAGCCAATAATTCAATAGCTTCAAGAAAGAGTGAGCAAGTGTTTTCTGTGTGACTTCAGTTTCTCACATCACCCTATGTTTGTGACAATTCAGCTTCAGTTTGCTGCGTTTGCAGGCAGTTATTTATGCACACCTTTCTAATATTCCTGCTGCTGCATTTCAAACGTTGATTTAATTATTTTTTTGGCATCTTGTTGAAGATCTGCTGCAGTTTTTTTTTTTTTTATTTATCTTTGTCGCATAGATAGAGACTCTTTGGGTCATGCTTTAGCCGCCTGCTAACTTCCGCAACTAACGGCAGCTTCATTAACTTTTAATAAATAAATGTGGATTTTTTTTTTAAGTTCCTTTTGAGCTCAGTTCTACATCAGATATTTTATTAGGCCGCAATACCTGAAGCCCTAAATTAAGTGCCAGTTTTGTCCAATATACTCTTCTCTGTACAGCAAGGATTTCAAAGGATGGAAAAAAGGAAAAAAAAGGATCCAGAGAAACAAATATCATGGCTACGAGTTTTTACTTCAAAGTTAGCAGTCAGTTAAATGTACATTATCAAAAAAAGGCCCAACTTTTTATCACTTATCCTCAATCTCCAGAAAACATACAAAAAGGACAAAACAGGACATTATAAAGCTGCACATTTTGTACCAGATACAATAATAAAATACGCAATGCTACATTAAGTGGTTAAAAATACAAAGGGGAAAGAATATTGATTTTTTTGTTTAAAACATCTTTAAAGAATATACAATGTTATTTTTTTTTAACTACTCAAGGATTTTAGTAGAAAGTGCATTCTATATAACAAAGAAAGGAGGAGGAGAATCATTCTGCAACAGAGAAAATGGACACAACGGGAAAAAATAAAATAAAAATGACGAACGTATTTCCAATAATACATGGAGGGGCGTGTGTGATGGCGCAAAAGCAGCAGGATCATCATTTGTACTTTGAAGGAAAGGTCCACATTGAAGGCTATTTTTTCTCAAAATGAAGTTAAGTACATAGATGTGTATATTAGCTATGGTCCCTTGCACACTGTCCACCTCCACCTCAGATTCTCCTCCTTTCCTTGCCAAAAAAAAAAAAAAAAAATCCACTCAAAAGTAAATCGCCTCCATCCATTTCCCATACAGTCACAACTGCATTCTGCTCCACAATGCATCGTCACCCCCTCCCCTAACCCCGTTCCCTGCGCATCACCCACGCAGCAGTAAAGTGCAGAGAATAACAAAAGGCTTTAAAAATAAAAAATAAAAAACAAAAGGAACAATACAAGACTGAAAATACCCCTACTGCAAAATCCTGAATCCCAGCAGTGAGCCTACAGAGACTGAATGATAGCAAATAATATTGCAGCAGTATTTAAGACGCACAGAGATGGCAGGCTAATTGCAGGCCTGGCGCTAAACTACTGAACTTAACCACTTCAGACTACCATCAGAATGACAGGATGGGTTATTTTATTCCTATTGTCCGCCCCCCTCCCCGTTTACTCCTCTAATGACACATTATTGGGACACATTGTAAAAGCAGCTTTGGGTAAGAGACCAAACTGAGACCAAATGCATGGAACAATGCGCTCTCAATGCACCATCAGTCTGAGGTGACAAGAACAGGGAAGATTCAGACCAAACACAAGCCCACAGCTTCTGCTCCTTAAAAACACCAGACATGCACCTATTGGCCAACGGAAGAACCCCAGTTTCATGACATTTTCTGACCACTGCCTCCTATCCTGACATTTCCTATCATGTGCTGACAGTACATCAGCAGTTGAAACCAGATTTTACATACACAATATAAAAATGTGTTTTTACCCTCTCACCGTTAGTCATTAAATCAAACTAAGCTTTTACCATTTTAGGTCAGTAGTGATGGATTTCATTTCTATGTTTTGAGTTTTTTAACATCAGAAGTTTTACATTAAGGTGACTTCGCTTTTAAGCTATTCAGGATTGATTGTTAAATTGTTAATTACCAACACTAGAGTTAAAGGGAGGCTTGCCTGAGGATGTATTCTAAGGCAACCCCTCAAAAACACAACTTCCTTTTATGACACTACAGAAAATTGAAAGAAATCAGGAAGAGAGTTGTGGAGCTCCACTTGATTCACTTTTCCAAACTCCCTAAAGGTGTAAAGTTCATCTGTTCAAACAGCTTTATGAAAGTATAAACACCATGGAAATGTTCTGCCATCAAAGTGCTCAGAAGTCGGGTAGCTTCTATATATGACATGCGAGAATCAACCCAAGATTGTTGTTGAAACTGCTCAGAAATGGATACGTTTCGAAACCTGTCTTATTGTTTAATAAAACAAACATTTTAGCCCCAAAATTATCTTTGAATCATTTTCTGGGAAAAAAATAATAATAGGGAAGCTTGCTAGCCAAAAACCCACAATCCCAACTGTGAAGTATGAGGGTGGCAGCATTATGTTGTACTTTAAATTAGATGGCATCTTGAAGAAACATCATTATGTGAAAACACCGAGGTAGCATTTAATGACAGCTGGGTAATGACTGTCAGCATCCAAAACAGCAATTAAGTTGCTTAAGGACGACAAATTGCGAGTTTCGGAGCGACCATTGTAAAGCCGCAACCTCAGGCCCACAGAAAACCTGTGGGAAGAGCTGAAAAGGTGACTGAGTAACAACTTCTATCGGCAAAATTCCTACAGTTCCACCAAATACCAAGGAGAATTAAGCAAACATCTAAATTTGAAGAAATAATAAAAGGATCTCAAAGAAGCCCCATTTCATTTTTCTAGTAGTTCTTACATAGAAATCATTTTTGTAATTTTAAATCTGATCTAAAAACAGGAAAAGTTTGTCAGAAGATGAGGAATAAAAATTATCCTTTTATTCAGTGTATGTAAAGATCTGATGTTAACTGCATGTGACGGCTGTTCATTAGCTTAACAACTATGTAAATAATCTGAGAACATGAAACAAGAATGACCTATAAACCATCATTCTGCTTAGGCGACATTCAACAGGTTTAGACATGCGCTGGTCTTTGTTGACCAAAGTTTGTCAGTACAGAAAGTAAAAAAAAAAAATAAAATAAAATAAACGTCTAGCCTCTACATTACAACACCACCCCACACCAAACCGTGGAATACAGGCTGAGGAATAATGCATAATATACTGTTAAGAGCTTCAATGAAAAAGGTCCCAGTTGTGTATACTGTGTGTGTGTGTGTGTGTGTGTGTGTGTCAGGCGACCTTTAACATGGTAACCCGTATTGTTTGAACAGCAGCAAAGGGAGGTGGGGATAAAAAATAAAATAAAGTAGAGGACAAAAGCAGACGGGGCCACATGTCTGGCCCCTCACAGTGGCAGTATTATTCGACAGTCATTCATTTTCTAAAAGCAAACGTTGACCAACAGTCCTGTAAGCTGAGGTGGTTTTACTGGTCACTGTAGGTAAATCAGTGACCGTGTGTATGCTTGAACGTGTGTGGTGTGTGTGTGTGTGTGTGTATGTGTGTGCCTGGGGCAGATCCTGTTTAATTAAAGTCATCTCGATCACAAAATATCAAGTCAAACATTAATTTCACTGCAGAAAAGCCAGGCTGAAAGGACACAAATTTTCCCCCCCACACACACACTTACACACTAGATTAGGTCATGAAAATTGAATTAGAAAGCAAAATCAGGACTTTTTAAGTAATGGAATGGAAAGCACCATCTTTACGGGTATAAATCTGAGACTTTGTCTCGATTCAGTTTAATTTACAAAGTAGTTAAAAACTATTCTCTCCCATCTCACTGTAACCTATGGCACTGCATTTTACTCTACTGCTGTTTGCCCCCTGACTGACAGCCCTAAAGGGACAGTTCAAACGTTTTGTACTGAGGTTCTGTGAACTTATCAGTAATTGTTGCCTTAGCTGTGGCAGACAGATGTCATAGCATTGTGAGTTTGCAAAATAGTGAAGAAATAATTAGAGCAGAGGAAAACTAACAGCTTTTAGCTGGTTTTAGCAATTACATTTGCAAGAATATTTAGACCCAGTTGGCATTGTTTAAAATGTCAAATTGGACATTTAAAATGAAACAAAAATATGGTCAATTTGTGGCTCTGATTTCACAAATGTGCAGTTTTTACACAAGTCCAAGTCTTGGTGTACCTTTCACACTGATGTTTACAGAAAATGAGAGCCTATCTGGTATCTGCATGTAAATCCAATGCTAATCACTAACAATTATGACATCCACAGAAATCAATTTTGCTTATGAATCAGGAGAAGATCTTGTCCACACAAATTTAACTGGAACAATTTCTCATCATGTATATCCAAGTGTGCTATGTGGAAGACAATTTCCTTGAGGGAAAATCCCAAAGGGATTAATAAAGTTTCCAATCTATCATCTGAATGATCAACAAGTCATATCAAAACATGCTAACGCTAATATTAGCCAGCCATTTCAGTAAACCCATAACCACTCCTTATGCATTACTTATCAAATTTAGAAAATCTTAAGATAATAAACAGTTTTAGGGGGGAAAAAGTTATTTTGTGAGCTAGTAAAATATTGCTCATCACTGGACGGTTACATTAGAGTTGCAATATTGGCAGATCGTGTTTAACTGATCACAAGTTAACTCAAAATAATTTCCAAACAGCTAAACAGTGGTACGTCTGCAAAACTGACAGTTTGATGCAAAACCAAAATGCTTCATTCTTGGCAGACTTGGAGCAGACCAATCAGTTGGAGATGATGAGGCAGCCAGAGAGACTCAAATAATGCAATTTTGCACTAAAACAGGGACATTTTTCAGTGAAAAAACACAGAAGTATTCTGAAAGAAACTTTTTCTGTTTGTTTAACATAGCTCAAATCTGTGGACTTGTCTTCTTAGCAGTTAGCCTAACTGCCAAGAAGTTAAGAAGAATGTTCATGTTTACACAAACTCATTTCAATATGACATCTGTCTACTACAGGTAGAGCATCTACCTGTAGTTTATAGCACAGAACACTGCTATAAAAATCTAAACTGTCCCTTTAACATTGGCCTCTGTACAGTAAAAAAAGGCTCAGGTAGAACCAGTTTCAACATTCATTAAACATTTGTTTGCCCATGAGGTTTCTGCACTAGAGCTTGGAGAATAAGTACAATATTGCTATGGGGATGAGCGGCACAGAAAGCTCATGTCCTGACTAATGTATGACCTTGAGTCAAATTAACAAAATACAAAGAAGAGGGAAGTTCAGTGAAGCAGATCTTTGAAGATCCAGGGAGTCTAGGTATTATGGATTTTGAGTTCCATCAGCAGCTTTTATTTGTGATGAAAACCAGTTTCCACCCATTAAATGTGGAGAGAGATGTTCACACAGAGTCGTTTTCTGAAGAATAATTCCTAGCGATTGTAAAACCTTTGCCGGGTTGAACAGTTTTTTAAAGTGATGTCTCACTTAATGTGTGCACGGATGGTGCAACAGTTTCAATCCTTAATGTTTATGAGTTTAGATTAATTCTAGTCGAGCCACGTCTACGCAGGAAACCTCCATTATCTGATGGAACAAGTATGCTCCCTTTTCATCTCATCCTGCTGTCTGCAACAAACTCCTCTCTGCAGACCCAGCTTCCAGTTCCTGCGATTGAGAAACTGAGGCGGAGCTTTAAGAAGACAAATAAGGTGTGGTTTGGTGTTCCACAGGTTCAGTGGTGCTGTGGCGCTCCGGGGCCTTTGTCAAGGGGGGCCATGTGGTGCAGGTAGCTGCTATCTTCATGCCCACAGTGGTTAAGCGGCTCGCTCTTGAAAAGAGCAGGAGGAGGAGGGAGGTGGGCGACAGGAGGGACCACCAGGTGGTGGTGGCTGTGAGGATTGGCCTGCTGCGGCGCGTTGGAGAGATGATGATGGGAGGGCGCAGAATGGAGCTGCACATGGGAGAACGTGTGTCCGACGGGGCCCTGCTGCGGAACGGGCCCTCCGGTTGGGGCGAGGCCCAGAGAGGCTGAGGTGGTGGCGGGGGTCGCCGCCGAGGGCCCGGGGACGGTGGTGGGAGAGGAAGAGGAGGAGGCGGGGGAGGAGAAGGCGTTGGCGAAGAGGCGGACAGGCACAGAGGAGCCGCTAGTCTGCAGGACCACGGGGCTGGTGACCCGGAAGCACTTCTCCTTGTGAGCTTTGAGCATGTTGGAGAAGCGGAAGCGCTGGCCACAGACCTCGCAGGGGTACGGCTTCTCGCCCGTGTGCGTGCGCCGGTGGCGCTTCATGTTGGGCCGGCTGGTGAAGCTCTTCCCACAGATCTCACAAATGAAAGGCTTCTCTCCTGAAAGACAAACAGGATGATTAATTGGAGTCAAATAATTTTAGAGCTGCAACTGACAACTCTTTTAGTTATTGATTAATCTATTGACGATTATTGAAACTGCAGTCTTTAGATTGTTAATTTAAGCCTTTAGGTAATATTAGAAATGCATGAAAAGATGCACATCAAATTTTTTACAGATTTTTTTAAAATAAAGAAAATAATTTCATTTTCTAAAATGCAACATAGCATTACTTTAGTGTATGCTTGATTATGTGCAGCAAAGGATGCAACTGCAACTAAAAAAAGTACTTCTAACATTAACATGTGAAAAGCTAAGCACTTTCTGCTTGTTTTTATCTTTTTTTTTACAGAATTTGAACTAGGTGAAGCTATTTTTTTGTACATTTTTGGCTTAATTACTCCTCTGAGAATGTTTTTTCAGCAAATAGTCTTTTTTGGGTCTGTTCACTTCAGTTAACAATTAATCGATTAGTAAACAAGTCTACGATTATTTCAATAATCGATTCAGCATCGCGTCAGCCCTAAATCATCTGCTGTCAAATGTGCTGGTAACAAACTTTCAAACAATTGAAGCCTTTCACACAAAGTTTCCTTTTCAACTTCAGCTCTGAGAATGCAAATAAGCCTCCATCTTGAATCGAGGGTCTCTGCCGTCAACCCACCCACTCCCCAGGAAGCTATTACAATTCACACTTCGAGGATGGAGACGTGAAAGTGAACAACAGCAGTCCCGTTAGAATGCTGCTCTCATTAACCTCCCTCCACGGAGCCACTAAATGTGCCTGTTACCACCCACACAGCCATCTATTAACAGCCTGCTGAAGGGCTCTCCAAATGCCGGATTCTGGCACGTTCCACGCGAAGCTCCTCCACGCCAACTGAATATCAAAAGGTGACAGCTGATGTGCCAGCGTTCTGTACCTGTTACGTTTAATCATGGGAATTTACAAAAAAAGAATCAAAGTTTGGTGTATTACAGAGCACGGCTGGGTGTGTCTCCTCCTGGACGAGGCTAAATTGGTCGGTAGCTGCAGGGATACGAGAGGGCAGCGTAATTACACATCACAAATATAACCTTGAGGGCCAACTGAGTGTGGCGTGTCCACCCACAGCTCAGGAAAAACAGCAGATGACGCGCAGGCATCAGTGCTTGGGCTGTTCTTAGAAAATTGGTGAAACATGAAGGAAAAAAAAAAGAGAAGGATGTACAGCTTCATGTGTCTGGGTTATCATTACAAGCCACAATATATGCAGAGCTGTTCTTTGATGTAAAACATCCCCTCTCATTGCAAGAACGAAGTAAAGAGGCAACACCCCATTTTGTTCCTTTTTATAGAGAGTTTATGGTGCCTGGCAGACGGCGAGGAGGGAAAACAAGAGCTTGGAAAACTTTGTAAATAAATCTAGCTGCATTAAGCTTTGCAAAAAGAGAGAGAGAAATAAAATAAACTCCACAAATAATCTAAATATTTAAATAAAATAAAAAGCTAACATGAAATAATTGAAAAAAAAAACTCCAATTTGACTTTGGTTGCGGTTGAAACCAGATATTTACATACGCTGTATAAAAAGAAACCCTCTTCCTCACCGTCGGACAGTAAATCAGTTTAAATGCGTCTCGTTTTAGATCAGTCAGAACGTATAATTTAATACTGCTACTTCATATTCATCTGTTCAAGTGATTCTGTACAAATATAAACGCCGTGGGAATTGTCTGGTTCCAAAAAAAAAAAGAAAAAAAAAAAGAGAAAAATGTGTTTTGGTGTAAAATGTAGAAGACTGAAGATCTGGTTTGGCTGAGGCTCGTAAGACAAGGTGATTATGAAAACAGACTCACTCAATGAGGAAGAAGCACAAAATGGCGGATTAAAGTTTGCACAAAGCGTAGACACCAACACAGAGCCCTGACCTCAGTCCTGTAGAAAACCTGTGGGCTGAGCTAATATGCATGTGAGACCAGTGCCTCTGGTAAGCTGGTTCTGTCAGTAGGAATGGGACACAAAAAGCAAAACAAAAAACTTAGGACCAAATTTTCAGTTGTGTGAAAATTTGGTTTCACCTGTATTTACTTCAACAGCATTTAAAAGCTAATTTTCAGATAATTTTGTTCAGTGATCTTAACATTTTCTTTGCGCATTGCAATCAGCTAAGAGGTCAGCAGCACAGTGAACATGTGAGACCTCGTTAAAGCAGTGTTTAAGGATTCATATCCATTGATGTTAGATTTCTTTTTTTTTCCATTTGCAGCATTAAAGTACTAAAACATTAAATAAAAACGGGACATCTCCAGGAATATTTACCACTGTTGCTGAATGTTTTTGTATGAAATGTTCTCCTGCTTGATGGAGTCAGTATGTCCGCTTTGTTTACTGTAATTGCTGATAATTACAACAAACAAAATGTTTTGGTTCTGTTCAGATATCATGTGCTTACAGAACTGTGATGTGAAAAAATTGTCACATTTTTTCTTTATCTGTGTGCAGCAAACACCCAAAATGTTTTCTCAATTTTGAATGTGATGCACTTTTAAGAGGTTTTGAGGGATATTTCTGTGCAAGAACATGAGTTCAGAAATAAAATATTTTTTGATTTATTAAGCTGAATTCAGTTTTTAAGCTCATCCTAAACTTTGCCACACAGAGGTAATCTCTGGTACTATTATATTCTAATATATACAGCTCTGGAAAAAAAAAAAAAAAAAGACCATTACACTGAACCCATTGAAAGCTTCATAGTTATTCCACCAAATATTGATTTCTATAATATTGAATTCTGGAGTTAAAACATTAGTGTTGTTGTTTCTAAATGAATATAAACTTGTTTTCTTTGCATTATTTGAGGTCTGAAAGTGCTGCATCTTTATTGTTATTTTGACCATTTCTCATTTTCTGCAAATAAATACTACATTTTTGAGTGGAATTTAAGAAACATGTCAGCATTTCATAGAATAAAAGAGCAGTGTTAATTTTACTCAAACATATACCTAGAAAAAGTAAAGTCAGAGAAACTGATCCTTTTAAGTGATCTCTTAATTTTTTCCAGAGCTGTATGCATGTGTCTGACCCTGAGGCGCACAGCGAGAGCCTCAGTTCTCACCTGTGTGTGTTTTCATGTGCTCGTCAAAGTACTGCTTCATGTTGAAGTCTTTGCCACACCACTGGCACATGAACTGCTTGTGTCCAATGTGAATGCTCATATGGGAGCGCAGCTGGTACTTGTACTGGAACCGTTCGTCGCAGTGCTGCAACGGAAAGAGAGAGGCTTTTTTAGACATGTGCCCACTAGGTCAACGCATGCACACGTTCTCAGAAATCTAAACTGAACCCTTGTCACATGGCTCTGCATTTCACAGTGGGGTTTTTTCCCCTGTGGTAATGTGCAGCAGAGTTCTGCTTACTTCAGCATATTTAGCTTTCAGTACAAACTAATGTGAGGACAGATTATCTCTCTTCAAAGAACTCAGTGGGCTCTGATTGGCCCCCTCCAATGGTCTGAGAAGAGACTTCCCACCATCCAACATCTGCTCAGATGAGAAAATCCAGAAAAAAAAAAAAGCCACATATGTTCAGCCGCTAAAAATAACCCTTGGTTGCAGCACTTGTTACACACAGTGCATAGTTGCACTGAGGGTTTCATGGTTCGATTTTTTTTCCCAAAGGTTAGATATTTATACTCTGTGCCTCCACCTGACTAAATAAATGTCTGTGGTGAGAGAAAAAATCTGAAGAAAGAATGTAAGGCCTGCACATTACATAAACCTAATAGGCATGTAATAAAAACCTTAGTGTCTGGGATAGCTTCTAACATCTAATTAGAACAACTCCACCCATGAAAATGTTTTAAAGTGTGGTATAGTTAAAGGCCTAAGCTGGAAGTAAGGACACCCTGTGGAGCATAAACAACCCTACGAATACTGAGAGGGAAACTGACTGCATACTTTCCAAAGCAACGGCAGAAGTTTGGTCTTTCAGCTGGTCAACCATTATAATGTTTGACATGGTTTGAGTTCAATTCTGAGGACACACCGTCTGCTGACTGTTAATGTGTGGAGACAAAAGAAAATATTAAATAAGTCGACCATATGCAGAAAGGCCAGGGTGTCCAAAGTGCGGCCCTGACCGCAGTTTAATATTTGTACAGTTTAATATATTTGGTCCAGAAGCTCAGGTGGTTGGTACAGATGGAAAGTTCATATCGATAAACTGAAATTATCCTAACACAGACAAATTAGGTGCAAAACAAAGTATTCATCTTTTAACCATTATGTTTTCTCTATAATTTCACCGTTAACAGAATCACAAATATCCAGCAATTTTTACTCAAATGTATTTAACTGATTTATTAAACTTAGCTAAATATAGCAGGTGTGTTTTAAAGAAAAGAAGAAACCAAAGTCTTGTTCTTGTTAATGAAGAATAAACTTTTTGTTTGCAAGCCACAAAAATGAAAATTCTTCCAACTCCTCCCTCTGAAAGATTTGGAAACTGTATACATTTATTTTATTACGGTAAACCAACAAAACCCTGTTTATGTTCTGGATTTATAATCACTCGCTCATTACGTCCCCACAAAATTAAGGATTTTATTTGTTTCACTAAAATTGCATTTTTATTTCATCGCTGACCTGATAAATTATATACTTTTTTAAAATTATGTTTATATGGCTCACAAACTTTTTGGATTGACATTTCCAGCCCATGTCATTAAAAGTTTGGAGACCACAGCATTAGGGGTGCGAACACACATGTTCTAAACTATATTTGAATTTCAAATCATTACTCTAGTTTCTTATTGTTTTGTGCTCTTTATAATGTGTTTGTTTGCAATAATTCATGTGGTATGCAACCGTGTACCCTACAACGCAGTATGAAAAATAATAAAAACATTATGCAAAATACTGTTTAAAAATTTCTTCACTCATAATGCCGTATGGATTCTCACCCCTTAACTCTGCTTTACTGCTATGAGTAGAAAACTAAATGAGAGCATCACAACGGGAAGAAATCAATTGCTCCCTCTTTGAAAGTTTAAAAGACTTTATATGGTTTATAAACATTTTGAAAGGTTGAATCTTACTACCACTGTGTCTTCAAGATGTAAAAAAGAAAATATTTAACACAGAATGTGAAAAAATATCGATTGCATTAATCTTAAAGTGACAGCATTTGGTCGTCAGTCATTTTTATAGAGATGCTCTTTGTAGTTTATGTCAGAAAACAGCAGAGAGCGCCATAATGCACGTGCAGTAAAAAAGTATTTGCCCCCTATAGATTTATTTTGTTTTGCTTTATCTTACACTTCAATATTTTACATCATCAAATAACTGTTAATGTTGGATAAAATATTTTATTTATTAAGGCAAAAAAAAGCAGTTGAAACAAACGTGACCCTATGTGGAAAGAAGTAAATGTCCCCTAAACCTAATAAGCAGCAACAACTATTGTGTTTTTTTAATTTTTTAATCACTGACAAATCTTACATCACTGTTGTTGAGTAAATGGCCTTTGCATAACTGCTCTTATTCACCCACATTAAAGGGTTTTGTTAAATGCCATGTTACAAGTTCGGACTTTTACTAGGCCACTCCAAAATCTCACTTTTCCCTCAGCCAATCAGAGGTGGACTTGGTGGTTCAGTTATGAGGATTGAGGACCTGAAGTGTGCTGGAATTTAAATTAGTGTTCAGAGATAATTCCTCCTTTGGCATTTTATACAACAGAGCAGAATTCATGGGTCAGTAAGACAGTCCCAGACCATAACACTACCACCACCATGTGTGACTGAAGGTAAACTGTTCTTATTTCTGAAAGGTTGGGTTGTTTAATGACAGAAGCAACAGGATGCAGATGTCGTCTCATCAACCCTTTTGCATCATCACTTTGTCAACTGCGAGACAGGCTTTTTTTGGTCAGCAGTGGGTTTTCGCTTTGGGTGCCATAGCAACCCAGCCTTTTTTTTGGTGTTGAAGTCTGACCTCAATTAAGGCAAATGAGGCCTGCGGGGGGTTTGCGACCTCCTGGATTTAGTTGTTAATGCCTTGTTGGAGTAATTTTGGAAAGCTGGCCATTCTTAAGTAGGATCAGCACCACTTTGCGTTTTCCCCATTTGTGGATAACGGCTCTCAATGGTTGCCTGAGTCCTAAAGCCTTTTGTAACCTGTTTCAGATTGAAACCAGTGCCAGTGACTTTTTTCCCCCTAACAAAACCCTCTTCATACCAAAGCACAAAGTTTTGCTTTTTTCTACTTCATATTGCATGGAAGTTCTATTTAAGTGACTGATTGATTCTACAAACCAGGCAGAAATTGGGTTTCGCTATTGAGAAAGTCAAATGAATTCAGATTTCCTGAAAATCTAAGAAATCGGAATTAGATCTGATCTGATAAGTTTGGGGGGGAGAGGAAACAGGCTGTGTAATGGGAGCAAATACTGTTTCAGAGCATGGTGGTATTTTCTGCAAACTAAGACTTTTCTTCAGTCTTTAAAGGAAGTTCTCTTCTTATCAAACATTCAGTACTTATCTGTAGGGCTGAGAAAAAGAAAGTTGCACCAAATAAAGGGATAGAACTCTTTGGAGTTGAAAAGTTTACTCAGCAAATGCTTCATGACGCCATCTGTTGGAATGTCTCTGAAAAGCAGAAGGAGTGTAATTTCTGCTGTGATGAAAAGGATACGTTAATGTTGCAAGGCGTGACTGTCGCCACAAAAACATCACAGAAAGATCCCAGAGGGCCGCGATTCAGAGACATGATAAAAGGGGGAAATGGAGGTAATTGAAAGCCACACAGATGACAGCTCACATTCAGAAGCGCTTTTGCCTGCTGTAATTTGTGCTGCAGAAAGACTTAATCACATACTGCAAACATAACCTGTTCTTTATTACCCTGTCAAAGATAAATTCAGAAACAAATATCTGTTATTTTCTCTGCTTTAAGGTTTCGGACACAAATATTGAGACATGCTGCTTGTGTTGGAAAACATTTAATAATGTTTCCATGTTATTAATGACACCTTGGTCTAGAATTGCATTTGTATCTTTTAATGAGTTTCTGCATTTACCATCAAGCTGTTGAGTCTCTTATTAAATGCAAACATGCAATAACCTGCCGAGTGTAATTCATGTAACCATAACTACAATAACCTGTTGGACAGATATCTTTATGATATTCCTATAACTCACCTAATTACAGACTGTGCATTTCCTCATTCTGTATTTCTTGTGAACATAGCACATTTTTACTGTACTTTTGGACCCAATCCTCCATTTATAAAGCAGGAATTCCCCTCATTATGCAACAAAAGTAAATATTAGAGACAATTAAATGTTTTTAATTGACAATTTTGTTTTTACGGCAACGTTAAAACAGCATCTTACCTCACAGCGGAAAGGTTTCTCCCCAGAGTGCTGCAGAGAGTGAACTTTTAAAGACATGCTGCGTTTAAACGACTTCCCACACGTCTCACAGGTGAAAGGCATGTCCTTAGTGTGAGCTGGAGATGAGAGGAGATAATTAAAGCTACTTTTGGGGTTCCAATAATATTAATAAACATTTTCAGAGCTGATGCCTTAAAACATTATGCAAATAACTATAAGGCCCAACTCACCAACCATGTGCTTCCTGACGTGGGCCATTGTGTAGAACTTCTTCTCACAGATTTCACACGAGAACTTCTTCTCTGCATAGCCGTGAACAATCTTAATGTGCTCATGCAGCGACCACAACTTCTTAAAAGACTTGTTGCAGGAGACGCACTGTGGAAAACCAGGGCAGACATATTTATTAGGATGGAATAAAGTGTTGAGGTTTCTTATCAGCAGGTACGACTTTCTGGAAGTCCATCAGCTCCCTCTGCTGGGGGAAAAGTGTAACATCAGGATAAACGTCTGATTAAACTGGGAAATTATTTTTATTTGAGGCAAGTAATTGCATCGATAAGCAATAATAAATGTCTAACTTGGTGCATACGAAAATATTGCGTCCAAAAGCTAAAAAATTCCCAATTTGGTTATACAATAACAAATTTATACATTTGTTCAATTTCAACAGTATTAAATAATCGAATTACTTAGTTTTACGTTTTATTCCAAATCTTGTTTTATAAGCGATTTTTTCCCATTATTTTCTCATTTTTTAAATATCATGGAATATTATTTTTATATTATTCACATTTTGCCATCGTTTCCATATTCTGTATATATGTAGCCTTTTTTTAATCAATGTATTTTTTAAAACCATACATTGATGTTTTCCCTGTAATATTTTCTCTTTTTCCCCCTCTCCTATGTTTGTTTATTTACAGGGTTTTTATTTTCTTTGTGCTTTCTTTTGATTTTCCTTCTAACTGAAACGTAGATGGTAAAAGGACGGTGAGATGAGGGGGACTGACTGAAGGACACGAGATTTGAAACTGGGTCATTTCACTACACTCTATGTGTAGTGGAGAAAATAAATTCCAACTTCTGCACTAAACTCCTTTTTAAAACTCATCAACAGCATTGAATAATCAAAGCTCCTGAGGAAAAGACCTGTTTTGAATGGCTCAAAAGCTAAAAAAAAAAAACTTTATGACATTCATGTTAATCATGACACGTAAACATCTACAACTAATTTATTCAAAAATGTTACTTAGCCATAAAACAAAGCTGCTTCTCTAACAGCAGCCATCTTTCAGGCTGCAAAGCTTAGCACAGAAACACAAACTTAAACCACAACATGCAATAGAAATGTAAAAAAAAAAGCTGATTAAAGTCTAATCAAAATTACAGACTTCCTCAATTAATCTGAGGAGCTCTTAAAAGCCTTAATGTTATGCTGGCATGAAAAGGGAGTTTTTTCCTCCTCCTATAAAAAGGTGAATTTTTCTTTTCTTCAATAAAACTGCTAAGGTTCAGTGGAAACAGTTGCGTGCGACACATGATTTCCTCTCAGGCTTGACGCTATTTAGCTCCTTTTGAGTTCTGAAACTCCACTCACATGCACTTATGTTAAGACAGAAATGAGTTTATGAAATCTTTCCATTGAAGACGCACTAAAAATACACAAACTAAAATGTGTTTAAAACTAATTTGATGTATTTTGGTAACATTAACAGAAACTATGAAGGTAGAAATAAACTAAACTATAGAGATTTAAAGCTGCAGACTTTTCTAGGGCGATGTATGTTTCGGCCAAATGAGAAAAATCTTAAATATAACCGTTTCCCGCTTTAGGAGGAACTGACAGCCGTTTAATGAATGGTGCTTTACATCCTCACAGCGTGGCATTGTTAGTAGAAATCTGAGCAGCTGCTCAGATACCCTGTCATCCAAAATAACCTGAGAATGTAAATCAAAGTCAGCAAAAATCGGGCGAATTCAAGCGATCAAAACAGCTGCGAGTCCCTCAGGAATTCAACAGCTGAACCTCCCCATTCAGTGTCAGGAAACTAAAGCCACAACAGAACAGCAGATAAGGATACAGACTTACAGGAGGTGTGCTGCAAATCTGCAAGCATGTGTTTTTAAACTATATCTGGACTCCAAGAGCACCAGATAATTGAAAGGTTTGCTATAGTAAAGCTACCAATGCATGTATAAATGTTTAATGCAGATGGGTCAAATTCACATCAGGCATTTAAACTTGGAAAAAGTGGACTGCCTTCAGCTTTTGCACCTGTGCATACCGAATGCTCTATAAAAATCTAAAACCAACAACAAAATATTCAGTTAAAAAAAACAAAAACAAAAAAAAAACCTGATGCTCCCGCTAACAGACTGGTTTCGGCAGATTGTTGTATGATGACTGGAAGACCGAGGATCATAAACTACAAGATTTGTAAAACACCTAAAGCCAAATGAACGCACTGAAGTCTTTGTACAAACTCTGACGAGGGGGGACAGTTTTGCCAGAGGCAGTCATTTGGCTCAAAGGAGCTTCAAAACCCACAAACAGAATTTATCAGCAAATAAAACAGCAACACTCATTTCGCCACAAAATTACTAACTTCACAATGAATAATTGTCAAGATTGTAATGCAGAAATACTACCGAAACCCTCTCAATGACGTCAAACAAGCAAGGAAACAAATCTTGTTCTTCTTTCAAATATTCTCTAAGAGCATTTGGATTAAAGTAAGAGCAGATAATGTTCATGAAGCCTCTTGGTCATGTTTTTAATGGATTTATCTGGGAATGAAAAAGATAAAGTTGAGGTTGATGTCCCATAAAGTACAAACTGCCTTACAATAAGTTTCGTTTGTGAGATTAAAAGCACCTTTTGAAAAGAACCTTTAGATGGGTTTTAAATATACTTTTCCCTAAAACCACATTTCACATTAAAATGTTTATTGATCTAATGTAATATTCTAGCCCTAAATGTTGTGTTTTTGTTAGCTGTAAACAGAAAAACCAGCATAACTAAAAGAAATAAAGTCTTGAAAACACCAGTTTGTGTGTTATTAATCTGCGTAACGTTTTAGTAGATTAATAATGATCACAGTTTCCTGGTATTCCTCCAGACAGAACAGACCAATTCTTCTCAATCCAACATCCAGTGTAGAGATGCCAACATTTATTTCAGGTTCATTATTTTACTTTTATTCCAGAATCTGTATGAACCTGAAGCCTGTCCCATTTGCCAACTATAATATAGTCTACTACTCTTATTACATCAATCAACCAAAACAGCAAGCATTCATTTTTCAGGTCAAGAAATTCTAAACTACAAGAGAGAATTATGAAAGCATAACTGTCTGACTGCAACTGAGATTGGGTCAGTTCCTCTTACACTTGCCTCAACAGATTTTGGTGCCCAGATCTTGCAAAACGTCTTGGGTAAAAAGGTTCTTCAACAGTGGTTTAACAACAGATGTAGCCCATTGCTTTGATCCATCCGTGTTGTAGATCATAAGTCTCTCTCAAACTCCTGAATGGGTTCTGCTTCACAATTCACCAGGCTGAAGTTTCACCTGTTCTATTTTCACAACCACACTTTAATTTCCTTCCACTGAGCTTTCCATTATTATTCTAAAATACAGCAATTTGTGAACAGTCACATTCATTTGCAGTGACCCTTTGTGGCTTAACCTCCTTATGAAGAATGTTAATGACTTTCAGCTGGTCAGCAGCATGATTTCAATAGTCACAACTTATCATTTCTATTATTAAAATACATTTGTATTGTTCTCATGTCTTGTTAAATCACTAAATTTTGGGTTAATATTATTTACTGGGACACACCTGCATCTGATTAACCGTGGTTTGTTATCGTTTCAAACACCAGACCTGCACCACTTCAATCTTTAATTGCAGGTTGAATGAAAACTAATGAATGAAGTCAGATTTACCTGGATGTTCTTCTCGCAGTCAGTCTGCTGATGCAGTGCCAACTCACTCTCCAGGACGAACTTCTTGCCGCATTTATCACAGATCTGCATCCGCCTGTGTGTGACGTTCATGTGCTTCTCCAGGTACCAGCGGGTGTTAAACACCCGGGGACACTTCTCACACGCCAGCATCTCCTTCTCCTCCTCCATCTCCGCCTTCTCGCCAGTCCTCTCTGTACCTGCGGAGGACGGGGTCGACCTCCCCGACCTGCGCTTGCTTTTTGGAGGCTCCATGCGCCTCCGCCGCCCCCTGGTGGTCATTCCGGCCGCGGCGGCGCTCAGAGCCGTTCGGAGGCTTTTCCTCTTTGGCGGGCTGGCTGACGAAGAACTTTGTCTGGTTCTTCTCGACCGCGTCGTTTGACTGTCCATTGCTTCGTCCTCCTCGTCTTCCTCTTCCTCGTCATGGCTCTCCTCCTCTTCATCCTCCTCTTCTTCTTCCTCCTCCTCATCATCCTCATCCTCATCACTTCCTCCTCTTTCCGAGTCATCTGCTGTGGTTCCAGTTTTGTTGTCGCCCTTGGATACGTGAAGCGTCTGGTTGTTCAGATTCACCTCGACGATGATCTGCTCACGTTTGTAGCCCTCTTCACCCTCTTCCTCCTCGTCCTCTTCTTCCTCATCATCTTCATCCACCTCAGTGTCATCAGAGGATTCCTGGTTTCCCGTTTCGGACTCCTGCGACCCCGCCTCCTGCGCTCCCTCTCGGAAGTACTGCTGATGCTGCTGTGAAGTCACATGCTGAGGCGGCACCTGACCCATGTTCTGATCCGTCCCGGCCATCTTGGAGGACATCTTGTTGTCTACCAACACAGAATAAGGCTTTCCACTCACCTCCCTCCTGTGTACCTTTCCCGTCAGGTCCAAATCCGGGTTATTAGAGTGATAATAGTTCTGGGACACGGGTGTCCTACGTGCCTCCTCCTGTGACATCCCACCCAGGCTGGGGATGGAAACCTCCTCCTTCAGGCTCTGGCAGGATTTCATGAAGAAGTGATGATGGGGCTGGATCACGTGAGAGCACAAGGTAACGTAAAAGAGAAAAGACTATGTTGCAAAAAGAAGACTAGCCTAACCTAGCCTAGCCTGCAAGGAGGGGCAGGGGGCCAATCCCCCACCCTCCTGCTGAGGAGATAGGAAGGAGGGGACGAGGTGAGAGACGATCAACCTGATTCAAAGAGAGCGTCCATTCTGTCCGGAGAAGGACATGCAGTTGGTAAGACATTAAAACTGTCCCAAAGTTTGTTCCATATAGCTGGGAAGCAAAATCTGATTACGAAATCTCAGCGTCAGTTCTTCAAGGTCTGTCGGGTCCAGAGCAAGCGAAGGTGAGCCGGAGACCGGTCACCTGTCAGCACCTCCACGTCTCGCTTGAAGCGCCATTTAACTGCAAGACAGAGAAAAAGAAGAAACAAAGAGACTTACAGATGAGATTAAAGACAACGTTCTTCCGCTCGCTTTGAGAAAACGGTGAGATTGCGACCTGAAACTGCAGGCATGTCGAGCTTGAAGCAGCGAGTGTCACATTTACCCACAGACGTTTGTCTTGGTGCTGAGTATGGGAGCTGAAACCACAGGTTTCACGAATGACTGTGAGTAAAATTCAATTTCAAAACTGTGCAGCCCGAATGTCTCTCTCGACCACAACTGAAAGATCTCATCAATTTTAACGTTCAGACGCATTTCTAAAGTGACACGCAACTAGAGAACCGGCTTAACGGAAAACAGAAACTTATCCCAAATGTACAATGAAAAACTTTAAAATTTTTAATTAAACAAGGTCAAAAACCACAGAGCGCACTCCTGTAGCAGTAGTAAAGCAGAAAACCTCGAAACAAACCAAAGCGGAGCATGCAAAAGCAAGAATGCAGCCACTGTACTTTAGCTTTTATCTAAAGTTGGACTGCAATCAAAGTAAAAATCAAGTCACAACAATCTAAATGCCTCCCAGAAACAAGAAGCTCACCTGAAACGGCAAGAAATGCTGAACAACGTTAAGGTTTGCCTTCGTCTTAAGCAGCACATGTAAACGCAGCTCCCATTGACTGCTAGAAAGCGTAGTGTAACCACAGCTCTGGAGCTTCTATTGCAAACGCAACCACAGGAAATTGTATGTCAACCTGTCAGTGAAACTTATCTGCTACACTTGTAACCTAAAGTGTGATTATCTTGTTTATAAACAAGTCACGCACTGAAAAAAGACGTATATGCTTGTTTTAGACTTGACTTTGAATCATGGATATACTAAAAGTTGGAAGGTTGGCACATCCATACTGAGGCGTCTCCAGGTTGACAGTTAGGTGACCTCAAAAAGCCTTTACCAGTAATTCTGAGCATGCATCGAGGCGGTTTCTTTTGCTAGAAAACCTCCTATAGCACTATACACACACACACACACACACCCACACACACACCAGCATTTCCTTTCTTGGAGACAGCAAATATCGCCTCTATCTTTACAAACATCTTGCACTTATGCACTCTTGGCTTAAAATAAACACCCAACTTGCTACAGAAGAAAGACAATGAAGTAATGCTGCCATATATACCATATAAATGCACATATAATGTGATTTTAAATCAGATTTGGAAATCACAGTTTGTAAAATGCCACAAAATGAAGCCTGGTTGTGCAATAGTGAATTTGTTGCTAAGAACGTAAATCAGACAGTATGAACCCAGTTTACCTAAAAATCAATCTTGTACATCTCTGTGGGGGAATTTTGGCACACTGTTTATTGCAGGATTGTTTTTATTCCGCCATTTTGAATCGTTTTCAAGCATTACAGCTGTATTTGACTAATTCACTCTGAAAAACTTTTGTTCTTTGATCCAATCAGAGGTGATCTCGCTAGAATCCTAGGGATCATTGCTCTGCTCCATAAGCTTCCCAGACAGATTGTCCTTCAGGATTTTCTACTGCCGAGCAGAATTCATGGATCCAAATGAAGGAAGTCATCCAGGTCCTGAAGCACCAGAGCAGCCTCAGATCTTCACATTGCAACACTGTGACAACATGATGTTCTTCTTCTGAAATGCTCTGTTTGTTTTACGGCAGATGTAACAGCTTGTACTTCTTCCAAAATGTTCCTCTTTTGACTGCAGAAGATTTACTCAAAAGGTCTGAGGGAGCATCAAGATATGTCACAAAATATAAAATAGACCTTTTTGTTATTTTATTGGGTTTTTTTTCTTCTTCTTCTTTGGACTCTCCACTGGATGGCATTTTTCCCCCAGGCTTTTTCTTATTTACAAATCATGAACTCTGATCTTAATTGAGGGAAATAATTACACCTTACTTGGTGTAAGGAGACATACTAATACTTTATATTCATATTAAATAAAAATGGTCCGACATTCGAGTCTTGAGGAACCTACCTAATGTTTATTCACTCAAATTTATAATCGGCAAATTATAAAAAGCATTGTCAATTTACCAATTATGTTTCCATTAAATTGAAAATATATATATATACTACTTTCCACTGTATCAGTCACAACGTTCAATTTATTTGGTTGTAATTCAGACAAAAAAGGCGTTTCTGACCTAAGGAAATGCCTTCCTAATCAAATATACGTGTTCATTTACCCACATTTATTACAAACTTTGCTTCCCTCAACACTCATTCTGCACTTATTTGGTAATACTTAGATGGAGTAAAATTTCCTTTGATTTGTTTTTCTACTTTAATCTTGCCAAATAATTAAAAATATATGATGAGAAATAGCAGAGGACATAAACTGAAAGAAAAAGTAACTACCTAAACCAGTTCAGCCAAACTTTGCAATTACAAACGTGAGCAACGCAGGAGCATAAGACACACCTGCCTTCCTGTGGATGCCGACGCTGATCCCCTCTGAGAATCGGACAGCAGTTCTCAGAGCATTAAAACCGCAGAGGGGAGGGGAGCTCAGCACTGACAGAGCAACTCGCCTCACATGGTCGTCCCAGGCACACAGCCGAGCAGATTATCCCGTGTCTACATGACAGAGAAGCATAAACTGCATGCAAAACTGCAGCCTGACATGCTTGACTTAAAGTCGAATCAGGTGGCTTCCTTCTCCATCAAGCGTATGCGGTTTGAAACAATAAACCAAACTTATTTGGTTTGGTACTAACTGCACAAAACTGGTGAAAACCCCAAAACAATAATCAAATGAATTTTGAAGCACAAACAAACAAGCAGTAAACTTCTGAGAGGCTGCATAAAAGGCTTCCACTCAGTAATGATGAGTCATTTCTGAGTTTCACTCACTGTGAAATATTGAAGCCTTTGATGTGGGAATCATGTAGCATATAGAGCTCAATATTAACTGTGATTAGGTTACACAACCTGTCAGATCTGAAGATCTTACCTAAATGACAAGTATAATGATAAGTGTTTCCCCCCCCTCAACTTAGACAATTTTGAAAACAAGTTTATTGGAAGGAATGAAAATCAAGCACATTGGTATGTATCACTGACAGTTTTACTCATCCAAAGCACAGAGGAAGTGAAGTTTCTTTCTCTCTAGAAGGTAAAATTAAAGGTTTTCCTCGATCAGCCATTTGGAGGCATTCTGAGAACCAAACAGAAAACTTCTTTTGCGCATAGGTAAAGCCACAAAACCAGTCATGTACCGGATAGATGCTACTGTGGCTAAAGATCTGTATGACACAGGATGGGAGTGTTACTGCAAAGCAACTGTACCAAACAAACAATGGTGCACATACTGAAAAGTGCTTAGCCAAAATGTCTGTGACACAGATGAGATCTCTGCAGTTCAAATATGCCACGCTTTACTCTCCAATGCAAAGCTGCTGAAATCCATGCACCCTCTCAAGTCTAGACTTTAAGGAGCTTTCTCCTCTTGCAGCTTGTAAAAGGTTCACATTCCTCACGCTGTCCAAACTCATAAGACCTAAACCAGCTCACTGTGCAGTGCACTGCAGGGATGCTTCATGCCTCTGTAGGTATGTGGCCATCAAACCCCAGAATCGGGTCATGGAGCAATGCTCCGATTTCGCAGTCTACTTCAAATCTTTTGGTTGAACTTAATGAAAAGTAGAAGGGGGAAACAAATCTCAGCTTTTGCTGCACAGACTGAGACATTTCCAAATTTGACAGAAACCAATGATGTCAGATATTATCCCCAGTTAACTAAAAATTGAATATGTATGCATTTTTTTAAGAAGATGAAAACTATGACTGCACAAAGGGTTAAAACCTAAAAGGCAACACTGCTCAGCGAATAGAAGAAACCCTGTACAGGCCTGGACAACTTATGCTACTTAGCCCGCTAGCTAAAGTCTACAGTTACTAACCTTACCTGCACATGACAAGCTAACTTTGCTACATTAGCTGAAGATGCTCCCATTAGGTAAATGTATCTGCAGAATAATCTCAAAACCTTCAGTTTTGTCTCACGTTTTGCTTACATGCTTTACCCCAAAACAAACACACGCACTTTCACTTTTTTTAACCCCAAACCGCCCAGAATGTTGCTAGTTAGCTTAAAAGCTAGCACCAACGTTAAAGTTTTTAGCATAAACGTTACACTTTATGTCTGTGTTGCATATTGAAGATAATAAATGGCAGCTATCGGGCCCGTGTCAAGCTAAAGCCAATGTCACGCTTTGTTTTCACAGTATCTCCCTCTCGTTGTAAGCTGGAGTCCTAACAAAAAAAAAAGCTGTGGCAAACCCACTCCACTCGACACTGTCACAAAGTCAGTGTTCACAGACAATTTTTACCGTAGCTTCGGCCACCGGCTTCCGGAGACCCGTGTGCTCTTCCCCCGGCAGCTGTCCTGGATGTCAGTCCTATAGGTGCTGAAAATCCACTAAAACAGCGACATTTTGCGGTCGCTTCGCTGGCTTACCTCCGTCTAAAGAGAGCGAGAGCGACCTCCTTCTTGCGTTCGTGCAATCAGAGCTGCACAGATTCAGCAGGGTTGCTTGCCCTCCCTCGATCTATCTATGTACATTCGCGGATGTGCACACAGAACGGGTAATGCCAGCTTCTGTTATGCGTGCAAAAAAGGCGGGAGGATATTTTTTTATTAATGTACGTTACACCGGTTGCGGGGATACCTGCGCACCGGAGTCCTCAGCCCCGCTACGTGGCCCCGGCAAAGCTCTTAGCTTACGGCGCGGCCGTCCTCCCGCGCTCATCCCAGGCATTCAGGCCGCTGTCTGGGCGCAGGCGCGCCGCTCGGTGTCTGGATTCTTTTGGTCTTCCCTGGAAGCTAGACACTGTTCAGGGCGCGCACACAATGGGAGAAATCATACAGGAATCTGTATTCTCCTTCTGGTTCTAAAATTGTACTATTTTACTTATCTCACCTTATCTGCTCTCTGTGAGTTTATTTCAATAGCACTATTCATACACAATTTAATTATCTCAAGGTTCCTTGCAGGAAAACCAAGAAACAAATGTAAAGAAATACATTTATTTAAGTCTAAGCACAAAAGAAATAAACATTAAAACTTATTTTCTCTTTCTTTATCTTTATAGAAGAACTGCAGTGGCAATTTCAGCACTGATTTAAAAGACAAAACTTTTTCTTCACATCACTGGTTTTCAGGAAGTTGTTCCAGGAACTGAAGAGCTTAGAAACTGAATACTTTGTCAACTGGTTTAACTCTGGTACTTGGAATACTGGCTAGAATATTTTTGAGAACTGTAGGTGTCAAGATGGTTCACATTACCTTTATTCTGTCAATGTTTTTTTTTCTAAGATGGTAACACAATGTTTTAGAAATAGACAGGATGTCAAAACTTGATGGTAGTTTTAATCACGACTCCTAATTGTTTACCTTGTTTTTGGATCCAATAACTCGTATGGAGCCACTGACGTAGAAGACTTTGGCCACTAGAAATGTAAAGTTGTCAGTGTTGTTTTGATGAATTACATTAAAATACCCCATAATCAAAGCTAAACACATTTTATAGGTACTGAAAAAAAGTGGTTCAAGGATAAAGCCATGAGAGCCCTCCACATGTAATATTTGGTTATTCAGATGTGTAAAACAAAATAGTTGTTAGGCCAATTAATATCTGGACCAATCTCAAAAAATATAACCCATCAGTATGTTATGATTAGCGGTGTCACAGACCAATTTTTTAAGACCAAGGGGATACATTAGAAAAAATTTTATTCCACCAGTTCAAACGTCATGAAGCTTGAAAGTGTCAGTAATCAGAAATAACCTAACCTGCTGTTCTGGAATAGAACAGCAACAAAATCTAAGCACGAGTCACACGTGGCATTATCATTTCTGGTTGTTCAGGGGTTTTTTTTATTTAAAAGTACAAATAATAGACCACAATTGGGGGCCTTGATGACACATTTCCACACAAATTGTAAAATAAAGGATTAAATATGGTGCATTTTAATTATCATTAATCCAATTCAGACTGTCAGTAATGTTGGTTGAAGACAAACTCAATTCCAACCTAATAGAAAATTATCTAATGTGATCAGTTTTGGATAAAATGTTTGTAAGATATTCATCTGGTTCCATGAGATTTGATAAAATTAAAAGGCTCTTTCACTAAATACACCCACAGCTAGGAGGTAGAAAGACATCTTTATTAACTTGCGTCATTTCTGAGACATGGGGCTTTCTGATAATGTCAGTAAAACTAAAGAGAGCATACACTTTATTGTTAGATAGGCACGACCTAATTCGTACAAGATGGCAACATTATTTGTGGAAAAATACCCTTTAGGGTGAAATCAAAAGAAAGCCTTTCATTTGAGATCTGAAAACTGTTTTACAAATGAACTTTCAAGCACAATAATCATTTGCAATTTAGTATGTCTTAAATCAGTTACCAGTTCCCTTGATGCTTCAATGTTTCTTTCATGCAGTGCTCCCGTTCTGAGGGAAAACTGCAAGTCAAATTAACTGCACTAATGATCTTCCTCAAAGTTTTATACGTTTAGGATAAAGGTGGAATAATTCTCCTCCTTGCTTCCATACACAAGAGTGGACTTCATAAATGTATTCACAGACCTCTCACTCTATCCCCCACCATTCTGCAAACAGCAGAGCCAAGTCCAGTGGTAGTTTGAGAAAGAGTGGGAGGAATGTATGTGAAGATGCAAGAACCATCTGCTGAATCATCAAGCCGGCCCCTCTGTGGCCCATGTCACAGCTGGTTAAGGTGGGAGGCCATCACTGGGGCAGCTGCAGCAACGTGCCCTGTCCTGACGGCAGGTAAGTGACATTGCGGGAGCGTGAGAGCTGGAAGGCGATATCCTCCGCTGCCTCCAGCTTACGGAGCTCCACCAAGCCATCACCGGCTTCCATCAGGGAGTTAGCGATGAGCAAGGCAGCCTGAGAATCCCCCTCTGCTGAAATGATGGCAGCCTGCTTCTGTTGCTCGGCCTAAAAAAAGAGCACAGAAAAATGTCCGATTTAGACTGCTGAGCTTCCCCGAGGAGAATGCATATGAAGGTTTGCTGAACATGTGAGTAATACCTTTTCTACAACAAAACGGGCCCTCTCTGCTTCCTGCTGGGCCACCTGCTTCATCTCAACAGCCTCTGTGAATTCTTTACCAAAGGTCAAGTGTGTCTGAAAGGAGAATTGTGAATTAGTTTGGAGTTGATGCAAAAAAAAAACAAGTGACATTGTTGAAAAGTTTAGAAGCAGCTTCCTACCAGTGATACGTCATCCAAGATGAGTCCGAAGGTGGAAGCTCTTTCCATGAGATCCTCACTGACCTGTCGAGACACAAGCTCTCTCTGGGTGATGAGCTCCCCGGCATCAAACCGAGCCTGGAAGGAAAAAGATGCTTGACTGAGTGATTATTCCAACAATATTAGAAAAAAAAATATCCTTGCTTCCTGGCTCTTAAAGGCTCACCACAACAGCCTTTAAGACCTCTGTGGTGATGGACGGCAGCACCCTCTCGTCGTAATCCTCGCCAATGCTGGTGAAGATGCGGGGCAGCTGATTCGTCACCGGCCGGAAGAGGATACGCAGTGTGATGTTAACATTCTGCAGATCTGCAGAATAAATGGTTCAAAGTGATTTATAGAACATAACTTAACCGTGAGTTTAAGACATCATGTCATGAGTGCATTAACTCTTCTTTTTTTTTTTTGTATAGTTGAAAAGGATTTGTAGAAACACACAGCCTGCCAGTTTTATGTTAAATCTGAGAAAAACATTCAGTGTTTTTTTTTTCCATCTTCCCAACCTCCTGTGGCCACAGTAAATAGCTTCCCTTACTAAGCTCAGTTCTGATGGAGGTCAAAGGGTTGTGGTTCCTTTCCACTGTCACCACGTGTTTGTTTAGAAGAGACTTTTGCAAAGTCAAGGCCTTGATGAAATTTCCTGAAGAGATATTTTTTCCTCACCTGCACTATATTATTGGTAAGACTGAACTGGAAGGTATGTAATTGGATTTGATTCTACCTATATGGCTGTATTGATTGTTCTAAACAATTTTTTTTAATATAAATTAATTTAATTTAATTTATTTAAATAACGCACCTTTGCTGCCAGTGATGACAGGCACGTTGCGTGGACGGGATCGACAATCAAAGATGATGGGCTTCTGAACCCAAGGAATGAGGAAGTGTGTTCCTTCACCGACGACTGCATCCTGTACACCTCTGAACCTGTCAAATATTACAGCCCGATGTCCTGCATCAACTGTAAAGAGAAATATTGCCATTAATACATATTATACATATAAATTGTGTATTACATGCTTTCTAACTAACAGAGCTGATTACTTTTCTTGAGGTAAAAGAATTAGCTACAAATCCCAAAGTCTCAAAAACTGATTACTTAATCAAAAGAACAATTTATGCTTTCTCTAATAAACAAAAACAATGCCTATATGGTCATTCGCTCATCGAAAAGCTAATGTCTTGTAAACTTGATATTGGAGCACTTGTGTGAATTTGTTGACTTATTTTACCCTTTATCCATTTAACACTTCTTGCTTTGGTCGTATACAAACTTTCTTTTCAGTTTACTTAACATGCATCAATTCTTACCCAGGGAAGTTTTGGACCCACTTTGACAGATAATGATTTAGAGACTTTCTGTAAATTTTTGCATTAAGTAATATAGACCATTTTGATCATAGTTAAATCAAGTGATTCTCATGCAGATGTCATATCTAATATAAATATGCATGTAGGGGGAAAAAAAAGACAAACTAGTCAAGTGATTGAGCTGACCAAAAAAAAAATCCACCACCAAAAACACAAGCTCAGATCATAATGACTACATTTATGGAATAGGTACATTATTTTTTTAATGTACTATGTGCCAGATGTTCCCTTATCTAAATATTAACAAAGCTGTCCATGTGCAGCACTCACCGTTGAAGAGGGCGGAGTTCACAACACCTCCACCAACAGCAAGGGCGAGCCCCAACTTTCCAATAGACTCAAACAGCTTGGCCATGACCACAGCAACCTGCAGGTGAAAACAAGGAACGTTTCGGTGACCCCGACACACCTGCTACTTTACTGGTATGGCACGCTATGTAAACCAATTAAGTCTTTGTTGAAATCCTTAAAAAGCCACCGTTAATCCCTTCACTGCAGGACAAACAAACAGTGGCCTTGGTTGATGCCAACCAAGGCTGCAGGGGTAACGCTAATTTAGCTCATCATTAGCTAGCTTTAGCTTAGCGATTAGCAGTGCATTGAGAGAGCTAGCAAATTCATACCAGATTTAATTATGTTGCTTCATCAAAGCAACTAAGATAGTATTAAGTGCAGTGTGCTGTTTGAAATGTATCAGTAAAATGTGTACGGCTTAAATCTTAACAGCTAGCAGTTAGCTTTCGCTGATGGAGATAAGACAGTGGAAACTCGTGCTCGTCTTACTCAACCTCCGGCAGGTCAAGGCAACCGTTTAACAACACATTTAATGCACAAAAAACGTTAATTTAGAGTAATCATGACTATTACACTAAGGTTTAACTTAACAGTTTTGTATTTTTTGTGTTCTGATTACAATATGTGTCATAACTAACCTCAGTTTGCTCCAACGACTGTGACCTCCACCGGACACGACGTACAACACATGAAATATTTCACTCACGGCGCCTGCGCACAGCGAGTCACAACCTGCCTTCTGATTGGATAAACCCCACACGGTTCTCTGCTTCGTCGAAAATTGCGGAAGAAGACATTTAATGCACCACTGCAATACCGCCACCTAGTGGCTTTCCGTGTTAGGGAAATAAAAATACACAATCAATTGATCAATGGGTGATGGATTCTTTTATTTTATGGGTTTTTAAAAAAAACAAAACATAAAATATGGTTTGTTTTTATTCCTGCAGGTGTGCACGGTATAATCCTGGTAGGAATAAAGCATTAAAGACAGAACAATGATTTAGTGTTAACTTTTCTTAAGAAAACTCATCAAGCTGGAGCTATTGTTATGATTTACTATCAAAATAAGTCATGCTTTTTGATTTAAAAAGATGATGGTGGAAACCACCTGTTGTGGTCTGTGGAAGTACTATACATGTTAATAGTTAGGAGCTCTGAGATTTCTAAATCACAGTGTTTTACTTATTCTGCTCCACAAATGTAACCCTTCACTGTATGTCCGTGATGCAAACAAGAAAGCCAGATTTTAAAATGTTGGTTCCAAGAGAAAGACCTGAACTGTGAAAAAATGTGGGTTGGTTTTCAGGACCTTGTGCCAGGTGGGATCTTACAAACATCATCTACAAAGCTTACTATACCTGAATAAATAGTGTCTAGGCTATTTGTGTGCAAACCTTTGTTTTCTAAACTTTTACACTGTTTACACAGTTGCAAAACTGTAATGTGATCAAATAAATGCACTCGTTTCCTGTCTTTGAATACGGATTGGTATTTTGTTTAATAATAAAAAGAACCACTGACTGTCATTGTTTTGCAAAATACAGATGATCCAATTGTTACCAACATGAGCATGGTATGCTTTTATTTTCGCGTAGCAACAAAATTAGGACAATGCTTCTGATCACATCATCTGCAAACTCTCTGTTTTCACTTAGTTAAAAAAATGTCTCTTCTTTATTTTAGTAGAGACGATAAAACAGTTGAAGCACCAACAAACTGATGAAGCAGCTCTAACCTGCTCCCATACTCAGAGCAACGACCTTTGGTTGCCCCCTAGTGGGAAGAAACCAAACAAAATATACTTAGTTTCGCTTTTCCTCCTCTTCCCGTGAAGAGTGTCGAGCTTTGAAAGTTGTCGAGAAAAGAGAAATCAGCTTGAAACACATACAAGGTCAGTAATGTTTACATTCGAGCGAGATCCGCAGCGCTACGCCGAATAATTTTATCGTTTGTGTTGCGATCTGATTCAGCCGAGATGTGCCTGATTTATTTACTTCCTTGACACTCGCCTCTGAAATGTGGCCTGTTTTCTTGTTATGGGGTAATTACGCGCCTCTTACTGATTTCTGGGAGCAGATTTGACGCCAAAACGCTGAAATCAATATAAGTAGAAACAGTACAAGCCTAAGCAGGTGGGATGTCTGAAAAGCTTCAGTACGTGCAGCAAAGTAGTGCTGAATTCAGTCAAAGAGCAGCAAACTAGTTGACAATCGGTTAGTGGGGAGGAAGAAGACGAAAGGAGGGGAACATGGGGGCGAGGGGTTAACAGCTTTGTGCATCTTTTTAAATTATTTTTATTCAAGTAAGCGTCAGACAAGGGGGATTGGCTCTAAAGAAGAATAAATAACCAAACGTCACACATTTTGGCTTCGTAAAAATTAAATATAATACACCACTGCCTTATAATCTCTTCAGCTCTTCTTTAGAAGTAAAGATGATTAAAAACCCACCGATGTGAAGTTGATTGCCATTTTTTATTTGCAGATTTATACATATAACGTTGATTAAGATAGATTTTCTTTTTGTATATTGATGTAATGTCCTTGTAACCCCAGGAGAGGGCGATATAATCTGACATATCTTTGTTCCTGTATGTAAGGGTGGGGTCCCCACATAGAAACCCCTATAATTAACAGAGGCGTGACACTTTTGTTTATTTTTATTTTTCACCATCAACCATTATTATTCACAATCAACGTCCCTCCAGGAAAACTTATTTTTGATTGGTTGTGCTGTTTCATTCTCATATAGAAAGTTTCTCCCACTCAGCAGTGACAGTGGTTCTTCCAGCAGATGGCAGAAGCGGGCAAGATTGTCCGGGTGAGCGGGCTGCCCACGGAGCTGGAAGATGACAGGCTGAAAGACAAGTTACTCATTCACTTTCTCAGAGCCAGGAATGGAGGAGGGGAAATAGACCATGTCACGATTGTGAAACCACCGCCTTTATCTGCTCTCATTACCTTTGAGGACAGTGCAGGTCAGTCGTTTGAAGTGTTTTCTTGAATAAACAAAAACAAACCAACAGCACCTTGCTTAATTCCATTTGGTTTCAGTGGGAAGGATGTGGCTAGCAAAATGTACTGATTAAGTATTCATCAGTATTTTTACCTGCATACATTAAAAACTGAATTCTACCCATTTGCTGGTCAGCATATGAAATAAATACATCAACAGTGGCCTTAAGAGGAAGACTTGTTGCTGCTCACCAATGTAGGAGGCATTTTAAGACAATTTCCAAACAATCAAATGCACTCTAGAGTCAGATTTTCAATTCTTGGTAAAAGAACTTTACAGCTCTCACTTCATTTCCCCAGCAGAAAGCCTCCTTTCTGTAAAATGAATATGACAACACAATTTAGGTTTACAAAACTCGACCTGATTGAACCACAAGATTTCTCCAACAAAGTCCCTTGAACCAGTTTAGCAAGAATGGAGATTCTTGACCATAATGCATTGCTCCATGTTTGGAGAAAACCAAATACCTTACAAGTTGCGGAGCGATGATGATTTGGGTTAGTTTTGCAGCCACAGAACCTGGAAGCATTCTAGCCTTTGAAAAGACCGTTTACTCTTCTCTATACCAAACTATTGAGTCATGTTTGAGGCCAGGTAGGAAAAGCTTTGTCATAACCCCAAACACAGCAGGATATCTACAAGATATAGAATGGAAATAATCAATATTTTTCAATGGCCCAGTCCAAGTACAGCTATCTATATGATTGAAGCTGTGGAGTAACAGTTATTCTCTAATCACAATGAATTTATCCACATTAATGTGAGAGACTGATAAAACTAGACAGAAAGCAACTATTTCTATTGCTGCTAAAGGGGATTCTGAAATCAATTTAACCATTGGGATGTACTTACTTCTTCAATCACAGCTTTTCCACTTTAACTTCATCTTTGTTTAATAAATAATCACAGTATTGCATCTGTTGTGTGTTATTGTGCACTTGAAATTAGATTTAAATAATTGCAGGTCCTAATAAAGATCATTTTTATTGTTTCCTGACACATAAAACTCCACCCAAGTCTCTCAGCTCAACATAAATAATTTCCCATCTATCAAAATTTAGGTGCATCCATTTACATAGCATCAGTACAGCCTGTAGGCTGTCACCAGTGATTTAAGCTGAGCTGAAATGCCTGTATGCAAGTCAGTGGAGCAGCCAATGGCAGAAACGCTTAGTCAGGATGCTTTTCAGACTCTGATTGATTTCCTTCCAATGACCCCTCTCACACAGTGGCACAGAGAATTGCTCAACGATCTCGGCACATTCTGGAAATAGATGGGAAAAAGTATGAACTCGATGCTTCAGAGAGCCCAGGAAGCTTGGACCCAGACCAGGTACAAAATATTACAATTTTGTACAGTATGTCAAGTAATTCAGTAAGAAGGGTGAACTTTAATTGTGTTGCTTTGGGGTTTTCAGGTTGTCTTAAGCTTAACAGCAACGGTTGACTACAGCAGACTTCCTGGGGGAATCAAGGCACTAAAAAACCTTTGTAAAAGTCATCAAGATGTCCATATAAAGTCCATTGCTACTGAGATGTGTTGCACACTGGTTGGCTCGTACTATAAAGTGCAGGCTGCTTTGGCCGAACTACTTGGTCCCGGATTCTCAGAGAGCAAAAACTCAGGTCCAAATGCCTCCAGCAGGACTTGGTCATTTCAGACATCACAGAAACCTCAAGAGTCAGAAGATCAGAGCAGAGAACCAACCAGGCAAGAGGAACACAGAGAAGTCAAAGATGACGCTGATGTTTCAGCAAAGGGGGAAAACGTCTCTTCAAACAGAAATCATGCACTTGGTGGTGATGACTGGGAAACTGTCAGTCACACAGATAGCGCAGCTCAGCGCTCTCCAACTGCTTTCATAGAGGAGTCCTCTTTGATTGTGGATGCAGACGTGTTCCAGTATCTGGAGAATCACTGCAAGAAGGAATACCAGCAAATCCTCAGTCAGTTTGGTGTTGAGGTGGTGAGCGAAACAAATCAGGGCCTGACCACTCTGTTCTTGCAGATTGCTGATACAACAGCGGTGGAGGAGAGGCAAGAGAGCATGAAACTAGCTAAACAGGCAATAAGTCGACTTTATCACGAAAATGAGGCAAAGATCTGTCGAGACCAGCTCCCTAAAAATATACTTCGCCCCAGAGGAGGACTGCAAAGGGAACTGGAAAACGTAAGTGCAAGATATCCAAAACTTCTTCTGAATGAAGATGAGCAGAATATTTACTTTATTGGTAGCAACAAGGATGTAGTAGATGCCAGATACTCTCTTCTAATAGGCCAGGAGGAAGTTAGAAATAAAAAGGAAGGTGTTGCCAGTCTTCTTAATTTTCCTTCATATAATTCTGGGACATCACCTTTTCATTCTGATGAGGAGCGACTACACCAGACTATGCCTCCTACTGAAGGACAGCTGAATGAAAGGATAGATCGGCTGCAGATATCTGAGGAAGATGAACTAAGAACTGATGGAGCAAGAAGGTATAAGCTAGCTGCTCGGTTTAAAGACTCAGGACTTTCCGTTTTAGGCGGCTTTCCCTTCCGTCCAAATTCATCACCCAGCAGGCAAGCACACCAGGATCCGATTCTGGGGCACGATGTGCTGTCCGGATCAACAGGAATTTCTGGTGAAGGAATTTCTAGAGCAGCAGCCCAAAATACCGGAGGGGACATATTGTTCAAAACCGCACACACATCTCCCTCTTTATTCTCACCAATTAAAACCTCTTTAACTACAGATATGATAGACACCCGACCAAAAAACTTAGCAGCTCCGTTTGCTTCAATTCCTTACAGCCTTCCAAAAAGCAGTGCATTTCCACCTTCAGAGACTGGATCCACTTTAAAGCGAGCCAGTAGTTTCTCAGGAACACCTCAACAGAAAGCTCAAATCCTGGGCCAGAAGAGCCAAGACGATTCCAGCAAACCTACAGTCGGAGTCCGCGAACGGTCTTCCAGCTTTAGTAGCCAGACAGTGAGGAATAAACAAGAAGCCCATCATGAAGAGATCTCAGTTTCCAAGGTTATATGGCAATACATAAAGGAAGCCTACAGCACCCGGGTGGAGGACCTCACTTCTGATCTCCAGATGAAAGAGAACTCCTCTGAGGGCAATCGGAATTTGACTGTTATCTTAAGAGGGGCTGATTCGTCCAAAGTGAAATTATGTCGGGAACGTTTACAGAAGCTTGTTGACTTAGTCAGTGGTGACTTCTCAGTTCAGGAGCTGCGCTTGTCGGAGTTGGGGGTTTCTAGTACCAAAGATGAAACCTTACAGGCTTGTTGCTCTGAAGTGCGGAGCCGCTTCAAGAAGGTTGTCGTCCACACGATGAAGGAAAACTTGTATCTCGTTGGTCCAGAAGAGCTGTGCTCCCAGGTTGCTGCTACGCTGAGGGAGGTATTTTCTAAAGAACCTGAACAGCACGACTTCTCCGACCAATTTTTGCAATTGAATGCAACCCAAAGGAGAAAACGAGTCCCGGACAGTACGTATCAGGTGGTGTCCACCCAAGCTGGCATCGTTGATGGGAACAGTGAGAGTCATCAATGGAAAACAACCTATGGTAGAGACTTTGGTGAGAAGGGGCTTGTGAATGGATCAAATAGCCAATCATCACCGAAGAAAGAGAAAGTCTCCAAGGAAAAACAGGATGGAAACACAGTTGAAAAGAATTCTTTGAATGGTGAGAAAGAGAGAACATTACAGGCTAACCAGCAGGATACTAAAGAGCATACACCTGCAGAGACCCAGAGCACCTCAGAGAAGTCCAGGTCAGGTCTGGACGGGCAGATCTGTATTTGTGGGAAGGACAAGACAACATTGGTGAGGACCAAGTGTGGAGTCACATTGTGCCCAGAGTGCCTGGGGATGTCGCACTCTTACTGCAAAGTCTGCAATGAGGAGGTAGAGCAGACACTCCAAGGCATCTGTGGTGAAATGAAGAAATCCAAACTGAGCATGAGTTTGCCAGGTCAACACAAGGGCGGCGTTATCAAGATCACTTACCACATTCCTAATGGTATCCAAGGGGTGAGTAGCCCACTTAGAATCTTATGTCGCTGTTATCTGATAAAGAGCTTGTGTGTTATCTTTTAGAGAGTCTGATAGGGCTTTCACTGTTGCTGAGAAAGCAACCAAGACAAGGATGCTACTCAAAACCCGCATTTCCAAAGTAAATTAGACCTCAATTCCTAGATAAATATAGACCGCTTTCGCAAGAAAAAAAGACCTTTACATTTTTTGACAGTTTAGCATCAGAACTTTTCACAAGCTAACAGCATAACCTCTGCAGTTATGGATGCAAGTTTCATCCAAGGTTCCTAACTATGTAAAAAAAAAAAAGAAGAACAAAAAGTGTTTTAAGTTTCTTTCTATATTGGCGTTTGAACATAACTTTTAACACCATTGTCCTATTTACTTAACTTGCAGCCCACCCAACAGGTTTGATTAAACTGTTTTGCAGTGGCATATTTTTGCCTGCAAATCAGTTCAACTTGCACTTTCTAATGTGCTAATGCATATTAATTGACAGACATAAAAACATAGAACTTTTGTGCTGTCCTGTAACATTACAAATCTTTAACAAAGTGAATCTTTCATCCAGTCCATTTAACGGGGTTAAATAATTATCTTAACTACCAATACCCAAGAACAGGAGATTCTTAAAGAGATGGGGACAAATTTCAAGTTGTAAAACAAATTTCTTCTAAGTTGTATTTGATATGTAAAGCCTTTTTATTACAACTGATTACAACATGGTTACTTGATAGTGTTATAAAATGGGACTACTTTCCTAGAAAATACATTATACTATCCCTTTAATTAAAGGTCTCGAGGCTTTTGCCAGAAAACTAAAAATTGGACCATCTCTGGGTCTTTCAGCAGGTTAATTCTGAACCAAATCAACAGAAACATTGAACTAATTTGATTATAAAAGTGATTTTTTTTTCTACAGGTTTACCCAAAGTGTCAGTGTTCGCAAATGGGTTATAGCTATTTCATTAGTACTGTGCTATCAATTGTGTATCTTAGCACTTTGGTTCTAATGTGATCTATCTTCGATCAGGAGGGTCATCCATCACCTGGAAAACCATTTAAGGGGGCGGCATTTGAAGCCTACCTCCCAGACAATGAAAATGCGAGGAAGCTGCTTCCCCGGCTGGAAAAAGCCTTCAGGAGGGGCCTCACCTTCACTGTGACAGGCAAAGGGACAGAGGCCAAGGTCGTCTGGGGCTCCATCCCACACAAAACCAGCTTATATGGAAGCAAATCTGAGTCAGTGAATGCAGTTAGAATCTCCAGGTAATTGCTGTTTATCGAAAAATCTGGGCTAATTTGTTCTTATTTTGTCTCTTGCAGGAAAGGGTACCCAGACTCCACCTACTTGACACGTTTGTCCAGCATCTTGACTTCCTATGGGATTTCGTAGTCATCGGCATGGTCCAAATTGAAAATTTACTGAGAAGAAACTTTTACACATACGTTTTTAATATAATGTCAACTGTATTAGCCATTTGTCTTATTGTATTATGTTGTAAAATGTCCGTCATTCCTTATTTATCTATGAATGTAAATAACAGAATTGAGAATGGAAATAATATGTATATACTATTTTTAGGCTTTTTTTAAAAGCTTTGGTTCTAAGTTTTTTTTTTTTTTTTTTTAAAGAACGTGCTTGAATCTCTGAATGTTTAATGTCCCGATGCCACGGTTTGGATCATTTCATACAGCATTTCTGAACTTTTTATTTTTTTTTTATTTTTTTTTTACTATTTCGACTAATTCAGTTTTTATACAAGTGTATTTCTATGGTATGATGTGCGCCTCACTGTAAAGATAGGCACTTCGGAGCATTCTGTATGGGTTTAACCACAATCCATCTAGCTATTTTCAAAATACTGGAGGGCGTAAATATAAATAAAAAGAGCACATTTCCTGACTTTTTTTTATGCTTTTTTTATTAGTCCTGGAAAACATGTAAGGCATATGGTAACATTACACACTGAAGCGTTACAAGCTCTAAAGGCCATGTGGACAGCATGGCACCACGCGGTAAACCCAGAGTCAAGCACAGAAGCAGCATCAGTTCAAAGGGTTTAAAAAACAAAGACGGGACGAGGAGTGTGTGTTTTTCTGCTTTGATTTTCTCTTTTTAACCCAAAAAAACATCAGAGCGAAGGGAATGTGGAAGTCACCTGTTGGGTATCCGCTGTAGAAAATGACCAGAGCTAACAAGAGGAGGGTTGTGAAGTGAGTTTTTCCGAAGCGTTCCCAGAGATAGGTTAAGATGCCACACGGCTTTACCAGCTGGCCTTGGCAACGCCTGTGCTGAAGGTGAGAGCAGGGACTCTGCGGTGGACTGGCACTCTCCTCCTTCACACCACAATGCTATGGAAAACTAGTGAGAAGCTACACACGTGCTTTATTTTCTGGTTGACTAAACATGCATTTTAATACTGTACTGTACATGAAAAGCCCTGGCAGATTGTGCTTTTTTTTTTTTAGCATCTCTGCAATGCATTACTCTTAAAAGAGACTGCAAAGAACTTAGGAGCTGCAGGCAGATGTTTGAGTGGATATGAGCCACTGACTGATCCTTCTTTCACATCGGATGAGGTTGTGAAGGAAAATCATGCAGTCGGAGTTTGTGTCATGAACATCGTGGAACGGCTGTGTGTGTGTGTATGTGTGTGTGTATTAGTGGTGAGGAAAACTGCAGTTTGGAATGACCTGAGAAACCATATAAAATGAAATAAAAATTTAAAAAAAAAATCACATCAAAGCTCGACAGTGACGTTTCTGTGAGGAACTTTAGAGAGAAACGAGAGAGAAAGAAGATGAGGATTTGAAATACTGACCTCAACGCTTGTCTTCAGGCCCTAATTTAAGGGTGCTAATTGGTGCAATCGTATCTAGGAAAATGACCACGCGTTGCCTATTTTTACATTGTAATGCTTTTTCTTCTCCCCTACTGTACATCTCTGTGTTGCTCTTGCAAAGTGTCTGGAATGACTGGGAAACCACTTCAAGATGACATACAATCCGGCTTCACCAAAGTGGAAGAGCTTCCAGACGGCAGACCAAAGTAGGAAGGGGGTGGGCCTGCTTTTAACCAAAAAATCCACTTGAGCTCAAACTCCAGACATGAAGCACCGCCTCACTGATTAAGATCATCTCAAAGGCATTGGCTCCATTGAACCAATGGGGAAAAGCTGGAAGAAAAAAACAAACAAAAAAAAAATAAACTAATCTGTTTTCCACATGCAGATGGATGCATGCAATATCAAATTCCAGATGTCAAAATGATGTTTTATTCTCTGTGAAAGTGAGTGCAGAGGGAAAGGGGTTTATACCGGGAGGACTGTTGGCTGGCTGCTAAACTGCTGCACGGGCCAAGAAGCTCTGCAGATGCAGCGCAGGAAGAGAGAAATGACTTACAAACCTTCAGTGAACAGAGAGAGCGCGGCTGTAAAGCGGAAATGTTGCGTCTGGGGCAGGCTGGGGCTGATCAGCCAATAAGCTGGGGCCTTGTTGGGCTGTTTTACAGTATCTGCATCACTGCACAGCTGTGCGAGAACATCTGTTTTCCTCACTTTGCTATACGGACCATTTGCAAACACGCTGGCAGAAACGTATGCACAGAAGAGTGCGGCGAAGCTTTGGATTGTGAGGAAATCTAGTGAAGTTTAGAGTCATAATCTCTCCTTCCTTTTAGTTGTAGGATAATCAGATTTTTGTAGAGGTAACCTTTTTTGAATGGAGAGAAAACAGAAGCAGACCTTAGTCTGAGCAACCAACTAAAACCCACAAACTTTTTGGAAAAAAAAGTCCCATTATTCCCTGATATATGAAACTGCTGCATATCTGCATTTTTTCCCCTCTTCTGGGTTGATGGAAATGCATCCCAAGGCAGGTTCTTTTTTAATATATTTTTATGCACTGTTAATATTCAAAGCATTGACAGAGGAATATACATACAATTTGGCACACATGGTTTGGACCAACAGAAAAAAAAACAAAAAAAACTTCATCACATTTAAAAGGAGTGCAGGTTAGCAGGTCCCCACAGAGTACTGTATGAGCTTTGAACTTTAAACCCTTGGATAACAAAAAAAACCAAAACCAACCCAAAAAAATTTTAAGGTTAATTCAAATTACCTTGTTAGTTAAACCTTTTTTTTTTTTTTTTTTTTTTTTCTTTTTTAACTGAAGCAATTGTTTCTCACATGGCACTCGGAACAGAAGCACCGTCCACAGGTTCACAAAGGGAGCCCAGCAGATTAGAACAGAACACTAACCAGAGGCTGACAGAGCACAATCACTCCCCACACCAGCATGGCTGTCGCACTCCAGTCCATCTCACCCGGCTCCGCGTTTTGTTTCCCACAGCCGAGAAAGAGCGAATGCTTTTGAAAAGTTGGAGGCATGAGTGGAACCTTTGCACAAGTAAATGCGTTTGTGCCACCTGTTCTGAAAGGATGAGAAACAGGCTGCAAATCTGGAGCAACAACAACAACAAAAAAAAGAAAGACGACAACTCAAAGCCAGGCTGAGACTGGAGTGCCACCGCCATGCTTGCAAGTGCATTAAGATCAGCGAGCAGAGTGCAAAATACTAATACCAACTGTCCTCATAACACAGGCCTCTTATCAGACAGGAGGGAGAGATGGAGGAGGGTCAATGTGAAGCTACGTCGTTCTGTAGCGGAGTAGTGTGAGGTGGGAATGTGGCAGGGAGGGCGAGTGATTTTAAAACCTGACAAACGACCTGAGGACACACGCACGTCTTCACACACAATGGCACACCACACACAGCACATGAGGGAGGCCACTCATGCCAACACAAAAACTTTTTTTTTTTCCCATTTCTTTTTTTGGAAACATTTTTTTTGTTTGTTTTTTACAAAGTCACTAGTCACCATCTGAGTCTGAACACTGAAGCCGGACCCAGAGGCAGGCAGGCAGGCAGGCAGGCAGGCGGGCAGGCGGTAGTCAGGAAGGTGTCATGTTTAAAGATGATGACACTGAGACGAAATTTTCAATGTCCATGAGCGGGGCAGCAGTCTGCCACACTAGCGAGCAAACGGCCACTGATGCACACTGTTAGCATTAGAAGCTGAACAGTGACTTTACACAAGCATTAGCAGTGTGTAGCACAGCTAGTAGTTACAGGTAGAAAGAAAAGATGCATTTTTTCATCTCTACCCTTTTGGCAGACATAGTGTCATGTAGAAGTGTTTCTCTTCTATTTTTTCCTTTTTGGTACACTTGATGTTTCACATCATTAAACACATCCTAATATTAGGCGAGGATAGCCTGATTAAATACATAAAGCACTTTTTAAATACTGAATTATTAGGAATAAAAGGTATCCAAATCAACCTGACTGCATGTAAAGAAGTAATAATCCAAAATGCTGAGTTTATTGTCAGCCATTCTGTATTGATCAAAATGAGAAAAATCTGACAACAGGAATGAAGCACATCACGCCCCGACCTAAACGAGTTCACAGCCATTTCTGAGGCTTTGGGACTTTTACTCACAAACAGAGAAAACATGGAACAGTCGTAAAAAGAGTGTTGGGTCTACCGAGATGACTCCATGAGCGCATCACCCAGGCGGTCGCAGAACAACATTTAAAGCACCGCAGGCGTGACTTTCCCTAGTTAAGGTCAATGTTCACGATTCAACAATAAGAAATTAGGTAAAAATGGCATCCAAGGGAGAGTTGACAAATAAAAAGAATTAAAATAGTTCTGCAAAGACGAATGGAACAAAGTAAAAAAAACAAACAAAAAAAAAACCTTCATTTCCAGTTATTGCAAATGCAAGACGGCGGTACTTGTTGCCAAGGGTGGCATAACCAGTTATTAGACATAGGGTTATTAAATTTAGCAGACAATTGCTTCTTCACACAAGGCCAGATTGATTTGGATAGCTTTGTTCCCTTAATAAAATCATCGATTGAAAACTAGATTATGTTATTCACTCCAATTATCTTTGATTTGCTTGACGAACTGTTCAATGTGGTTAAAAGAAAGGAAAAATAGAAGAAAACACTTCTTCACACCGCTGTAGTTGTTAAAATTTCAGTTATTTTTAGCATTGGAGTTCTTAATGTAGATGTAATATCAGCCATTAATGGCCACAGTAACGAAACCAACTATCAATGCAACATGTTAGACTTTAGACGGGGTTGAAATAAGGCTAGCCGAGTGATATTAAATGCTTAAAAAACAGCCTCACCTGCTGTTTTGATTCATTTTACTAAAACATCTTCAACCTGTTGAAATACCGGCTGACAGCACCAACTGCTGGCAAACGCATAGTCAGAAGAGCATGAAGGAGGACACACAGAGAGAGGGAAGAAAAAAAAGAGAGAGACCACAGTGCCATCTCTGACGAGCCTGACGCCTGTTGCTATGCCGACCACAAAGAGGGAAACAGAAAGAGGAGGAAGAGGGAGGAGGTGGGGAGGCGAAGCGCGGACAACAGCGCTGGCTGAATTCGCCTCTCCTGGGTCAGTGTGATCGAAAGGAAACGAGGAATGCGATGAAATTCCTCTCGGAGGTTCAGGGAGGAAAGAAAGTCCGGAGCAAAGGAAAACAAAAAAACGAAAGAAAACAAAAACCTTCACCCTCTTCGCTTGCTCACTTCAAGCGCCTCGCTGTCTTGGTGCGACAGCGGCTCTTTCATCGCATTTGGAGCGTGCGTGTCTGTGTGTTTGCACAGAAACAATTTCTTTCTTAATTGGCACCCTGAACTTCTTGCCAACAGTTGGTCGGCTAGAAAAATCTGTAACTAAGGAGAAGGAAGCTGGAAAATAATATCAGCCAGGCTATTCAACAGAGCACAGAGAGGCTCATTATGAGAGGAAAAGCAAGGACATGAACTCGAATGGAATTTGATGGGAAAGCGTTTCCATCGCTCTGAAACTCTAATAATTTTTTTTCTACGTAGTTAAACATGAGCGAAAAAAAAAAAAACAAACTATAATGAAAATATCTCCAGGGAAGGTGAGGAGCATCAGCCAATCAGAAGCATCTCTGACTCATCAGTAGTGACATAACTAAGCTGGACACAGAAAACAAATGCCGGTGGGTGGGTGTGGTTCTCGGTTTATCTGCCTGCCTTCGGTGCCTGTCTGTGGGTCCGGCTCATGGGTGAGTGGGGGTGGTGGTGGTGATGCTGTGGGAGATGTGTGTGTTGGTGAGGGGTAGGGGGGACTCAGCACAGTGAGGGGGGGGAGGGGAGGAGGAAGAGGAGGCGGCAGGTGGAAGTCAGAGCAGAACAATTTAACACGGTGGGAGTCGAGATGCAGAGGGGGCACGGAGGGTCAAGGGTGGGGCCGGAGTGTGAAAGGAGATTAAGGTTGTCAGGGAGATGGTAATTTGCCCCCAGGCTCGGACCAAACCCACCATCCTCCACGGCTCTCCTGATGCTTTGATTCCCAATAGCAAAAATCGATTAATACTGTGAGGGGCAGAGGGTGGGAGATGAGATTAGAGCATATACGGGGTCTGAAGGATCAGATTTTTTTTCTTTTCTTTTTCTTTCTTTTTTTTTAAAGAGGTAAATATGAGGAACAGAAGAGGAAACGGGAGGTGGGAGCAGCCATGCCTGAGTAAATCACCCAGTAGGTGAGGCAGAAGGGAGGTAAAAGACTGAGACTGGTGTGATAATTTCCAATTTATCCCAACTCCTTCCCATCTTTGCTACCACTCCGCCCCCATCCCCCTGCAGCTCCACCACCAAGCTCATCCCTGCCACCTCCCCTGCTCCCAGGACACAAACTCCCTGCTGCTGGTCTGCTTGACTATCCATCTTTCCCTCTCACTTCTCCTCCTTCTTGGCCTCTTCATTCTTCTCCTCCTCCTTCTTGGGCTCTTCCTTCTTCTCCTCTTTCTTAGGCTCCTCCTTCTTCTTGTCATCCTTCTTCTCCTCCTTCTTTCCATCGTCCTTCTTCTTGTCGTCCTTCTTCTTATCCTCCTTCTTCTTGTCCTCTTTCTTGTCCTCCTTCTTGGCCTCTTCCTTCTTCTCCTCCTCCGGCATGGGCTCGGTGGTGAGGATCACTTTGCCGATGTTGTTCCTCTCCTGCATCTTTCTCATGGCATCGCCAACCTGGAGGAAGAGAGTTGGACGATCAGAGGAAGCTGGACGACAGGACAAATAAAGCAGAGAGCACAAAGACACTTCTGAAATCCTCAATGAGAAGAAGAAGACAGGTCGCTCTCAAACTAAACAAATCCAACGTATTATCTGCTGCTGTCCAAGCCTGTTATCTCTAATCTGCTTATTTAATACAGCTGCCTACAAAACCCACTTAGACTTCTTTTCAAATATGAAGAATAAGAGATTTTATAAATGTTTGAAAGGAAATTAAACTGTTATTGTCTGTTGCAGCAAGCAAAATATGGCGGAAAAATGCCCCCCCAAAAAATAATAATAATAGAGCAAAAGAGAAAAATAATCTAGTGATCAATCAAAAGCAAACATTTCATTGCCACTTCATTTTGTGCAATAGTTTTCAAAATATTACAGTTTTTTTACTTAACCGCCATTTTTCTACTTTTTATCAAGTGGTTTTTACATGTTTACATGTACATGTTTTTATTAAGAAAAACTAGTATTTTTGTTATTTAAACTCATGAAGTTAAAACTTACAAACTCATTTTCAGCACCAGCTGTTATTTCAATCTAAAGTTATGCAACTTATGATGACAAAGTGTGTGTTTTGGTGTTTTGGTTTAAAAACAGTTTCTCTAAATGTCCAACTTTAATGCAACATTTTTCAAAATTGAATGGCTGCACACGTTTTTTATGAAATGAGCCACATCTGATGTGACAGTAATATCTGTAAGTCCGTCAAAGTCGCACTGACAGCAACAGTTTTTCGGGCAGACACAATGAAAGTTGTTTTCAGTATATTTAAATATGAAATTAAAAGAAGCATTTAAGAAGATATTTAAGAAGAAACATTTCCTAAGGGTGAGAGAGCAAGACTTTCTGAAGATAACAGGAAGTAAGTCAAAGATGTCCTTTTTAAAAACTGTCATTTTCAGCCTCCGTCTGTTATAGAGGATGTTAGATTTGAAAATGTTGGCAGCCGTTTAGAAATCTTGGAGTTGAAATAACGAGCTACATTCTCGTTGGGGAATAAAGGCAAAGACTCCTATTTACATCTGGGGCAGCTAAAAAGACTAATCACTAACGTAAGATTCAGATTTCACCTCTGACATGGTTTTTGTCTTTGTTTCAAAATGTTGGTCAAACCCTGTTTTACAACCACTCCACTCCAATGTATGTGGTGTGATGTTGACTCAGCTCCCAGTTGAAAGTTGCACTTGTATTTCTTCTATGAAAGTTCTTAAAGAGAAATACAAATCAGGTGAACCAAAGCCTTAAATAAAACAAGAATAATTCTGATTGGTGCGTCAATGCCTTTGAGTTTTGCTCGCTGCGGGCAAGAGCGAAAATTAAAAGCACGAACTTCGGTAAATCCACTGAGACGCTCGTTTGGTGGGGGGGTTTCTCCAAACGAGCGTAATGAGACATATTTGGCAATTAGACTGTAGATGTTCAACTTGAGCATTTCAAGGCAGCACAGAAGACAACAACAAATGAATCAACGAATAAACCAACACTGAAATAGTCTTTAGTCATTTTGCTGTCGGTGAGTACATATTTTATCACGTCCTCATCCTCAATTACGTTTTACATACATTCTTGTAGAAGCAACAAAATCCCCCCCGCCCCCAAGTAATGAGAGGCTGAGGACAAATTAAAAAGACTTTGTCAACTTATATTTGTCTATGTTGGAGATCTGCTTATAATTTCAACTGCTAAATAAACTAATTTAGACAAAACTTGGGAATATTTGGTAAAACCTCAAATTTCTAATCCACATAACATAAAAACTATCTGCAGCCCTTCTTATACGCTGCAGAAAAAGTTATTTTAAAAGTACGTCTAAGTGTTTGCTCAGTTTTAAAAATTGTAATTTAAAATACGAATCAGGTTGAAAATAATGCACGTCAATGATCTTCAGGGAAATGCACAATGAAACCGTGGCTATCAGACTACCAGCAGCACAAATGCAGCACAGATGGTCTTATTTCTATTTTAAGACTTAAATATGCGTACGTATCGTTTAAAACTCGCCCATTCATCCTGACGAGAGCAGATATGCATGTTGGTGCCTGTTGCAGAAGATATTGCAAAATATTCCTGCAAAATGTCTTCCCCCAGAGTAAATAGTCTCCTCTAACAACTGCCCTCAAACCCCCACGCGGTGATAAATTGACCGAGTGGCTCTCCATCATAATGAAGAGTGGAGGATCCCAGCCAAGATCTGCCCCACCCTCCTCCTCTTTTGACCACTGAGCTCTGTCCACTGTCTGTTCTTGTCTTCATCACACCCCCTCTTCCTCTTCCCTCTGATCCCCCACCCTATTTGTGCAAGGCAGGCAGACCACCTAACGACCAATGCCAAGGCAACAGGGCCATCTCCTAGCAACGTAAAGCCTGGCTGAAACGTGGCTCTGACGACTTCGACACATGGGAACGGAGGGGGGCAGGAGAGGGAGTGTGGGAGTCTGGAAGCGAAGGGAGGGGCTCGGCGCAACTGGTATCCTTCAGACGAAGGCGAGGGATAAGTTCAGGAATTATAAAAATCATTTTCGGTGAGAGCGAAAGTGGCTGATGTTCTTTCAATCAACTCTCTGGAAAATGCAAACAGTTCTCCAACTGTCAGGCACACCGCCTGCACATAAAACACCAAGTAGAGGACAGAAGTACACGGATGTCTTTATTTCACTCTAATGCTTCTTACGCTGTACTGTAAAACTTCTCTTTGAGTTGTTTATAGTTTCAGATGTTAAAATATTGCATGGAGTTTCACTGAAAATTCTTCAGATAAACTCTCAAATTCATGAGAGGATGCATATGGCTAAATTCAGAAGAAAACCTGTTGGAAGTTGGTTAAAAACAACACTTGAATCTAATTCAGAGGCAGGTTCACTTTCCTGCAGGACAATTTTAAATATACAACATAAACTTCAATCTAACGGTTTACATCCAGTCACATCCATGTTTAAGAACATGAATTAGAATCCAACTGAGAATTGGAGGCAAGAATTGAAAGTTGATGTTCACAGATGCTTTTCTTCGACTCTGAGCTCTAGCTGTCTTTCAAATATAAACGGGAAAGAATTGAATTCTCTTCATGTGAAAATCTGGTAGAGACATCCACCAAAAGACTTGTAGAGGTAATTCCAGTAAGAAGTGGCTCCACTAAGTTTTGATTGAGGGTTGCTGGATAGAAATGTATGCCAGACTGCTTTATTATCTTCTATAAAATATAATAAACCTTGTAGTAGCAAGGTGATAAAGTGAGAAAGTTCAAGAGGCTCTTTTGCAAGGCACTGTTCTGTCACATGCGGGACGTTTCTGCTTGGTTACACTCTAAATGAAAGATCCAGGTTTAGAAATATTAGAACAGCTTGAAACGGCTGAATCACTACGTAGCGGACTATGAAGTAAATACGAGGACATTTTTACAACAACTTGAGTTGTTTTCCAAATACTTGTCCCATCTATGAACAACTGCTGCACATCATTTATTGCTGGAGGAACTTTTACCACAGTGCACGAAGGGAAAGGCCCCGGGATTTCATACTGCAACACAGTTACCAGAAATTACTTGGTGTACTGCCCTGCATGTTGCTGGGACTCGTCAACTGGCGTAAGCCTTTGGAAACAAACAGCTGTAATAGTGAACTGCTTTGACATTCACACAGAAATCATCTGAACAAAAAAACACCACAAGACCAATCCCTTTTTAATGCAAAGATGAAGCAGTTATGTTACAGAACTGAGCCTGTAAGAATAAAGATCAACAACTGCCTTTTAGGAAACAGTTCAATGTGGTTTGGACTCAAATGAAGGCATTGGATTGTTGCAAACTAAAATAAATCCCTGCACCAACAGTATTTACAAGATATGGAAAGTCATTGCTCTTCATTAGCAGGTGTATTCTGCTTAGCATCTTTAGTGGATCAAACCCTTTCATAATCTCAGTTTATGCACGTTTATGGAAGTTACATTTGAGACTTTCAGACATTTTTAAGAATATAATTTAAATTAATGAACAATGATTATAAGCAATATAAAATAACTTTATTAAAATATGTGTTTTTCAGCTCTAAAACTTTTTAGCAAGATGTCTATCTGTGCAAAAGATCATTGCAATAAAAATCTTCTTGCCTCCTTACAGATTTAGTCTTTTTTTCCCCCCCGTGTTGCAATGTTTGAAATCAAACAAAATTTAACATCAGACATATTAAAACTGTGTAAAAGCAAAATGCAATTTTAGAAAAATAGTTGCCCAGGACAACTCTATTTGAAAAGGTAATTGCACGTTAAACCTAATAACTGTTTGCAAATTCTGCTATCGATCGATTACCAACAGAGTCTTTAACATCACTCTGGAGGAATTTTCACCCAGACTGGAGATTTTCGACCAGGAATAGCCTGTGTAAGGTCACAACAAAATGACAAAATTGTTAATGGAAACTCTTAGAGTTTATCCATCAAATTTATTAAGATTGGATCATGACGTTTTGCCTTTTTAACTCCTATAGCCTACTTCATGTTGATTCTTCAAGTTGAACCAAAATAAAAGTGGTTAATCTTTTAATTTATGATCGAACATGGGATGGCAGTAGCTTTTTCTACGTAGGGCATCTTTTAATTAACAGAATCAGAATTTGAAAATTGACAAAAAGAAAAGCAAAAATGGAAGAAATATGAAAAGACTTTTTCCAGAGCATTGCAGCATATGGATGTGTAGGAGGAGAAGGTCATGCTAATTTCTAAACGTTTTGTGGTTTTACAGATTTCTCTCGTAAATCAAGTACAGACAAGCGGGAAGGGCTGTGATGAATGAGGTCAGGGCGTGGCTCTTATACGCGGGTTAAGACAATTCATCCGCTGCTCCCTCCCCAGCAGCTTTTTGTCTTTGCGACACCTCGCGCCGGAGTATTGGTGTCAGCAGACATAAACCTGTAAACTTTACACCAAAAGACATGACATCCACCTTTAAATCTTCTCTGTATCTCCACATCATGTCTTTTTTTTTTCTTCCACACATCAGGGCCCCTCCCTAAGATAGACGCATACGCTGACTAAAGGATGTCACCATAGCAACAGGAGAGAAAGAGGGGAAAAAAAAGATACACAGTGAACAGGGAGAAAGCAGAGAATAAAGCCAGTTAGAGAGAGAGACAGAGAGGGAGTCAATAACCTAAGCATGGCAAAAAAAAAAGAAGAATCAGATATAAAGAGCAGACAGATGGAGAGGCAGAGAAAGAGCGTCAGATGGCGGAGAAAGACAGCGGGTGTTTCTCTCTGGCCAACCAAAATACTGACCAGCTCCGATTTTGACAACAGAAGATGTCCTTATGACGCTCCCTTTTTTATCCATTCTCCCTCTCTATTCATATCTGTCAGCGCTATTAATTCGTCTGCAACAATCAGAGCCTGTCGGCCCCAGTGACTTATGCTGAACGAGGCACTGAGTGTCTTGTGGACAACTTTCTGTCTCTGAGTGTGAGCCTGAGGGCCACGCCCAGCTGCTGCTGCAGATCAGCACACAAAGACGCAAAATCTACCTGGCATTAATGTGTCTTTAGAGCACTTCCAAAATGTAAAAATGAGTGTAATTCAGAAGTGACTGCAGTCAAGTCACATTAGATCAGTCAGAGCAAGAAGAGGAGGGATGGATTCAATCAGATTAACATCCAGATCCAGATCTCTTTACGGAAATGCACTTCTGAGCACAAATCAGGCAAATCAAAAGCGGGCACAGATCCAAAACTAATGTTGTAAAAATGAGGAAAAGACCTAAATTCTAGTTTTAGCCAAGCAAAATAGTTATTTTGTTGAATTTTAATCACGTTTTCTTCAAAATAGCAAGTAGGAAGCTTCTTATAGCACTCAATCTGTGTAGCTTAATGTGAGCTAAATGTCAACTCACAGCTAAATTAGCATTAACATAATCTTGAAAAAGTAAAAAAAACAAAACAAAAAAAACAAAACAGGTTTTCTTAGTTTAGACATATTGTGGTTTTCATAATTATTTCATCTGCAAATATTGAAGTCAAACTTGTTAGTTTGTTTTTTTCTTATTTGTCAAAAATAGAAAACCTCACTCATAAGGTTCCAAATCGAGAGGTACTGAAACATAAAAATGATAATTGCACTATTTTAGAGCTTAAAATAACTTTAAACATTAGATATGGTATGGCAGAAAATGTTTGTAGTTGTAAAAATATAACATCTTAAAACTTTGATATACAATGCTGTTAAAAAAAAGTATCTGGCCTTTTAGAGATTTCTCCCTACTTTTATTATCAGCCAAAGAAAACCTGAGTGAATACAAAAGGTGGTCAAATCATAATTTTATTTATTAAGTGTATGAAAATTATCTGAAGTAACTTGACCTTACTTGAAAATTCACCCTGCACTCCTTGCTAAATCTTGAAACAACTGAGATTACTCACAATAAATCAATTTCACACTCCCCTGTTCACTGTCAGATCTGTAGAATCAACAAATCACTGAGAGCTTTCATCCTTCTGCTCAGTCGTCAGATGCCAGCAGGTTGCAGATGTTTCAGGCTTGTTTTCACTGGGAAAACCACCTGAACTCTCTGATGTGAACGTAGAACCGGCTGAACGAGAAAATAACCTGAAATCGATCAATTTGAGCCCAACACTTTCTCCATTGATGGAAAACTTTTTTTTAATCAATCTGAACATTGAACCCGACTGCATTGTTTGATAAATAGGATCAAATTAAAAAGCAGAGAATCAGGCTGTATGATTTAATTTACTATTTTGTTACAAATTAATGCTGTAAAAATAAATTGTATTGAACTGATTTGAATTTAACTTCGTAGTTGATTTTTCTATTTACTCTAAACTCTCTTTTGCAGCACCTTACCTTTCTGACGGCTAGTTTTCACACATTTAAAATTCTTGAATATTTTTGTGGAAAAACAAAAATTACCGTTTTGGATTTTTTTTTTATTTCTCTTTGCAATTCCCGTTAAAAACATCAACTCTGAGTCAATGTATTAGAGGTGTGAAAAATCGAGATGCAAACAGCAAAAATCAACAACCTGCTCAAGATGCCAGGTGGAGTCGATGCGTGGTTTGACTTTGCCCTGCTTGTACAGATCCAGGATGGTGTTCATGGCCTCAGTGATGAGCTCCATCTCCCCGTCCAGGTAGCCCAGGTGAAACCCACACACCGACTTGTTGCCTTGAATAAGGCTGAGCGTGTGGATGGAGAACTGGTGGTACCAGTTCTTAGCCACGGCGATCAGGTTCTTCCTCTGACCCGCCAACATGTTGGCCGCACCTGAAGGGGACGAAGATCAAAGAACAGGCACAATGTAAAACTTGACTCCGTTAACTTTACATATTGTGTTTTAGTATTTGGTAGTGTACAGGTGCTATTTTACAGCCACCTAGAATCATTTTAAAGCACAACCAAGTAACTATGTTGTTATATAAATGATATAGATATATATATTTCAAATATGACTTCAAAGAAATTTGACTTCTTAATTTAACTCCTTGAAATCGGGTCTACATTTCTTTAAGAAACTCTTGCTCTGACACTTCTCCTTCAAGAAGTCATCACAACATCCTTCCTCTATTAACCTTTTCACAAAAGGTTTTACCAGCTTTACACTGAGAAGTAGTTTGTACAATGAGCTCAGAAGTTGCGCAGTTCTGCCAGGTGTTTACTAACTGTGGCTGACTAGTCTGAAGGAGCTGAGTGGAGGGTAAGGAGGAGCTTTGTCCTTGAAGGCGGGGCTTGGTCCCATCAAGCGTTTGGCACAGCTGAATAGTTGCCATGGGAAATTAAACATCTCAAACATAAAAAATCCCATTTTTGACATATCTTTGATGAGAGAATAACATTATAACATCAAGTAAAGCTTAAAAAAGTCGATCTGACATAATAGTGCCTCATTAAAAAAAATCAAAAGCGGTGGTGTTGAAAGGTCACGTCTCACTTAGGCAATGAGAACCATCCGCTGTTTCACCTCTCTCTCGCGCCTATTCTCCCACCCTCAAAACCCTCTTTAGCACTTCAGCAGCCACTGCCATCACATCCTCCTCCAGCCCCCCTCCTTACGGGTTCACTTAACGGTCTCTCTACTCTCAATCTTTGCGTTCCTTGGATTGGAGGAAAAGGGTGGGGGTGAGGGTGGTATGGACAAAGCATGCTCTGAGAGAACCAAGGGACCCGGCCCGCCGTATTCACACACATTCCAGGTTTCATGCAGATAGAACACCCCATTGTTCCACCGTGCCTACTTCTGATAAGCTGGAGGAGAAGCGGCCCGGCGCAGAGGGACTGGAGAGGCTGAATGGTTGAGGTTGGAGGGCACCATGCTGGGTAGGGGCTTTCTGAGCAACACGCAAAAAAAGGCGAGGCCCTGTTCTCCATGGATGCCGACCCCGCCCACTCCATGCATGCATTTGGATTTGCATTGTAACAGAGGGAGCGTAAAAGGGCTTCCCACGGATGACACACAGCTCACTGAGGACATGGGCCTCCACAGAGAGGCCAATCCGCCCACTAGAAAGCAGCTTTTACTCTGTGGCAAGTGTGAAACCCACAACTATTCTATTTATTCACAGCCAGCCTGAAAGATCCCGGGAGAACGTTTATTATTTTTTTTGGAAAAAGCAGCAACTAATTGTTCTTTATGCAGTTGCTACATAAAAGTCAAAAAATGTAATAGTGTGGATTCTTCAGGATGAATTCCAGCTATAGTCCAAAAGGATAAGAATGTAAAGAATTTGGTTTGATAATGTGAATATGTAGCTGATGTGTTCCAAGAAGAAATGCCTCAAATCTCCTCAAAGACCAGAGAAAGTCTGCAGGCTACAACCAACTTTCACTTTTATGCGTCAGATTTTTTATTAAATCCAAAATTTAAGAAGCAGATTAGCTTGAAACAAGGGAAAAAAAAAGTACCTCGGTAGATTTAAAGATACATGTAGTGATGCATCTTTTTTTATTAACACATGTACACTGAGAATAAAAGCAAAATAACAGGTAATGAAGTATGGATTTCTACTGCTGCATATCTCAAAATTCAAAGATTTTTAACAAAATAAAAATAAAATGGGTGCGCTTTTTGTGATGACATCACAAGAGGCACAAGAAAAGCTGTGGTGAATGAGTGACGTTTTACAGATTTTAGCATTCAAGTTGCAACCTTAATGTCTTGGAAGCCGTAGCTTTATCTACAAGAACCAAAAACATAAATGATGCCGTCTTGAGTCACCATTGAAACAACAACCAACTGCAACAATTATCTTCTGGACATTAAGTGGTACAAATTGGTTTGTGCTTTTAAGCATAAAAACAGTTGGATGACGCAGCAGGACACCCAACACACCTGAATGACGAAGACAAACAAACCTAAAAAAGAAACCCAGACCGAACTGAAGGCTCTGGAGCTGCCAAGTAAAAGTCTGATATGCTAAATCTGTTTGGAGACACAGTGGTGTGACCTTCTGCAGGCCAGCCGAGCTTGAAATCTGTACAATGTGGGTAAATTTAAAGCTGTTCAGCAAAAAAAAGATGGGGGGAAATGGGCTCAATTATACCAAGGGTGGCAGAAGCAGTTGTTAGGTTTAGGAGGCATTTAAATTTTCAACCTTTTCCCCTCCTCATAATAAATCTGCCAACTTTTTCCACAAAATTGAACATATTGGGGGGAGAAAAGTAACTACTGACTTTTGATAATGAAATCTGGCCCTCCGTCTGTCATATATTCGACTGTTGTTAATTTTTTCAGAAATCCATGCACAGTTCTGATATGAAGGTAAAACACTGTGCTGCAGCGATTCCAAATACAAGTTAACACATTTGAATGAGTTATCCGATTAAAAACTTTGAAGAAAAGAGAAAAAAAAATGGAAAGAAAAATACAAAAGGTCAGATCTGTGTGCTGATTGGTTGTGATGTCATCAAAAGCATGTTTGCACAAACGGGGGAAGGTAGAGGTTAATTTGATAAAAAAAACAAAACAAAAAAAAACACTATTTGCATAGCAAATTAAACAGTAAGTTTGATTGATTATACAGAAAAGTCTGGTTAATAACTTTGAATCAATCCATGTTTGAGATTTGGCACCAGCAAAACATGAATAGCAACATTTTACGCCAAGCTATGTCGCATTTTTGCAACATCGGTTATCTTGCTGCTGGATTTATTATTTCCACTTACCATAGGTGATGAGCTTTCCCATAGGCTTCAGCAGATTGTAGGCCTTGTGGGTGTCTGATCCTCCGAGTGGGTCGAGGATGATGTCCAGCCCTGAGGCACAGGAGGCAAGCGGTGGAAGTTATCTATGGTGTGAATTCAGCAAGCGCAGCCCGCCAGGTCTCCTCTGGCGGGCTGCCCCTCCGCATGCCAAAGTTCAATAGGAGTAGCGAGTGTAGCCAAGCTGCTCCATGTTTACTCAAACCCATAAAGGAGGACAGGAGGAACGTAACAGAACCTTCCTTTGCGATTGCTTTTTTCCATTCATGTCTCTTGTCTGACAAGAGGGATGAGATGTCTCCCTGTTGCTATCATTTCAGCATAACAATCTGCACAGATGGTAAAACCAGACAATGGAGGTTTCTCTGTGGCTTATTAATGTCCAACCATGTAGGTTCTGCCTTAATGATGTTCCTTTGTGCCACAGGGAACTCCTTAAATTGGGCTACCCCTCCTTGCTCCGCTAAACCCCGGTCCTATTGATTGCAGGGCCTCGCAGCATGACTCTGCCTTGACTGAAGCACACATGAATTGACAGAGAGTCAAAGATAGAAGGATTGGTGGTGAGCACATTGATTCGGGCTTCTAATTAGATACATTCTGTGTAAAGTGTCAGCTCCTGCTTTCAACCTATCTGTCTCCGATGTCTGCCTGACTCAAAAATGAACGGAGACAGGTTGGGGAGAGGTGCCAATGAGACGAGCTTTCTGGGAAACTATATTATATTTGAAACCGGAGCAGTATGACCTGGACTTTGTTTCATTTAGCTAATAAAAGAGGCAGGATTTTAGTTAAGTTCCTAGAAGCAGTTCCAGCTACATATAACTTTTCTTGCTACTATGTTTGGGGCAGACAGCATCTGTGTTTGGAGAGAAAAATTTTGCTTGGTGGGAAACTGTGAGAAACTGAAACAAAAATCTTGAAATATCCAATGTCAAAATGCGTAATGCTAGCAGCAGAGGTGCTGTTTTTTGAATCGCATTCTCCTGTGGAAACAAAATCCAAATTTAGGACATTTAATCTCGGCGGATGCTGAGCTCTCGTTCACCTTTTGGACTGATCTTGCGAACTTCCTCCACGTAGTCCTTGGTGCGATAGTCGATGGCATGCGTGACCCCACCCTGACTGATGGCCTCATGTTTGCTTGCTGACGCAGTGCCGAACACGGTCACATCTTTCACAGTCTTGCACAGCTGAGTGGCTGCGATGCCGACGCCACCTGAAGAGAGGGTAAAATAAATCAACGGTTAATGCAGGGAAATGCATCTGTTGGCTTTGACCTTTCGTCTCCACAGACTCTCCTTGCTGCTCTCCGGCTGGATTTTAGAGTTTAGTCGTCAGAGAAGCTTATTCAAAATGGTTTCCTCTTTCTGTTCTTGATGTAAACATTTGTATTTATGAAAACCACCACACCACAGAGCTGCACCGGTTGTCTTTCAGATGCATGAAAGAAAGTCCAATTTTGGCAACACCATGTTTTCTCCACCTCCCCCCTATTCGTCGACTGGTCACAGAAGCTACACCAAAACTCATTTCTAATTGGGCGATCAGTCCCTTGTGATGGCTCCTCCCCCTAAAGAGGCTGTTGTGTGTGAAGACAACAGCATTATTCATTTTCCCACCACATAGCGGTATTTTATAGTACAATCAAGTAATTATGTTAAGTTGATAAAAATGGTATAAATGGAAAACTATGGTTACGTAATTTAACTCCTTGAAATTGGGCCTCTGTCTCTTTAAGAAACCTTCCGACACTCCACCATTAGGAAGTCATTAAAACATCGCCCTTCTATTAACCCTTTAACAATGTTTTACCAGTGTTGCACTGAGAAGTAGCTGGCATAATGAGCTCAGCTGATCTACCAAGTGTTTGCTAATTGCTGCTGGCTAGTCAGAAGGAGCTCCAAGGAGGAGTTGCATCCTCGACGATGGTACTAGACCCAACCAGAAAGAAAGTGTTTGTCACAAGACACCCAGACTGGACCCATTAACAAGGCCTAATCAACTGTTACAAAATCTGATTGCGATGAATGTATTTTTCCCCCCTCATTTGTGTGAGTTCTACACATCTCAGACAATCTTTAAATCTTAACTTTTACAAAATATGTCACCCAGTTCCAGTTAGAAAGTGAGGAGGCCAAAATCCAAGGATGAAGAAACACATTCTGCTGTTTTGTTCAACCTTGAACTGGTAACACAGCTGCTTGTTTCCAAAACGATTTCATTCATGGCTAAGAAAACGTGCATATAAGGAAACCAAGACGGTTCTGGAAAGAGAGATGAACAACACAACACACACCTCCGGCCAAAAGTAAAGCAGCTTTCACTCTCATGTTGCTGGCAGTTTTAAACCGAAGCCTGGCAGATTAAGACAGTAGCTCCAAAACATTATTTTGTCTTTCTGATTTTAGGTTTTAAATCCACTTTCTTTTTGTCTTGATTTATTCTTCCTCAATAAATAAAGTACCTGAAAGCTGGAAATGGACGAATTGTAGAATAGGAGTTAAACCATCTTATTTTCTTTGATTTTAGTTCATTAGAAGAGATGTGATATTAACCGACTGTAATTAGTAAGATTGCATCTAATGTAAGCTTACGTAAGACATTCATTTTCACTTTTGATTGTTTCATTAACAATGATTCCTAAGAAAATGAGGTCTCATCTTCTATTTAAGTGCAATTATTGAATCAATAAAAATTTATGCTTCAAAATAAATACTTTTTACAACAATTTAGAAGATTAAGACAAACTTCATTAAGTTTAAATTTAAATTAACTATGTATCTCTTAAACTATTTTGAGCAAAATCCTCCACAAAATGGAGCTCGACAAGAATTCCCATTCGACGCATATTTTCGGGGCCACGTAAATTTGATTTGCATTATTTATTGTGACAAACAACCAAGTCAATAACAGAGTGGATGTGTTTTTGCCCAGGGGTATGTATGAGGCATATTAAACACAATTACATTAACTCAGCTGGCCCGGGGAAAGTAAACACCCACACAAAAGACAAATACATCCAACTCTGGAGAAAGTAGCTTTTGTCACCCTGTGGTAAATCCAATTTTGCAGTTTGCATTCTCAAGACGAAGTAAAGTACCAGAAAAACACAAGAGTAGCTGTAAGAACAACAACAACAAAAAAAACTTCCACAATGTCCAAGACTTTAAATACAAGTAGAGGTTTGGACTATTTGGATTTTTCTTTGCTGTGTTTGAATGCCGTAGCCGGTGTTTGCAGAAGGAACCGTTGCGAGGAGTAATAGGTTACCGATAAGCAAGTGGCTTGTTTGAAATGAAAGCTGACTGGAGGGGCAGAGGCTGCAAGGCATCCATAAAGGTCACTCATGCCTGACCAGGAAAGAGCACATCTTATCTGATACCAGAGAGAATAAAGGAGCACAGAGCAACAGCTGCATTCAATAACATTTACTTTTACTGGGACTAGATGGAAAATTAAATGTGGTGAGAAATATGCACACCAAGAACATGAAGAAAAGATTTCCACTTTGAGTGAGAACATTCTGAGTGAAGAATGCTGCACTGATTTTAGGCATGCATGTCAGCTTTCAGGGGAGAATGGTGTGCACTGGATGATGCCGGTGCACCTCTTGTCCCTTCATCTGAACATAAATGTTTCTGAGCCAGTGAGCCTGTCTGATAGCACAACTTCCTCAACCAAACCCAGGCAGCTTCTCTCTGTGGCAGCATGGCTGCATAAAAACACAAAAGCAAACAGCGGTGTCTTCAGAAGAAATGAAAGTACTGAGATTTACCGATATCATTTGGATATATGTTCAAGATAAAGCCGTTTTCTGGTAGTGCAGGTCATCGACGGGTTCCTGTGAGATGAACAGGCCGGCTGCTGCATCACTATAATCGCGCCTGTTGATGGTGTTAATGTAGCTGAAGAGAAAACAAAACTCAAGGCTGTTGCTCTTGGATGCGAGCGCTGTCGTGGCCGCGTTGTAACAGCAACCGTCTCTCCTCGCTCTCAGTGAGAAAACCGAGTTTGTGTTGCCAAGGTAACCTCAGCCAAATTGCCAGCAATGACAGAGCAAAGGGAACCATTTTGTCTCATTGACTGCTCTTCCTTTGGGCACGCAGGCGCAACAATCGCGAGTTTGTCAGCAGTCCGTTTTTGACGGCTACAGCTGAGCATTTGTCTTGAGAAGTCGCCTGAAAAGGCGCCGTATTTCTAATGATTATAAAACACAAATATACAAACATGAGGGGAAGTTTGTGTAATTTATGAGGTGTGAGGTGTCCAACAGAATCTTATATGCTCACATTTAAATATTTAACTATAGTAATTGTCATAAATTTTGTGTTTTCCGTTCACTGCAGCTGTGTAGAGAAACGTGTTAAATATAAATGCAGAAATCATTTTCTTTTGTACAAAAAAAGGAGAATTTGCTGCAGTGCCTTTCAAAAGAATCACATTGGATTTCTGTGTGACAAATACAAAGCAGCACATTATTGTGAAGTTCAAAGTAATTATATAGAAATCTGACCATGAATGAAAGTGTGAAACGTAAAACATATGTTTGATTCAACACCCAGGGGTCAATATTTTATACAACAGTCTTTTCTTACATTGAGAAACTAAAGTTTTTGACAATTCTTCTCAGTCAAATTGGAGGGAAAATATCAGTGAAGAGCAAGTTAAAGTACTTAGGTTTGGACTTTGACTGGACCGTTCCAACACAAGTCAATGATCTGATAGAGACCAGTGGTTCTAAATCCCAAACATATCATTCTCCAAAGCTTAAAAATGGGTGATTAACAGGAAGTAATGAAATCATTTGAATATGATGTGGTGGAGCAGAGACACAAACAAACATGGAGGATTCACTGGTGTTGTATATCTGGCTGAATTTCCTCCTGGAAAGTGAACCTCTGCTTCAGTCTCAGATCTTTTCACACCAATAGTTATTTTTCCCAGTATTACTCTGTTTTTAGCTCCAGGTCATTCCAACTTCCCAGCAAAAATGACCAAAAAGCTGCTGAAGAAAAGCCAGCCCACAGTATAATGCGACCACTGCCACAGTTCACTTTTGTGGACGCTGCGTTTAAGGCGAGACGCAGAGCTAGTTTTTCTCCATACATGGCATTTTGAGTAGAGGTAAAAAAGTTAATTCTTAATCTCATCAACAACTCCGTTTGTGGCAAACTCTAAGCAAACCTCAATGCTTTACAATTGGCTCCTTTTTGCCACTCTTTCATGACAGAGAAATTTGTGGAGTAGATGTTAATTGTCCTCTTAACAAACCTCTACTCCTCTGATTAATGCTCCATTTATTCAGCCTCTCAGTTTAATTGGATGGTCATGTTTTGGTAGGTTTCTAGTGGTTTGCATGTTCAAATACCAGATTGAAAGGTGCTCTGTGATGTGTTCAAAGTTTGGAATATTCAAACATTTCCACAGGCCCTAACCCCATCTGCTGTGTTTCTTGGTATTCATGATGACAGTGTAGAATCGATGTTATCGAACAAATCTCTGCTACACTTTCCAAAAACATGTAAATACATTTAAAACATGTCATTATCCTTCCACTTCTGAAATACGCACAACGTTTTGTCCATAAAATCCTCCACACACACACATTAAAGCCTGTTGTTGTAATGTGATGTGGTGTGAATAAGCTGTATGAGGAACTGTACATTATTTTGAGCCTGTTTTTAGTCAGACTGTACCCGTTTCTGAATCCCATGGGAACAAACTCCCATGCGTCCAATCACAAGACTGCAGAACTGTGCCAAGAGCCCCTCAGTCCCCTCACCTCCAATCAGACACGCACATCCATACATACACACATTGCAAAGGCAAGATAAGCTTCCTTCCCAGTTAGCTGCTGGTATCTGCTAATCTTCACAAATATGCAAGGATTAAAATATTAGCCTTCAGTTTCTGCATTTACTTGTTTTTCCCCCAGATTTACATTTTTCCCCAGCATGTCCTCGGAATCGAACCATCTCTCTTCGGAGGTTACGGCTTAAAACTAGGAACGAAGAAGAAAAGGCAACCCAAACCAATACTTGCTGCTATTTGCAGTTATTCTCCTCAAGATTCGATTTAAGTGTTTACGCTCGAAGACAAGGACGACCCAAACATTCTCCACCTAAATGGAGCACAGAGGGGGTTTTGTCTTCCCCCACAATCCTTATGTTCTTGCATTTTGGCACAAATTGTGCTCCACAACATGGCTGTTAGGAGCGAATTGGAATTTTCCCCAAAAAACGCACAGAAGGAATCCAGATCGAGACTGAGGCCGCTATTATTGCTCCACACCCAGTGGTTCATCAGAAAGAGGGAGGGTGGAATGGACAGAATGTGCTAAAATCTGTCAATCAAACAAGGAAAATGATATTCTTGTGTTTATTTCCTGAATAAATGTGACGATCACAGTGCTGGCTGTTTGTATGAGGGCCGCCTGTGATGCCAGGTGTTGCCATATTGTTACCGTCAGCACCACTAGACGGCTGGCTCTTCATCGCAGCTCTCCGCTTTTCTTCTTTTTAGCATATTTTTTTCAACGTATTTGCACATTTCCTCCCAGACTTGTATCTTTTCTAACCTATCATTAGGTTGTGGTGGTGGCTTGCAGAAAGAATGAAATAAAAACATGGAGCAGAGCATCTCTTTTTAGCCAAACTCCCAGTGGCAACATTACAACACGGACAAGCAAATAAATGACCGTTTCATTGCAGATGGAAAAGATTGAGCACTGTTCAGATACTAGTGCTAGCATAATGAGAGGAGCTACAGTTGGGTGTTTGTGAACGTGTACTTTTGAGGTATTACACTGCATTATGTAACGCTGTTGTTTTTCTTGGGTGCGTGCGGGAGTGTGGGCTTGAAATGCAGTTCAGTGTGCTCTCTCTCTCTCTCCCTCTCTGAAGGTGATTTTCATAGAGGAAGTTCATTTTTAGTGACTGGGTGAGTGAAGGAGGCCCTTGTAATTTCCTCCGTTAGCATTCTCATATCATATGTCAAATAAAACCACGAGCTGCAGAAAACTAATATTACAGACCTGCACGCAGAAAGAAACATGCACAAACTCCTTCCCTGTCTTCATGGTTGCAAAAGCTGTTGCACACAAGCAGGTGTCCTAACAAAGGCTTCGCATCCACCTGTGATTATGTGGTGGCAGGGAGGGGGCAGGGGGTAGACGGGGTCAATTGTCAAAAACTGCAGCACTGAAAGCGCGAAGGAGAAATGTGATTGGAGGGCTGGGTTGGAGGTTGCCCTGGTTTCCTTCCACTATCAGCGCAGCTGATCTGCCGCCGGCGATGGCAGGCCCAGGGAACGCAGAGACGGTTCAACCACACAGCCCAGGCTCCCGCTCAGTGGTCAGAGTGGATTAACATTCGCTAAACTGGGGTAAGGAAATCATTCTCAGACACTTTTGTCACAGGCTAAGAGGAAAACTTCATCCCTAGAGTCGTAAGTACAAATGAGCTGATGCTCAAGCAACATGAGACTGAATAATAAATGAGAATAATAGCATATCAAAGACTCCAGGGAGGAAAAACAACAAATACATTGTTTCATTTAGTTCCCAACAGGAAACAAAACAGAACTTTGAACCATTCAGCCCTAAAAACATCTTTGACTTGTCATTTTTACCCCCAAACACATCTGCAGTCAGCCACGCACAGAAGACAGAGACGCCCGAGGCCCTGCCTGCAGGGTTGACAGCAGCCATGAATATCCACACCAGGCTGCAATTCTCATTTAGCAGAACCAAGACATCCAGCCACCTGTCATACCCACTTTACTTTAATTTGATGTTCATGGCGGTATGATGGATGCGTTTAAAGCAAACTCGCAGCAAGTACAGTGCTGAAAACATTTACTGGTACCTCTAAAGATGCACACAAATATTTTGAATCAGAAGGATAATCTCCCACTGGAAAATTTAAGAGAAATCCAACCTTTGAGTCCATTTGAAAGATTTACTAAGCCTCGAGTTATTTCTTTTACACTTTTTGCTCTTGTTCAGTTCACTGTGAAAGTCTGCAGTTTTGAAATGTTAATGTCCAGGTACTTTAAAGAGTTCATGTTGTCATTCACTCTAACAAAGTTCAGCTGAAAGAGAAACAAGCCCACAGCATCACAGATCCACTACCATGCTTAACATACAGGAGGTACTTTGACACAAACTCACCCTTGGTTCCTAAAAGAAAGTTAATTTTTACTCTCAAGGGCAAAGAGCTAATGGTTCCAGTTAAAGTTCCAATAGCATATTGAAAACTCTAGTAAGCATGTAGCTGGTATTTACCTGCTTACTGTTGCTATGGGGACTTTGACTTCAAGCTCCTTATGGAGATTTACATTTTTCCCTTTTTTTTGCTATGGAATGACAAGCCAATATTGGGTCTTTGTCAAGCTCACAGTGTGAGTGAAAGAAATGGGATTCTAGGTCATCTGATCTTTATCCTCCAGAAAAACAGAAAATTCTGGATTACTTACATCTAGGATTGCACAATAAATCGATTTTATCAATAAATAATGTTTTTCCCACAACTGTGCTACTGCGATTTCCATTGTTCAGAATGATGTTAGCCCACCTAAGTCTATCATATTTTTTTTTTAACAAGGATGTTAGGAGCTTCTATTTATTATGACTTTGAATTCAGGCCAGCTCACAGTAATGATTTGAATAAAAACCTTTTTTTTATGATATTTTCTCTTTTTTAAGGAAAAAAGTGAGGGGAAAAGTGGATTAAAATTGAGAATTTAAATCTAAATTTAAATTTAAATTGGCAATGTTATTTTCAAGCCCTAATTATATCCATTTTAATTGTATTGATTGTTGTTTTTTTTTTCTATATCACACGAGATGCGTACTTAGAGCGCAGGCTTGAGGCTTTTCAAGCAAATGAGCCAAAAATGAAAAGACTGTGTCCTTGTAAAAAGTTTACAACTTTAAAGATTCAAAACTACAAAAAAAAAATGGTAAGAATAAAAATTACTTACCAAAAATTAATAAAAATTACTCTGCAGATTAATATTAGCAAGGACTTAGGTCCTTTAGTTCTGACCACACGCAGTAGCTGGAAGCCTCTCGCTTTAAAACCTGGAAGCTAATCCTCAGCGTAACCCAGTAACTCCATCCAAAACCTGAAGATTTCAACCAGAAGCAGCTGATTAGTGGAACTCATGAATGTTAAGTGTACGGATATGCTGGTGGATTTTACCGATAGCATTATTTAGCGAGCCAAAGCACCTTACATAACTCTGGCAATTTCGGAAGCCAAAATATTAAGAGGATGTTCACTCCTAATCAAATTATGCATTCTCCATCTGCAGCACAACGGCACTTCATGTTGGGCTGCATTTACTCCAGAGCTCATAAATTAAGCAGAACCGGACGTCATCTTTGTAAGCAGAGGGTCCCAATATGCATGCAGGAATGAGTAGAGTGGGTGTGGTGGCTTGGTTGGCGGGCCGGGCCTAATAAACATCAGGACTAGTTCAGGGAGAGGTCAGAGGAAAAGCAGTTGGCTGCGTACAGTGGAAGACCCACGAGATACATCCAAATGTCGTCCAGCTTTCCCCCTCCGCCCAAAAGCCCCTGGGGGGAAAACAAAAGGGAAAACGTGCACACGTTCCCAGATGACGAGGGACCGCGGCACGGATATGGTCGAGGGTCATGAGGAGGGAGACGAGGTTACGGAGGGCTGGAGGGGTGTGGAGGCGGGCAGTGGAGGATGCAGATGTGCGGTGCGGCGGAGAGGAGAGGCACGATGGGAGGAAATACAAGAAGCCATTGTTTGGAGAGAAAAGATAGGAACGGAGCCACGAGAGAGGCAGCTGAGGATTATTCACCACAGACATACAGAACACCAGTCAGACATTCCCAACTGGTCACCTGATCGGGAAAGGTCACCATGCTTTTCAGGAAGGGATGTAGTTTATGTTGAGGTGACATTACCTGCAAACATAGAACAATGGAGAAGCTAAAAGCAACTGAAGGGTGACGCATCATCCTTCTTGTAGAGGTTTCCACTACAGAGTTCAGCAGGGCGGAGATGCAAAAAAGACTTATCAATGGAAACGCAACTCACAAGTTCCATGACTCTCAAGCTGTATTACAATGACCACTGGAAGTGTCATCTTTCGTGGTAATTGGAGAAAAAATCTCAGTTCCATCTTTCAAAGGGAGCAAATTGCAACGTCAAGAAACAGTATTGATATTTTGTCACCTTTAATGGTCTGAGATTGTTGAACAAATTAAAGAGAAAAGATAAGCTGAGTAAATACTAATGGCTTTGTTGAGTAAAATTTGCATTTATGACATAAAGACATGATTCAAACCGACCTAGCATGATGTAAAAGTTGTTTTTCTTTTGCACATTTACAAATTTTGGCTATTCTGTTAGCTCAGGCTATTTGATCAGCTAAAAACAGGTTGTTATTCTCAGAGTGTTACTCTGTAATGACCAGCAAAGTGAAAAAGTAATATTTTGTACAATTATCACATTTGCTTACAAACCTGTGCTGGGTTTCACACTTATTTATTCTGTGTTGTCTCCTTAGTTTGTATGTTAAGATCAAAACAATAAAGATATGTTAATATAATTTAACTGTAATAACAAATAAGTTTCAGTACTGCAGCATTAGGAAGAATTGATGCTGTCCTGGTTTTGAATTCAAATATTTATGAGAATATAATGACATTATAAAAATGTCATTATATTCAAATGTCATTATTCAAGGGTAAAATCTACCACTTTTATATCGGTACATATAAGTATGGACCAATATATAACCTTGTATTTGTCTATATGTTTTCAGAACAGTAAATAGTTGCAGCTTAAAACTCTAAAAAATCCTTTATCTCTATCAAAAGTAAAAGTAATAATTACCTTTACAGGATTTCAAATTAAAGGTTATTAATGTTAAATTCATACTTTTGTTTTATTTGCCATTTTGTAAATATATTTTTGCTTGTGCAACCTCTAAAATTCATAAATTATCTGCACTAATTGTCAAAACATGTTTTGAGACACAGCTTACATTTTTCTACTCTGTTTACAATAAATCATCTCCTTAACTGAAAGCTTGAGGGGCTTTGGGGATTGAAAGAAGCCGGATTATTTCCCCAAAGCGATCACATCAGTAGATTAATTTGTTTCTAGAACAATCAGGTCAGTCAAGAAACACAGACAGGATGAACAGCCGCCCCCCGCCCCCCTCTATCCCCATCCCGCCTCGAGCGCTTACTAGAAAGCTGCGAGTTGGGAGTACGTGGCTGCAGTGATAAGAAGCTGTTGATTAAGGCCTTCAATGAAAGATTGCACTGCATTAAATCATGATGATTACCACCGCACCCTGTGACTGCGGGTGAAAAAAAAAAAAAACATTACTGCCCGCCTCTCTTCGGCACTACTGTTACTCCTCATCTGTGCAAATCGTTCACAAGCTGATCTCATCCGTGAGCTCAACATTTTATCTTTATTCAGCCGGAGAGCAAGATGTGTTCGGGAACGACAGACGCATAAATCTGCTTCTCTTTTAGCTGGACGTACGACTCAGGAAGTCTTGAAACGGCGTCACGATGTGATGAAACCATTAACCCCAGAGAGGCAGCAGGTAGCGCCGTGCTCCGTCAGACAGGGTGTGTGCAGAGTTTGTGGCCAGGTTGGAACTTTTACGCCCTGATTATCTGTAATTATTGTTTCTCAAAATTACAAAATACGAATGCATAAAGAGAAAGAAGTAAACTTCTTCTTGGAATGGTTGTAAAAGAGAAAATAAAAAAAAAAAACAAAAAACAGGAATGTGTGGAATTGGGGAAATAGCGGTGGTGTTCCACATCATCATCATGTGATACTTAAGTCAGATAAATGTCAAATAAATATTCTTATGTAACTTCAAAGTACGTGCAGGGAATAAGAGCACCATTATTAGGAAAGGTTACAGCACCAGAAGCTTTAAATGAGCGTTTGAGGAAAGCCCCATTAGGCCGAAAAATAAACAAGACTGCAAATTACCGAGAGAGGTTGTGTTAGTCCGAAAAATGTAATTATTCTTTTTCAGGCAAAAACTAATTTATTTCACTACAGAACCAGATTAAACAATGAGTTACCCTGAAACGTATGTAGATGTATTTATCATTTTATGAAATAGAGACTAGCACAAAACGAGACAGCAGTTTTCTGGGATCTATCTTAGAGTGAAAAATGTTTAGCTGGATAAAACACAAGAAGATAAACCTGACGAATCAGGTGAAATAAGGAAAACAGCTCAGATTCTTCAACAGATTCTGGCTGAAAGCTGCCTAGACGTCTAATGGTTCTGCTTTTAGCCCGATGGCAACAGTTCAAAACGTCCGCAGAGAGGGTGTGAAGAGCGTCTGACAACATTCGGAACCAAATTTAGGTTCTGAAAAGAACGTAGAGACTCTAAAGATGTTCTCAGCTCCCCTCACAATCTGCTGCAGGACAATAACTGTTGAAATGCAGCGTCAAAATCCCAACTACTGATGTTCTGAGGACGCCTTACAAAACATAACATAGGAGCAAAATACAAACCATGTATTATATTTTGATATTGCTTATACTGCTAATGTTGCTATATATGTGGTTGCTGCCACAAGAGTTGAAGAAAAGCATCTTTAAAAAGGTTTTTAGTAGCTGAATGAAGTTTGCCAAACTTACTTTATTAACATTTTCTTTAAAACTTGAAACTTACTAAATTAACTTTAAATGTAATTTCTTGTGACTGATTGTTCTTTTTCTTCAGTGTAGAGTTTTTTTTTCTTTGAAACCAATGGTTTACTTTTTAAAACTTTCAAATAAAAACAGATTTCAAACTTTGGTTTATTGAAATTTAGACTCAGGTGAGTAAATTTTAATCGTCTTCGATTAGTTTTGGTAATTTGTAATAAGAGATTTAACACTCTACTACTGATTCTGTACTTTTTTTTTTTTAAACCCTCCCATGTGCTTAATTTTTTCTGGCTGCCACATAGATATAACATACACATAAGCGTTTCTTTATACGATTCATGAAAATAACTGCCATATCGGGGGATCCAGTTAAACTGAAATATGTCAAGAAATGTGACTTCTTTTAGTTTGAAAGACCTGGTTCAGAAATACAATGAAGCCTCCTTGCCATTTCTTTTATATCATCACATGAAAGTTCAGCGCAGACAGGCCGCCTCCCAGCCTCCTTCAATCTCTGGTCTTGTCACAGCAGATACCTTTGATCTGTCTAATCAGTGAACATCAGGAACCATTTTTGACAGAATCCTGGGTGGAACATCTTCTCCACACACAGACGCTCAGCATCCAGCTCCATGTGAACCCCAAGATGCTGGAAGCTGATGTTTAGACGGGAGCTGGGAGGGTGGGGTTCTTTCCCACACAAGGTATGAAGAAACCTTGGAATATGGACGTGCAAACAATCTAGGCATGTGTTTTTGCAAAGCTAATGTCCGTCCGGACAGCTGGAGAGCAAAGACTGGCAGCCTTCCCTGAGAAACAAGAGGTGATCCTCTGCCTAAGCCAGCAGGAAGAAGAGTGTTGAACCACATTTCCAGAGTGTTCCTCCTATAGGGAGCGTATTCTACACAGAACGCTGCAGCATGTGTTCTCACAGGGGTGAATGACATCAACTGGATATGATATGATAAACGCAAACATTTGGGATTCCTAAAACCGCCGGTCCCACAGCTACAGCGCTGCTAGCTGTTGATGTAAATTGCAGAATGCTAACACTTACAAATGAATTCCTGTCAACGTAAAGGGACATACGCACCTGCACTGGCAGGCTCCCAAGGCTCTTTATCATTTTTTTATTTTTTTTGTTCCCCATCGAGAAAAAGGCCAGATTTCATTATGTGCTCTGAGCCATTTACACCCACACATGCTGTCCCAAATCTAAACGCTCCATTCCTAGATCCTCCTGCACATAAAAAGTGGGAATGAGAGGCAAAGTTATAATTTAGAAAACAGGAACAATATCCTTTAACTGATAACCTCCTTATTCCAGCTGGCCTGACACGCACGCACGCACACACACACACACACACACACACACACACACACACACACACACTAAAAGCTTTCAGGCTCATCGCGCCCCCAAACAGGTGCCTGCTCTCCCTCAGTCCCCATGTTTCTTCCATCAACTCAACCATTCTGAACTTTGACCTGAAAGCACAGGTGACAGGTGTGCTTGCATTAGTGCAGTCATACTGGGAGGAAAACACTGAACTACATCTCACACCAGTGAACAGTGGAACCTTTTCCAACAGCTTTGAGGTCATTGCAAAAACAGATGCAGGATGCCAAGTGGCCTTATTGCATTAAGGGTTTTAAGCTTAATGCAATTATGAGAGTTTAGTATTTTTTTTATTTAAAACCTGTGTTTTCATGGTATGACTTAATATTCCAATATGGACTATTTGAGGCCATTTAGGGGTTCCAAAATGGGAAATGAGCTTTTAAGATTGTGCACTTTGTATGTTAGCACTGGTTTTATATCTCCATGCAGCTTTTGAGTTGTTTATTTATATTTTTACACCAACCTGTAAAATTATCACAGAGACATTTTGTAAATTATAATGAAAACAATTTAAATGCACATGTTCAGCAGAGCGAAAAAAAAAAAGAAAAAAAAAAACATTTAACTTTCAGTGTTTAAATTTCCATTTCACTGAATTCATACATTTTTAGTTAATCCTCACATGACTCTGTTAGCAACTGACTGGAAACATGTGTGAGGCGGTGCTGTACCTGCAGCAGCATGGACCAGGACGCTCTGGTTCGGCCGCAGGTTGCCAAAGTCAAACAGCATCAGGTAGGCGGTGATGTAGTTGACTGGGAGGGCAGCTGCCTCCTCGAAACTCATCCCGTCTGGGATGAGGAAGGTGTGGCTGGCTGGAACCACAGCCACCTCCTGCCACAGCCCAAAGCGGTTCAGCACCATCACCTTGTCACCAACCTAAAAAAACAAGACGGCGAACGATGAGACGGACTCACTGAAAATCAGAAAACAAATGGTGCCGAGGAAACATTTATTGTCTTGGCTCGTAATTCCCTGTGACTCGCATCCTAGTAAATGCATAAAACGACCCTATAACTTTTAAAGCAGTGGTTCTCTGGAGTTTTAGCTGTTACTTTTCTAATTTCCTGCATGAGTTGGCTGTGCAGCAATGATATTGCTAGCTTGAGCATAAATGGAAACACCTTGCAGTGATTTGGGACAATGTTGTTTTAAGGCTATTTATGTCCAATTCTTTTTTTTATATAATACTTAGTATGTTTGATTTAAAAAAATATTTATCATTTGCTCCTGCTTATGTGTGGATCCCTGGATGTTTGTGGTTTAGTTTTTGCTCATTTTTTCTGTGGGACATAACTAGAGCACTAGTTTAACCTAACCTTTATTCAAAAGAAAATTTAGCTTAGAAGCTGAAATACTTTGGCTGGTGTTTGTAAAGCAGCCAGGAAAGTAGCAATCAAATCCTTTGGCACTGATTGGTTTTACCCCCCCACCAAGAGTGGCAACAAGGAAAGCGATGGGGGCTTACGCTGTAGTGCCAAGATAGTTTAAACTATACATATTCCACACTAATATGATATGACAATTGACAAAAATGTTACTTTAAGGCTGTGGAAAAATAAGGAGTAAAATCATGAAGTCATTGGTGTCCTACCTGAACTGTTTCTTTGATACATTTGTGAAAGATGCAAATTGCATGCACGCCTGGGAAGAATGGGAAATATAGTTTGCTCAGACAAGGTCATTTGCTGAAAAAGAAACACTGGGCATGCAAGGGTGCAACCATAAGTAGAAAATAAAATTAAATTTGTATGGCGGAGAACATGGACGGTTTCAATGGCTCAAAAGTCATCAAGAAAAAAGTAACAAAGTACCCAAAACAACACGTTTTTTAAAATAGAAATAAATGTGATTAGGGATAAAAGATTAATCATGATGAATTGATTGTTGAAATATTGTCAAATAGTTTAATAATCAGTTAATACAAACTCAACATATTTGGGCCAGTAATTAAGCCAAAACTGTGCAAAAACTATATACATTTTGCATTGAAGATAATAACACTTTTGTCTGTAAACATGTTTTTTTTCCCCAATACTCCTAAAGTGTCATAGCATTCACTAAAGGAATTATTTGAATTATTTCTCTAATTAAAATAAAGGAATTGAATAATTTGTTTGCATCATTAAAGTATTTGTCTTACTCTAGAACAAAGGTTTACGTGGTTAGATGAAAAATCTGCAGAATGTAACAACTTTTTTAACCATTTAATCATCAGAATAAATCAACAGAATAATCGATTACTGAAATAATTGTTAGTTACAGCCCTTAATGTAATTTTCACCAACAGTTTTGGTTCCTTTCAATTTTTAAAAGCAACGTGTAGCAACCTGCACATTCCCATCTCCTCAGCACCCAACCTTTCCTTATCAAGGCAGGATCCTCAAATACACAACTGTCTCTTTCCAGAAGAATGAGCCATGATATAAACTTCCCCCCCAGCCCCAAAACCAGCCAATCAGGGGAGCTCACTCGAGGGACAGAGGAAACAGAGACGACAGCGGCATTATAACTCTCTTCCTGTTTTCTTCCTCCCCCCTTTATCCAGCCCTCCCAACACAGCCTTCCCTCCCACCCCGTTTCCATTCTCCTCACTTTTTCTCTTCCCTTCTTTCTCTTTCACTTCCTGAGTCGTTTTCCTCTTACAACTTTAGAACGTCTTCCTTCCCCTTCTTCAGTTCCCCTCCGTCTCATCCTGTCTGTCTTGTGTGGCGCTCCTGCTTTCATCCCCAGCTCCTCGTTTTGTTGTCTTCTTTTTTCTTCTTCTCCCCCCTCCTTTGTGAGGAGTGTCCCCCTTCCATCCCTTCTTCTTCATCAGCGTAACAGGACAATGGGGCCCATCTTCTCCCCTGGCTTCTCTCCACTCATCAGCCTCCCTGCCAGATTCTTCCTCATGGCTGAGCATAAGACAAGCCCTCTCCTCCTGGGAACAAACTCTCTCTCCACCTGGACCTCTCTAATGGTCTGGAGGGAGCCATGCGTCTCGCTGTCAAATCTCTCCAATTAGAGAGATTCCCGTCTCGTTCTTTCCGAGCCCTCGACTCGCTGTCATTTGGTTTACTTTCTAAACTATATATAATTTAATTTTGTTGCTGTCGCTTGGTTTCTTTATTCTGTCTACATCTCCATCTTTTTTGTCAAGGCGTTGGAGTCTTCAAACTCATCAAGCTCACTGGATAATTGGGGTGCAGTGCGGTACAAAAATCGATATGCGGGGGAGTTCAAGCTTTTACAGGGAGAAAAAAAAACATGACTCACTCAGTCAAAAGGATCTGCCACCATTCTTTCATGCCCATGCAAAGCATGTGAGTTACTGTCAGTCATACAGACACATTAGTAGGAACATTCAAAGGCAAGCAAAAAGGCCTTGTGACACTTCTGTTTCAACATCTTCACAGCGTGACACAGAAACAAGCAGTCACTTCTTGCATTTCCTCTCAGCCTTCTTTCTGAGCAGTCTCAGTCGGGGTCAGGAGCGAGGGGGGAGGTCACCGAACAAAGACACTTCCAGTTAACTTTATATGAATAGACTTAATCAGATGGTGATTCAATTTTGGGGTATGCAGCCCCCCCCGAGTCAGCTGGCTTTGTAGTTCGGAGCTTTGACAAGCTCAGCAAAAAATGTATAAGGGTGAACAGATTCCTTTGAGCCGCGTTTCTGAGTCAGGCAGAGTCAAAAAAAAAAAAAAAAAAAAGGTTAAATGTAACACTTTTGCAGCAGCACACTCAGCTGTGACTAAAGCCTGTGGGGTAACTGAGCTTTAAACACCCATCACATGATGTTAGGATAAACGCCAAACTCAAAAGTGAAACAATACGAGTCTCGTTTTGCATCAGTTCAAATATTTGAATTAGGTTAAATGTACTTTACTAACAAGTTAAATTTTATACTGGTTCATTTGCACATTTTCAAACTTTTGACACAAATATTGTGAAAAGAAATTAATTGGTTGAGTCTGGCTCATGACACTACGGTTAAAGATGACGGATGAACAGATTCTCACTGCAATGGATGACGCCAGTTTTTCATATACACCAAATGGACAGTTGCCCAGGATCAAACAGACGATTTATCGCAAATGATGTTGTCATTGCAGTTTTCAACAATATCACCACTGCTAGGTTGGTTAATATCATGCAGGGTTAATGTACTTAACATTCTGTATGAGTCCCAACCCCAGAAAGCCATTAGGCTGCAACATGTGCAGTCCGTTTTTTATTTTATTTTTAATTCTCACCTACTTTCATATTCATGTATTATTCTGTGAATAAAACAAATCTGGATCTACCAAAATGAATGCATTAATCCACTGCTGAGATGTTCCCAATTAAAAAGGGCTGCATCATGTGACCTGCTTTTTTAGCCTTTTGTGCAGGAAGAGCTGTGCAGAAAGCAGCTGAAACACTAGTCACTAATAATTATGATGTTCAAAGCAATTTTATGATGTAGAAGACTAACTTTTTTGTTCAATTTTAACACAAGATTAACTCAGACCGACCCGAGATATTTTTTTACAAGTTGATCTATCAACAAGTACATCAAAACAGAGAGCGAGCATGTTCGCGCTAGCTTAGCATTTCAGTAACATGTGCCTCATGAAAACACAATTGAAGCAAGATGCGTTTACTGAAGACTGAAGCTGCATGAAACTTTGACGTTTCTCTTTTACTATTCAAATGAATGTATCACCTCATCTCATTTTGCAACTGGACAAACAAAGTGAAAGTTTTCACCTTAGAAAATCAATTAAATTTTACCGTTTGCCTTGTGTTGTTTTTTAAAAGTGAGCAACGAGTCATCTTGCTTGTCATTCGAGGTATTCAGATATGACCAGCGGGTAAAGGGGGGTTTCTCAAGATGACTTGAGACCAGATAGATAGGGAAGGGGGGGGGATGGAGGGGGATGACGGAGGAAATACCAGACTGACAATGTGGACCGGAGGGAGGTAATTGAGAACATATGGATCAGATCCCTCCAAAACTTGCCAATGGAGAGTCTCCATGTTTTTTAAACAAGCCTGGAGGAAGTGCTCCTATTTGGCATCAGGGGAGCTTTGGTGTGATTTGTGATGTTTCCTCTCTCTCTCACCGCTTACTCTCCATTACTCTCCCAACAATCCCTCTTAGGTCATGTCGGGTGAGCTCACTGCAGGCTCACTCAACATTACCGAGGATCTGAATGAGTGCTTATTTTGTAAAAGTTATAGGATTACAGCAAAATATGAAATCTGCAAGACAAAAGAAGTGGAATCAATCATCAAACGAATAAGTGAGCCTGGATGGCTTGGATGTGTCTGTCAGGAGACATCCAAGCCATCCAGCATAGATTACAGTTCTATACCAAAGTTTATTTTCAATAAAGAAATCTAAATGTTTCCAATATTAATATCATAAATTCATATTACAATGTATTTTATGGTTCTGAGAGGCAAACAAATTAAAGAGTGAGAAATGTCAGAAAGATGAAATAAAATCCCATTTGATTTGCTGCATATGTTACTTAATCTGTTTAAAAAGCATCATGTGTTTGGAGCTTTCTTAGAAGGAAACACTCAGACACACCCATTGTGTGTCTTTGTGTGTGTGTGTGTGTGTGTGTGCGTGTGTGTGTCTGTGAGATGGATAGAGCAGCAGAGAGTGAACCTCCCTAAATAAAAGCTGCAACATCGTGGTCAGCAAATTCTCTCTGACTTAGAAGTAAAAAGAAAAAAAAACGGATCTCAGAGATCTCCAGTCATTAGAGGGATTGGCTCTTAATTCAATTAGCTAAAAAAAAAAAAAAAGAAAAAAAAAAGAAAGGCTGCCAGTGGATGTGGGAGTGTGATGACAAGCTGCATATGTGTGCGCGAGTGTGTCGTTTGTGACCTTTAAATCCAATCAACATCACTGACAATGAGGAAAACAGCAATAAAATAATCTGGGCTGAACTCTCACCGCCGCGTGCATCCTGCGCTCAGACGCACGCGCCACGCCCAGCCAGGTGAAGTCAGTCTGCTCGCGCTTGCATCACACATGTGCTAATCAGGGTGTTATCCGGAGTATGATGCTCAAACAATGCGAATCCTCACCGCTGTGTGTGAGAGGTGAAATTGCCTTGCAGAGAACGTTGCCGTGGTGATGCCATGCAGCCAGGAAAAGAGCCACGAGCGACCACTGACCTGTGACTCATCATGAAATGCAAAAAGACGCTAAGCCCCCCGTTCCCCCCGCCACTCAGCCCAACAATCTTCTTATAGTAAGATTTGAAATTTAATTATGCTATAATTATTGTTGCACATATATTCGAGCCTGCAGCCTTGCAGCTGTGAGGACAAAGACGGCCCCACTGCTCACACCTGACGGTGTCTGTTCCTGCCGCGCCTCGCCCTTTTCCACTCTGCGCGTTTGTGCGCCACCGTCGCTCCCGGTAACAAAAGGCGTCGCTGACTCCGATCTCCTCCACCGGTGTCAAACCACATCAACCACTGTGAGCTCCTTCCGATGACTCTCCAAAATAAATTGCTGCCTCTCCACCAAAAAAATCAAACGTCTTTGAATTCACAGTTGCCACTTACGCAGATTCTGGCACTTCACAGTGTTTGTTCCACGCCCCTCCCCTCTCCGTTTATGTTTCCTTTTTTTATTTTTTATTACGTTGCGCTGTTCATTCTAAGTATGTGTGATCAAAAACGGATCCAATTCGCAACGGACAGAGGAGAGCTTTAACTTTGAAGGCAAGAAACTCCAATTTCCTGTCTCGCCGCTTGCCAGCTTAATGCAGCGCTCCGCACCGTGGCGCACATCAAAGCGCACAGCAGCGTGGGTGCAGCGACGATCGAAGGCATCGCGTGGATTTAAACGGTCTTATTTAGCTTTACGCTTACAACACACGCAGCTTTGGACAGACAGAAACAACAAACTGCATCTTTGCAACTTATTTGCAGCTTATAATGGAAGTTGGCTTAAGTTGCAGCTTTAAAAAAATGGTGAGACAGAAGGGGCGACGCCTGCTTTCTGGCGGCGTTACAACTTGTGTCATCAAAACACTTTTTACAGACATTAAATGATTCCCGATCCGACAAAATAAACCAATAAACTCAACTTTTATGCTCCTCAATTATTCAGACGTGAGAACTAACTGAATAAGCTGCATATTATCAAGTATAGGGCAATCAAAATGCACAAACGGATTGTAATTATTGTTACGTTCGTTTAAAAAAAAATCAATTTGAGCCTTGAAGCTTGAAGTTCATTACATTGTGCCACTGACACAATGAGGCTGCGCTGCCGTCTCCGAGCAGCGAGTGAAGCCTGACACGCCCATATCTCCACAAAGCACCCCAAAACGAGCTGCTATTAAACAATATCCATCACTTTCGTATTAAAAAATAAACACAGAAACAAATATTCATCTGAATGCAAAGAATGCTGGAGGGATGTGCGCTTACTTTTCTGTCAGTCACTTCTTCCCCCACAGCCTCCACCACCCCGGAGCACTCCATTCCCGGGGTGACCGGCGGGGACGGCAGCCGGTCGTAGAGACCCTGTCTGGCCATCAGGTCGGCGAAGTTGAGCCCGCAGACCTTGACCCGGACGAGCACCTCGCCGGCTTTGAGCGCCGGCTTGCCCTTCTTCACCTGCAGCTTGACTTTATCATAGCCTCCGTAGCCGGTGAGCACCAGAGCGCGGTAGGTGAACGTCTCCTCCTCGGGGGCCTTCTCGGTGGTCGCCGCCGGGGTGGCCGCTGCCTCCGCGGACTCCGTCTTGGGCGGCTCGGCTTTGGGCTCCTCGGCGGGCTTGGTCTCCTGCTTCTGGTCCACGGCGTTTTGCTGCTGAGCAGGTGCGTCCTCTCCAGACATTGTTGTGCAGAGACGGTGGGGGGATTCTAGAAAAAAAAAATTAACTTTAAAAGGTTTTCTTTTGTTTGCTTGTTTTTACTTCTTTCTTTTTTTTCTTCTTTTTTTTTCTTTAGAGAATTCTGCAGCCGTGGACGGTTTCTCCGGGCGGGAAGTGTACGATTTGCTTTGCAAGAATAAAAAGAAAAAAAGTCAGAGTTTCTCTTTTCAGCAGTCTTGCATGGAGACACAAACCCCGACAAAGTGGGTTGATCAGTGGCTGTCAACGCCGCGCTCTGACTGAGAGTGTGAGTGGGGCGAGACGGAGGCAGACTGGAAAACACGGAAAAATGCAGGGATTGGCTTATGTGGCTGTCTGGGTTTGGCTGTTCGGATGGAGCAATAAATTAAGTCCATATAGCATTAAGCAGAGAGATCAGCTGGAGAAATAGTCACGGGGAAGCAAAGCCAAGCTTAATAAAGCTAAAACCTGCCTTAAAACTGCTGGCCAGACTATTCTATTAAAACAGTTCAACTGCAGATAATAAATGCTTCTATTTATTTGGCTATGTTTTTTATGATAAGGCTCATTAAATAGAAAATCCATCCTCCTACATCTACATACAGTGCCTTGAAAATGTACTCTTAATCCTTGAACAATTTCATATTTCTTCACATTACAACAAACTATAACAGACCGACATTTAGCATCAGTGTGAGCTGGATAAAAAAAATAAATAAATCTTTAAATGCTTTCAGAAATGCTAATCTGTTAAGGCATTTCTAACAGTTTTTTTTCCCCAGAGTGCCCCTGTGCCTGCTGAAGACACAAATTCCCAGAGGATGATGCTGCCACCACCATGCTCTGACCAGAGCACCTTCTCCCACTTTTAATGGGAATCCTCATGACTTTCTCTCCTTTCTTCCTGCTAATAGCTGCTAAGCTACATTTTCCAGATTTTAATCGGTAAAATTTTTTAAACCTATCTCTCGTTTTCCTTTCACTTCCGTTATGCACTACTTTTTGTTAGTCTCTCATGACATTGGAATAAAATACATTGAAGTCTGTGATTATAATGTGATAAAACATGGACAAAAACTCAAGGGATTAAGAATTAAAGCTCTGTATTCCTGGAGATGTTTTTTGAGACCATCTATTTGAGATTTTTTTTTTTTTGCTTTTTCTTCTTTATTTGCGTGTTTTTTGTTTCAAAGCTCTCCACTTTTATTCTGCATTGATTCAGCAAAATGTTGACATTTCAAGACAGTTTGTCAGCAATAAAATGTATGAAAGCATGTGGTAACCAATGCCAGCTAATCAGCTTGATTCTTATACTTCCTGTGACACAAATATACACACAGGTTTTTACCCAGCTGTGGTTTGTATCAGTGCATATTTGTTAGTGTTAGAGTTTGTTTTTTAATAATAAAGACAGAAAAGACAAAAGTTGTTTCTTTTTCAGCTTTTGCTGACATTTTTCCCCCCTTTTTGGTCTGATTGCCAGATAAATCACGAGCTGCACTGACACAGTTAAGGGATTTTAATTTATTGCCACTTGCATCTGCATTCTGTTTACTGCGGCGTGTTTAGCAGAGAGGTTTTTCAAACTCCAGGAATGGGAGGAAACGTCTGTTTATGTTGCCTATTCTACAGTAGGACTTGCAGGAACCTTGGGCCTGCGTATGGCTCATTGTTGCTACTTCCCTGCACGGCACCTCAGAAAAAATATGAGCTAGTGTTGAGGTCAGGCCAGTTTCTCGGTGAAATAATATTATCTGCTCCGTACTGCTTGGCCAGGAGTGAGGGGGAATCCGGAGCTGGCATGTGGGATGACCAATGAGCGATCACAAGAGACATTCACTGAGTCGGATTGTGTACATTTGGGTTTTCCTGCAGGTTTTACAGTTAGAAAGAAGCGTGTCTTTGACGAAACCAATTATCGCTGCAATTCATAATGGCCCCAAAATAAAATAGAGTAGATTTCAACGAACCGCATAAAAGTCTTGCCCAGTGTCCATCAGGGAGACTGACCACAGGAGGAGTGCAGAGACACCTTGTGGCTCTAAAGTGCCACTCAGCACTAAGTCAGCAGAGTCCCAATCAATATGCCACAGGGGCTTAATGATGTATAATGCTGGTGATATAGATCGGCTGCTTTGACACAGGCAAAATGTTACAAAGCAAAATGTTTTCTCCAACTGCTCTGTAAATACTCCGCAAGACTTGAGTGAGGCCTTTTTATCTTCCTTTTTTTCTGCCAAGGAGCCAGAGTTTAATCTCTCAAGTTTTTTCTTTGCCATTTTGCAGAGCATGTTCCAGCAGCTCAGCCGGGTGTGAAATGCATCCGTCACAGCTTAACATGGCTGGAGTTAAAGGACGAGCACGACGAGGGAACAGATACGTGCACACCTGACGTCGTCAAGAAGCTTCTTGTTGCAGTAGGCCGCAGAAAGCGTGATGCTGCTCAGCAGGATAATCAGCCTGGATAAACTCCTGTGTTCTGTTCCAGGCAAATAGACGGAGTCTGCAGGGAGTCTCTGAGGATGTGCTGTTTGAACTGTAAACACACCCACATTGCCGTTCCATTAAGTTGAGCAAACACTGAGATTTGAAAGAGATCTATGAAGATAAATAAGTAAGATTCAAATCCCCTACATGGCTGCCTGCATGACTTACTGCTAGAGATTTAAAATTAATACCTTTGTGTGGCTTCAGTCACTTATCTGCTCATCAGTCAACTCATCGTGTTTCAATGACAAGTTAAACCTGTTCACCTTCTTTCACCATGAAACTGTAAACCACAATCTGAATAAACAGATTGAATTGCATATATAAGAAAAACAAGATAAAAGCCTTCAAGCCTCAATCAGTCCAATCCAGTAACTCCATTTCACATAGTGCAATAAATAACACGTTTCTTTTTTTTACAATATTTATTTCATTTTTTTTGTTGTAAAATGTTATTTTTGTTCTGCCATTTTGTTGTATTTTTTTAATCCTGTTTCTAATCCAAAAAGCAAATAGACTTCCCTTTAACTTAATAATTTTTTAAGTTTAAAAGATAGCAGAAAAAAAAACTATTTTTCAGTTTTTTTTCTTCCACAGTTTTAAAAATACAAACGTACTGAAACACCGATTTCCTTAAAACCAAGAGTTACTCTTGATTCATAACAACTGGAAAATTGATTACTATATTTGAGGGATTTTTGATGATTATTCTTGATGATTTTGGTGATGGGAGTTGACAAAATGTTTGTTTGTTGCGAGTTTCATAATTGCTTACTGTATTATATGTTTTATCACATAAAGCACTTTGATCTCCTTGTCACTGAAATGTGCTGTACAAATAAACTTGACTTTATTTGACTTATTCAACAGTAACTTGATCTAAAACAATAAAAGAGTGGCTTCATTAGAAGAAGATTAAAGTTTTTATACCGGTGGCCCAGACCTGAAATTCACTGAAAGTCTGAAGAGGGTTCTGCGTCAGAATCTGACTTGATTGGAGATTTTATTTTCTTTTTTCACAGAAGAGGAGGTAAATATTCCCACGTCAAGATGTGTCATGTTGATATACTGCTATTCAAAAAGATTGAGAACTGTGATAAAATCAAAAGGTGTTTCAACAGATTATCAGTTGAATGGTGTACTTGTGCAACCACATGATTTAGTTGCTTTTTTTTCCACCATAAAAGTGACAGCTTGTTTTTCAACTTTCTCTTATTGGTCAGAGAGAAAGTGCAGGTATTATTATCTTTTTTCTTTTCTTTTTTTCCCCCTCTAAAACAACCACTGTTATTCTAACAGAAGCAGATAGACCTTTTATATGATATATTACTTTTACATTAACTAGACCTTTGGGTCAGTTGCTCTGCTCTGTAAAGGAGTCAGTTATGTAAAATGTTCTTTACCTAAGTTGAATTGTATTTAAATGATTAAACAAGTAAAAGTACAAATACTATTTAATCTTCACCTTACAGCATCATGGACAACGCAAACCTTTTCAAAATAGATGCATTCACATATTATTGATCGAACAAAAGTCATTGTTCTGTTTTATGTAGAGAGTTTCTCTTATATCAGGGATCTTTTAACACCCGTTTCCATCCCACACCTAAGAAAATAAACCACTTGATTTTTGCAGCATGTGCACAATGCAACAGCATGCTAGGATTGTATTTATTTATCAAAGCTTGTGACCGTTCTACGATGACTTTTGAGTCCAACACTTAAGCACATTTTAACTGAAAGAAGATCCTCCGCTGCCATGTCAAACTTTAACATTTTCGTAGCTCAGTGCCACAGTCTGTGCTGTAATGAATGAATACTGCCACCTTCTGTTTTATTGCTGCCAACATTCAAGACATTTAAGGTAGAGAGTGTTTTTATTACCAATAAAACGTTATAAAGCCAGCAGACACTCACAGCCCTTATGGTCGGCTAAGAGAAGCTGTTCCAGTAGGATTGACCATAGAATATGGAGGACATGGATTCTGTCATATTAGTAAGGAAAAATTATGGTATTGGAAGTCATGTTTTGCCTAGAGAAATTTCACAAGATTCAAAGTATAACTATTTCTTTATTTAGTTTTTTTTTATTGCTTCCTTTCATCATTAAATGTTTGCACATGTCAGTAATTAAACTCTAAATCGTTTTAAGAGCTTGTTTATTTGCAATGGCAGTGCTTTTACACTTGTATCGTTTTCAAGCAGGACACATTCAGGTTGTCTCTCATTTTGTTTTTTTCCCCATCACTCTTCACCTTGAACCCTAGATTTCTAAAGATTAGGGCAGCGGTTAGAGAAATGACCTTTATAGCCCTTGAAAGGGAAACTTTTTGAGGCTGCACTTGCAAATTTCTTTGACAAACACTCATTCAATAAAGTAGAATATTACTGACAAGATAGTTATGTTTTTCCACCAACTAAACAAATATGATTACTATTCAATTTCTTCTAATTTTTGGCTTGATTTGCTGCTTTTATTTCATAGTGATTTCTTTGCATCTCATGTTTTGCTGTGCATTTCCTTCATTTTGAGATCAGCTTGCATAAATTATGTTTTATTCATCATGGGTTGTTTTTCTTCTATTTGTAGATTTTTTTTAATTCAATTTTGGTTATGTTTTTGTATTATATAATGGTATTATTATTCTTTAATAACTGTTTTAAGATGTGGCATGCCATAGTTAGGATGCTTCTGTTGGTTTTGTATTGGTAATTCTCTATACTTGGAGGCAGTTCAGTGCCTCCTAGTGGCCATTTTGAAGATATGGTCGTTAATCATGTTCACACCCACTTATTCCAGTGTTTCTTTCAGTAGCTGAGTTTTGCAGCGCTTTGGTTAAACGCGGCATCCGTAAACTCATTTTTGAAGTGATTAATAAAACTGGTTATTCACTACTGAGTCCTAATGAATTCTATATAGGTAATGAATTCTATATAGGTAATTGCATCACATATTTTTTTCAGAAGATGAACAACCTGATTAAGCTTAAACGTAATTTTTTTTTTCTGCGTCCTTTTTTTTCCCTTTGTTTGCACTTTAAACTGCAAAAAAGTCTAAACATTTTAGGCTTTATGTCACCGTGTAGCTCAACAAAAGATTCAGATATTTTTTTATAAATAAAACTCAAGGTTATTAGAGACCTATATGTTACTCATTAGTAAAATAGTTTCTCTTTACTTGCAGAAAAAAGACGATCAAAATTAATTTCATACTAAAGATTCTGAAATGAATGACTCATTTCAAACAGTTAGTCTCCACAAGGGGGCGCTGTCGGTCTGCAGTGCCAAAAGAATGACTGAGCATTGGCGAAGAGGTGCTTCGTCATTCATTCAGAAAAACGCGTCAAAGGTTTCTTTAAATGAGCTATTAAGTTTAACTACCAATACTAATTTTTTTTTCTTTGCTACAGTAATATTGCGATTAAAATGTCGTGCTTCCTGTAAATGAATTCGCTTTTTAGCCATAGCCCATATTTTATTTAATAAATATAAAAAAAAGAAGAAAAAGAAAGTCGCTTAACATTGCAGAGGGACCTAAAAACTGTTTATTTTCTTGCGTAAAAGTTGTTTATCAGTTTGGATTTGATCTCAGCTGAAAAGGTAAAAATAGTTGAGGGAGGTAATAATAATAATAATAATGGCACTCAGCAGCAAAAATGTCCCCCCAGGTTACGTGGATTCTTATATATAAAATATATTTCCTGGCCACAAAACTTAAAAAAAAAAAAAAAAACATTTTTTTTTAATAGGCAGAGTGATTTTAGCGCACATCACCAGAGGGGAGCAAGCAGCTGTATTTTTTTGCAAATCTATCAAATACATTTTTGATAACCCAGATAATTAAAAAAAGAAAAAAAATGTCAGAGATTCTTTAGTTTCTCCCTCGACCCCAAAACGCAACCTCATGTGTGTCAGACGCCAGTATTGGGAAGGCGTGGTCAGTCATTAAGTACCAGAGTTTCCAGTGGAGGCTCTGCGCGTCTTGCTCCTGGTTTCGGCACCTACAGGCTCAGACAGAGTCCGTCAGTGGAAAGCAAAGGGCTGCGCGCAGAAGACCACAGACTTTGGATTAAAAGGCGCACCGGTCCTGCGCATGAATTTGCTCATTTTTATTCTCGCTGTGCGACTCCTGTGCGCGTTTTATCGGAGGCTGGATGCAGGCGCTCGCAGTGTCAAGAATCCAGCTCTGACGGACTAACCATGGACAGCATAGGCAGCAGCCGCTGCAAGATCGTGGTGGTCGGGGATACCCAGTGCGGGAAAACGGCGCTCCTGCACGTCTTTGCCAAGGACTGCTACCCAGAGGTGGGTTTAGAGAAAACTCTCAACTTTAACTTTTACAATTTTTTTGGCACTAATTGACAGGAGGATGTAGAAAAAAGCAGAGAGAAACATCAGGTCTGATTCAGCAGGTTACATCCACCTGCCCAACAGAGAGAGACAAAGAAGTGCAGATGCATGCAGGGGTCTGAGGAGGGGGATTGTTAGAAAATCACAGAACAAACTGCCTGTGTCCTTACATGATGCATCTATGTTTAATCCTTAAAATAATCTATGCATGGAGAACTTTTTACCGGTTGTAGTATTTGACTGGATTTGACTCTTGAATTATAAAAGCTGAATGGAATCTGTGATTGGATTGCATTGGTATGAATTGGGAAGTCGTGAAAAGTGTCAAAAACATTTTAAAAGCGGCTCGTCGTGCTCTCCGTCGCTGAAAGGGATCTTCTGTTTTCAGAACTATGTGCCCACCGTGTTTGAAAACTACACTGCCAGTTTTGAGATCGACAAGCACCGGATTGAGCTGAATATGTGGGACACGTCAGGTAAGACAGCTTCATATTTCTGTGTGCGCCTGCTGCTGATATCAAACCCTGCCATGCTGCCTGTCTGTCCCAGGCTAAGATCGTGAGAGGTCTGCCTCCATCTCCCCCTCTCCAACTTTCACCACCTCCCCACCCACCCCCGTCATCTCTCTGACAAATTGCTTTGACCTGCCAACTTTACGTTTCTTTTTTTTTCTCTTCTTGTCTCCGCTTGGAGGCATTTGGTTTTTATGATTGTTTTCTTTTCGAGGAGACTCCAGTGCCAGCCGTGCTTCTGTGCGCCTTGTGTTTGCATTCCTTCCTGGGCAGGCCGCTTGTGTGTGGCTGACTCTTCCCAGGCTCCGGCTGAGGGTCAGGCGACACTGGGGGAGGAGACAAGAAAAGAGGGTGAAGGCATGGATAATTCAGACAGGATGCGCCTGAAGGGACCAGTAATTGCTCTAACTGTTTAAATGTTTTCATCCGATTTAGATGAATGCAGTTTTGCCAGACGGTCGGGTCAACTATGTGGTTTGTCGTCTGCAGTTTCACAGTGTCTTGCAAAAGAATCCATACCCTTTGAGCCTCTGAGAAGAAAATCATACTTGGGTTTCTATTTTTTTATTTTTTTTCCCACAAATGAGAGTCAGAAAAGTGTAATGCAATGTATCGTTAACTTTTAGGGTGTTTTCCCCATCTGATAGTTTGGTAGGCTTGGTTCAGTTGAGGACAAAAATCACATTTGTTACATTTTCAGCTGGTGTGGTGAACCAAACAAAACAAAGCCTTTGAGCAGCCTGTTCACCTCCTTGCCTGTGGTGGCGCTGCAGCAAGAACCACTGAAGGAAATGACACAAAAATATCTGAACAAGACTCTGAGTGCAACTTCCTTCTTCACGAAATGCTTGCAAAAATGGTGTGGCGTCAGATTTTAGCGAAGGAGTTTCAGATTTATTTGTAAAGCACATTTCAGCGTCAAAGAGCTTTATATGATAAAAACTTCATATGGTGGTTCTACTCTGAATACAGATGTAGTTCAATGTTCAGATTCATTCATACGAGTTTCAGCTGATGGTTTTAGTCACCTGATCTCGTTTTAAAACGGATGACCCGTTATAAAAATAACAACTGCCGGTGACATCAGTGGGAAATACGGTGGAAACGGATAGCAGCTGAATAGTTAAGGTTGAAGTAACCGGTTCTTGCTGAGGAAGTAGATTTCCCCATCATGCAGCCCAGCAAGATGAACTGGTGAGACTCTATTTTGCTCTTGTCAATGTGGATGGATTTACTGCTCTGAGCTACCCTGAGACTTTGCATGTCAAAGCAGTCTCGGGCCAAATCGGCTCCTGTCAACCAGGCCGGTGACATGGGTGAGCACTTCTACTGGATCCTCCCACGGGGACTCCTTTTTTTGTGTTTGTTTTTCTTTTAACATAAACATTCCCAAACCTGAACTGAAGCCATATTCCAGCGGAGAAATGATGGGAGTATTTTTGTGTCACATGATGAGTCATGGAGGAATGTTGTTTCTCCTTGAACCGAGCCTCGACCCAGAGAGTAAATCAGCTTGAGCTTGTCACTCAGAGGGTTGAAGTCCTCTGGGGCCCGGGGGCCACAGTTTAGAGTTGCTTATCTCTCAGCTGTAAGAAGTTAATGATGCAGTGGGAATATTGTGCTTCTGTCCATCCTTGAAACCCCGGCAAACCACCTCTGGTGATTTCAGGCCTTAATCTTCAGTCAGGAGACGCCTAATTGACTACAAACATGACGTCACCAGCCCACAGGGCAAATGTGTGTGTGTGTGTGTGTTTGCGTGTGTGTGTGTGTCCTCAGAGGTCCTTGCGCAGTGCGGGATTATTCACTGATTCACGGCAAACACAGATGTTCATATTTTCTCTCAGCAAGAAGGAATAATTGGCTCACACTTAGATGAAAAAAGCTTTCAAGTAGAAAGCGGTCCGTCTTCTATCATTCCCCGTTTAGACACCAATTATTTTTTTTTAACAGTTCTTCCCCTTCTTACCTTTCACCTCCTTATTGTTTAGACCATTTTCTTCTCTTAAGACACAATCACTGCCAGTTCAGCTACGCGGTAATTACACCAACATTCAGACCAAAGCGTGTTTTATTTTTGTTTTTGATCAGTTGTAAAAGATAAGACTCACTTGGAAAACAGGTAAACGTTGCAGCTTGAATCTCATTGTCTTCTTTTTTTGTATAAAACTTGACTATAGAGTCGGAACTCAAAAAAATCCAACACCAAAAAACACTTACAGGTTGTGTTAACAGCACTCTTCAGTGTGAAAGTTACAACTGGGGGAACAATACTTATCGTGAGCTATTTTCAGTATCCGAGGGGTTTAAATACAAAGTTGGAGGAAGAAAAAGCCGTAGCTGTTTTTTACTGCTAACTAGTGAGGTAAGAAAACAAAACAGTAGTAAAAATGTCCTGAAATGGACTAAAGTTTCACCCTGATGGATAATATGCAGTAAACTTTAATATTTTGAGTTCTTATTTAAAGGAGCCACACCTCAGGTTTTCAGGGAGTTTGTTCCAGAGCTGAGAATCATCAAACCAAAATGCTGCTTCCTCTTGTTTAGTCTGTTCCTGGGAGTCAGATGGCCTGAGAGGTTTATTACATCCATCTTGGTTCTCTCATCGAGCAAGTCCACTGATTTAAGGACAGTTGAGATGCGCTTCGTTTTCCTGGTGTTAGTCTGAACTCTGCTGGAATTTCGGAAAAGCAACTTTCCATAAAATTTCCTGAGACACCATTGAAATAATCTAACTTATTTAAAATAAAACGATCTCTCATTTTGGGGTCTTAATCGAAAAATCTTTAATGTGGCAAACCTTTGATGGACTGTAGTGATGTGGTGACAGAGATAAAAAGTTGTGTGTCACCACCAGACGTATGGTAAGATATGTTGTACTCCATAATTTAGGTCACATGGGTCAAACTCGAGGGCCGGGGGCCAAATCTGACCCACTGTAGCTTTTTATTTGGCCTTCTAGACTCAAAATGACATCAATAAGTCCCTCTAGTTTTTCAACAAATTAGCAAAACTCACTCAAAAGTTCACACAAAATTTACAGATTTCCATACTTTTCTTCTGATTTTTAACAGTCGTTCTTTTCTTAAAGCTCTTTAAGAACAATCAGATTTTTGATATGGCCCAAAATGAAAATGAGTTTAACACTCCTGATCTAGATGGTGGAGAACATGGATACTGAATAAAAGTGTCCCATCATGTAGCCCACTTATGATCTTTGTTTGTGTAGATTCATATTCAGCAACTAACATTAAATCTTCCTCTGCCAGGAAGCTCTAGCTAATTCCTAAAAAAACCCACTCACCTATGCACTCTGTCAATTAGTAAGTTATCATTCAAACACTGGCATCCAGTCAAACCAGCACAGAAGTTATAAGTGCTTTGCTGCTTGACTGTAGTCATTTACCAATGCAGACTCATTTCTGTGGAGGGATCAAAATCATGACGAATAGCATTAAAAAGAGCTAAATATTGTCATGTCTTCACCGTTTTGTATTTTAGCAGTTTTGGATGCTTCTTACCTCAATATTACAGGTTGGCAAGTCTGTCTGTCATGGAGCATGTTGGATTAGAGCTTTTCAGAAATTTCTTATGGAAGCTACACTCTCTTGGAAAATGGAGACTGGGGCTAACCATTGCAAACTGTGCTAACTGGCACTATAAGATGCTAACTGGCACTATAAGATGCTAACTGGCACCATAAGATGCTAAATACAGTTTAAAAGACTGCTTTAAATGAGTAAAACCGTGTTTTACAGTGACTGCTGTCTGAAACATGGTGAAAAGTTGCCTGTGCTGCTAGCATAAATAATTAGTGAGTGCTTGTAGGAGGATGGTTAGAAAGAAATATTTTGGATGCTGTTAATTAGAGAGAATGTAAGTGGCTACAATTCATTTAGGGAGGTCAAAGCTTTACAAAAGCTTGAACTCTCTGATGATTTTCTACCTACTTTCTGTCCAGCTACAGTCCACTTGACATTTTTATGTCAACGAGAGGTTTGCTTCAATTTTCCACCTGCTACATCAAATCCACACTTAGATCTGATTTCCTTTCCTCAGCCCTCACATGAAGAATTGTCTCCTCTTTAATTGCCTCCAAAGTCAGGCTTCTGTATTCTGGCTTTGTCCACAAAACATTATTGATCACTGCTTGAGGCCAGGCTACTGCGCTGCACCCGGCTCACATTTCTCTGATGTGGTTATGTAGTATTACCGGTATTCATTGCTGCTGCATGGAAGTTGGCCATTGATTAGTTTGCTTTCATTAAATCTAACACTTCCTCGAGGTCAGAGCAGGAATGGTGAGCTTTGCATCGGAGTGAGGTTGATGTTTCTGCATGTCATCAGATCTGGGTTTTTGGAAGAATTTAAAGTTTTAAGGTACTTTTTTTGTCTGTCCTGCAGCTTTTGGCCATCTGGAGAGTTAAAAAGATGAAGTGGGTATTACAGACTCATGCTGCAGAACATTGCTGAGCTGTCACATAGAGATGAACAGGAAAGTCTGATTCACAAAGCACTTATCTTTGTGTTTTTGATTAACTCTTTAAGTAACTCAAGCTGCCAACCAGTCGAAATGTCAATGCAGCTCGGTGATAACCTGTCTGAGACCCATTAGTGTTTTCTGTCAAACGCTCCGGGGCCCCACTGGTAGCCAGCATGTCTGGGGTTTTACTGTGCCTGAGGTATTATTGCACTTATTTTGTTCCCAACATGCTAAGAGAGCCTGGGAAAAGGTCTCTGTGGTTCTGTCGTGGGTTTGAAACCTCTCAAAGAGGTCGGCGTGTTGCCTCTAAAGCCTGGGCAGGCCAGGCTCTCCTTATGTTTCTGCTGTATGCAGTGTAACTCGTGCATCTCCCTGTTTTACTTCCAGCTGCCTCATTTATGCCTAACGTGATTCTCACTTGAAACTCTTGCGCTCTGTTTAGTCATGCGGGGCTGTGCTGTGAAGAAGCAATCCGCAAGAATCTTGCTTCTCTATCTTCTTTTGAAAACATCTTTAGTGCTACTTTTCATGTTAAACTTTAAAGACGCGACTTTTCATCCAGACCGCGTGTCCATCACGCTTTTCCTGTTGGTTTCTTTCCTCACAACGTGGAAAATTACCCTAATTTTTCAGCCATCTACTTCTTGGAGTATAACATTCCTGCTGTTTTAATTTGAGATAATTCTATGCAATGGGTCCTCAGCTTTTGAACTCATTTTTAATTTTCCCATTATGAAATTTCCTTGCAATTATATTTGACTTATGAGGCAATAACAAGATGGTTACAATGCGCTACGCCGTTCCCAGTTCCCACACGCTCTTAAAATCAGCCTGGTCTGAAAGAGTCTTCTTCGTCTCGTGTCCGACTTTCCAACATTCCTGGTGACTTTATGCTCCTAAAGCTCCACATTCTCAGCTCAGTGGACCATCAGTGCATCCAGCGGCATATAAAAACACGCTGAGGTCAGTGGGCTTTGCGATCCTCAACACTTTCCACTTGATTAATCTTTAATGGACAATGAGTGAACTCAACCCACAGTGCAGAAATAAAATCAACACTCCCCTCAAGCATGCGGCTCGCTGGAGCAGCGGGATGCTCGGGAAATGCTCCAAGATCCGATATGATCTAAGTAACCACAATACGGTAGCCTACATTAACTTCTCACAGTTTAAACAGCTGCTCAGATTGGCCTCTCTGAATCACAGAAAGACTGGGGCTGGGAATTGAACCCAGAACCTTCTTGCTGCAAGGCAACAGCTCTACCAACTGCGCCACTGTGCAGCCCATCCTGGAGGAATGGATGGTGAAACCCTTTCAACTCTGGTTCAAAAGCCCAGACATAAGCGAGAAGCGTTGGCCTTAAAAGTTGTTGCTACTCTTTGCCGAACCTGCCTGGGGCAACAGCTGCCTAAACGAAACCTGTTTTGATGATGCATGCAAGGAAGAAAAGACAGACACTCCCGTCTACTGAAGAAAAGTGTCTGCCAGACGCATTCATCAGCAAACTAAAGCACAAGATTGAGGAAAAACTAACATCAAGATGTTTCTTTTTTTTCTCCATTAACTTACAAATTTTATAACTATGTAGGTTTTATTTCTACATCAAGTGATTAGCTTTAAAAGACTGCAAAAGCAAAATATTTTACCAAGTAATTTTGGTCTAGTTTGTAGAGGAAATACAGTAGTATTTGAAATAAGACGAAACTAAATGAAAAGCAACCTTTCAGCTTTTTTTTAAGTCAATAATTACTTAATATTGATAAAAAAAAAAACAGTGCAGGTTCCAATAGCATTTGCAACAAGACATTTCCCCATGTTTTAGGTGAAATAATCTGCCAGTGGAAGTAATACTTTTTTAAAGATCAATATTAATGAGTTATTTACTAAAACAAGCTCCTGTGGCTTGTTAAAAAGTTACTTGTAAGTTCGATTTTTCTTATTTCTAGTGTACTAAGATATTTGCACAAGAAAATAGACACAAGTAATTGGTTTTGTGGAAGCCATCTAGCAGATGAATCAAGATGTCTATGTTATTTTTGAGAGGAATTAGTCATTTTGAAATCATTTCATAAAGGCTTCTATTTTTAAGTTAAAAGGCACCAATTGTGCTTTGTGTCTTTTTCTGGAGAGAATAGCATGCCTCTTCAGGTAAAGGAAGGAGGTATCTTCAGGGTTAATGGAGTTGCAGTTATTTTTTCGCACCTTCTGTTATTGTGGGGTTACTTAGCATTAGCTAGATATCAGCTTTGAGATATACAAGGCTTTTAAAAAATTAATATTTCCCCTCGTCCGAGGCCCTTTGGCTGATATGACCTGCTGTAGTGATCATTTCTTTCCTCTGGCCCAAACAGAGCATTTGGTCTCAAGAAGCCCGAGGAAATGTATGAATTGTCTAAGGGCATGCTTTTTTCTTTCTTTCTTTTTGATAATATATGTGTGGATTTTATAAACCCCAGAACAGAAAGGATCTGTCCTTCTTTTTTCTATTTAAAAACTGACACACACACAAAAAATTGTGAGCACTTGAAGTATCAGCACATTAGCGTTGACATTGAAGACTGAGCCTGGCAGCACAAAGACTCCTTCACTGAGACACAAATATGGCTGCAGATTTTATAAATAATGAAAATGCACATTGGGGGAAGAAACAACTCTACAAATTAGATAAATGTTTCTGTTCCCATCAGAAATGTTAACATAAGAGCAGCTGGAGCCAGTTTAGAAAAACATTGCTGGATTTGTGTGCGCTCTGTTGGATGCTTACGAAAGTCTAACATTTATTACATATTGTGGCCACTTTTAAAGCCACATATTTGAAATCTTGCAACGATTTTTTTTGACAGAAGGACTACTGTTCTGTCCTCTTAAGATGTACAAGCTCAAAAATAAAATATGTATAAAGTGCATTGTTCTTTTTACTGATCACTTTATTAACTGTGAGCACATTTGAAATTCAGCCAATCACAGAGTTGCTGCTCAGATATTTGGTGATGATTTGTGGGAGTTTAAACTGAGCCCAAGAATTTGGTTGGTGCCAGATTGGTTGGTATGAGGATTTTATGTTTGCAGAAGATGGAAATTATCCAGCTATGTCTTATTTCTGTCAGAGGATAATGTGGAGACTGGTTTCAGATGATAGGAAGGCAACAGTAGCTGTGTTTCCATTACAAATGTGCAAAAAAATAAAAAGTTAAAATAACAGTTTTGGAACTGTGGTCTTTCCATAAAATACAAAAAGCCAGTTATGATCACATCTGAATAAGTTTGTTCACATGGTGAGTTATTTATCATCATCCTCCTTCTACTTCCTGTTCACCATCTTTGTCTTTTCCACTAGTAGTAACATCCAGTTGTTGATCACATGACTTGTGTAATGCGGAAAAAATGTTTCCATTTCATTTTTGCGAAATACACTAATTTCGATGTAGCCGAAAAACCAACTTTTTTAATAAAAACACCTTATTTTTTTATTTTTATTTTTAATTGTCATGTTTCTATTTAGCAAATTTATTTTTGTAATTCCAATTAGCACAATTAAATGGTCCTCTTGTTATATTATGCAGAAAACTACCTGTGAACCTGGTGAACTTTGGGGGCTACACCAGCAGAGGATCACAGTAGGTGCCACTCCAATCAAACTGAGGCTAAGACTCAAAATGTAACAATAGGAGATTGAAAATTATTGCCTGGTCTGATGAGTATTGATTTTTACTGCTGAACTCAGATCAGATTCAGGTGAATCTGCAGCGGCTGTGTGATGCTAACATGTCAGTATGGTACAAAGATCTCGAGGGACATTTCTAACATTTTGTTGAACCTAAGTCATGGAAAAGGCAGAATGGAGTCAAAATCAACACCATTGATTGACGACTACTTTTTTTTGGCTCTTTGATTTAATCTTTCTGTCATCAGATTTAAAATAAGCTTGTTGTTCTTTGTACTAAGCCTGATATCGTAACCTCAAACCCACATAAACGAAACATGTTTCCTTTAAGAAACTGTAAATTTGCAACATTTTTGGCATAACAGAGATCACCATATTCGAAATAAATGAAAAGTGATGTTGCTACATTTATTTTAAGTAAACGTTTGTGCACACAAAAGAGCTGGACAACAGCACTGGCTATGGGGAGTACATTTTAGCTTGGAATTTTTGAATGAACTTTCCATTTTTCTTCCAGAAACCAAACGATTAGTTTGCTGCTGATCCATTTTTAGGATTTATTTTCATTTCCAGCACTTGACCCCAAAATCTGCTTCCAAAAAGACCATTCCTACAGCAATACCAACTCTATGCTGGGCCAGAACAAAGAGCCTATTTAGCTTTCAGCCAAGCTGACCAAATCCTAAAATATTAAGAGGACCATGTGTAAAAAGTAAAAGAGTGAATGTAGCATATGACTTAAATCAGCACTGTACTTGCATGAGATTATAGTTTATTATTTTAACTGTATAGCATCTTTCAACATTATTTTCATTTTGTTAGTAAGATCACCAGTTGATATTTCTAATTTTGATTAAAAACTGTGCTTAAATTGTGTTTGTGATGTCATTTACGGTTAAAGTTCATAATCAAAAATCTTGTCTTAATTAAAATCACCTTTCAAGAAACACACAGCTTCTTTTATAATACATTTTTAAAAAATTAAACAGGTAACAACTATTATTGTTTGTCCAGATAGCTTGACTTCCTTCACTATGATCCAATTAAAAAAATACCACAGGGTAAGATTGATTGCAGAAAAGCATACTGGTGTTTTTTCAAAAGAAAAGCCCAATCAAACTATTTTGGAGGTAAAAAAAAAAAAAAGAAAGAAATAAAAAAAGTACAGTAATTGCTTCCTATATCTCTGAGGCTTTTTAAGATGAATGTGATAAAGTGAACTAAATCATGAAAGACGGCACCGGAGGAGTTAAAGCTACTCATTTGAAGGTGAACTGTCAAGTACATCTTTTTTCTCAATTCATCCTCCGCTCTTTCTTCTCCCCTGTCTGTGTTCTCCATCTCTGATAGCCCATTAGCGAGGATGGCGGCCACAGCATCGGGGTTAGGTCACTCGCAGTTAGCGATTGTACGGCAGCTGGTGGTGGGCAGATGTGTAATTACCGCCAAGAATATGCTGCTCTCCTCAGCGACACATAGCAGCACAAAAAAGCACACACCACCTCTGCTCATAACGTAGCACAGCTAGTTGCAAGAGCCCAAGAACTTCACACACTTTTAAATGCACACAAAGGATTTAAGTTGCCCACCTGCCCATATACAATGAAACAATCACCTTAGAGGATGCAACTCCCCACTATTTCTGAACTCCTATTTAAGTCGGATGCTGCAAATGTCTCTATGGTTACAGCTACAGGTTGATCTTCCACCACATCAGAACCTCTAGTTACAGTCGTCCTCATTGCTTAGCAGCAGGCAAAAGTGTATAATCTGCTTGAAAAGCACAGCTGAAAAGCACTGCACATGGCTGATAGGCTGCTTTCAGCTTCGACTTAGTTAATGTCCCTATATAGGAGTCACAGCGATAAGTGGGTTGGGAGTGAACATTGATTGGACAGAATTAAAAGGAACTCTTTTGGTACGTTGTAAAAGAAAAGGAACACTTCGAGTTCTGATGGCTCGCTCTATCTCAAATTACAAGCACTTTCTTAAGCCTCGTCATGGAGTGCTATTACCACAGAGCAGCTTTGGCTGTAACAATGACTTGCAAAGTGCAGAAGGACAAAATCAAGAGTTCTTATAATTTTATAGGCGAATGAAAACAAAAGTGCATAGTGTGAAATATGAGAATGAAACAAAAGTACACTCATCTGTCCTTTTGCAGTTCAGATCATCTACTTCGCTGGCTTTAATAAAAATGTAAATATTAAATGTTGATTGTCGCAAATGGTGTGGTTGCTGTGTTTTGCTGAAATGACTACATGCAAGAGATAACAGGGTGAGGAGTGAATACGCAGAACATGTCAGTTATGTTCTGAGGCAGTGAGGCAGTTTTAATGGTTAAGAGATATTTTTACTTTTGATACATTGGTTAGATTCAAAATACTCTGTGAAAGGAGATGTTGTAGAAATTGATAAATATCTGACTGGTTGTTCTGTTTGTCATGAAGTGATTTTTGCTTATTTTCCTTAAAGTTTAAGTGAATTTGGTGTTATTTACACCTCTCCAGAACATGGACGATTTAGACTTAATCTTATATATTTAGTAAGCTGTTGTGTTGACTCAACTGTCAGGAATTGAAACTCCAATGAAAACTAAAGTGAGGCAGTCTTTTCTATCCACAGTTTCCGGTGAAGCTGACTGATCACAAAGGTTTTCCTGAGATTGATGTGACTCCATTTCCATTTTCAGCTGTTCCCTCTTAGATCAAAGTCATGTACTGGAATACAGAATTAATTATTAATTGATAATATCCCTCCATTATAGCTTTTAAGGGATAAGCTGTTGTATTTTTTAGACATATTGATCCTTTAGTGTTTGTTTTGAGGGTGTTATTTAGTTCTACAATCAAGAAATTGATTAGAACTAGTGTGGTTTTGATTTTTTGTATTTTATGCATTTAAGTAGAAACTGTTTGGATGGTAATAAATGTGAGTCTAAATTTTATTGGATTTCAAATGTTGCAAGATTTTGCATTTAATTGCCATGTAAAATCAGTTTACTTTAAAAGAAACTGAATACTGGGAAATATATGAAAGACAAAGTACACACTTTTGACAAGTTGAGTGATTAATTTAACATTATTATTCAATGTAATTAGAACTTCAATACACGTCTGAGAATTAGTTTTCTACACACGTGCATGAAAAATATATCTTTTCCGCATCTTTAAAGAATGACTTTAAAGCCCCCAAATCCCTCGAAAGTTTTTAAATTAAAGAAACAACTTTTTCCACATCTGTAAATGTTTTTTTGTTGTTGTTTTTTTTAATTGTATTTCTTATATCAAGAAGTAAATTTAGGCCCAACTGATGTTAATTAGCTAACATCAGTTGGGCCTAAATTTAATAAAACTTAATAATTATCAAAATTATCTGCTGGTCCAACTAAAATGTTACAGTCATGACAAAATTGGGTTTTCTTTGTTTGCAACCAGAGAAAAAAAACAAACAAAAAAAACCGACTTAAATTGTTGAATGTAAAGTCAGTTTAGTTTTTTCTCACATACCTTCAGATAACAAATACCATTTTTCACTATGGAGTGCAAATAATAGATGACGGATGTGTGTGACCACATGTACTTAATCATATGCATGATTGAGTCAGTTGGTGTGTGGAAATTCCTATAGCTCTGAGCTTTTGACCCTTCGTATTGTTGCAGAGCTGACCCAAGGCGTAACAGGGGTTGTTTAAGGGCTTTGGGGGGGAGCAGGAGGCACAATAAGGCCCAAAGTACATCTGCTGCCCTGAGCAGTGGGCAAGAAAAGGTGGGGGAGTTATGACTTCAATATAATAAGTACAGAGGGTGTGAGTGGGTCGCCCTCAGAGCAGGATGTGCATGCAGCGCACTGGATTGAAAACTAGAAGGGATAATGGGGTGGAGAACAAGAGTACATCTGTGGTTTTCCCACTTCCATCCAACAGCCGACTGTCGGAGGCTTTGTGTTGCGAGTAAAATTTGTTGGTTGTCCCCTGGAGACCTGACCTGCCCTGGTTCACAGAAAAACAGATGCCCAACAGCAAGCCGTGTCACATTTTAAACACGTGTAGCCTGTTGTTAGATGGTGAACTTTCAGCGGCATGTAGCAAAATAAAACCGTCCTACCCGGAGTTTACTGCTCTCGTTTCGTCAAGGGCAAGTGTGTCTGTGTTTACAAGATCCCAAGTGGGAAAGGACACCAGCAATGAACATTTGCTGCAGATTATCAATCTGGAAAGGGTGGAAAACATTTCACTGACATTTTTTTTGTTTTTCATATGTGAAAAATCACCCCAAGGTAAGAACCCAATCTGAGAATCTGCAGGCCTCAGTTTGCATGTTAAATCTTAAAAAGCAATTTAAAAAGTCTGAACAAGGACTGGTTATTTGGAAAGATTATTAGGAGAAAGCCCCAATTTGAAAACAATGTCTTTTGGACAGACCAAACAGCAAAACGGGTCAAACCAAATGTGCACGGTGGTGGAGTAGTGGTGATTTGTATCTCACCAGAAACTTCTCTGGATGTTTTCCTGGTGGCTTTCCAAACTCGGTAGCATCAGAATGACTGTAAAAAAACAAAGGGTGAAGGACTGAAGCAATTAATCGTGACTAATAAAATATTGAAATAATCATCAACTAATTTAGTAATTGATTAATCATTAACTGAAGTGTACAGATTTTTTTAAAGAGCCATTTGTTAAAAAAAACAACATATTCATAGCAGTAATTAAGGCAAAACTGTACAAGCTAAATATAGATTTCACATATAAAATAAACACCATTGTCTATGAATATATTTTACCCAAAACTCCTCAAGTGGCATTTTATATTCACCCAGGACAAATTCACTAATGCTATCTTATAGTATTTTAGGCAATAAAATGTTTGATTTCTCAATTAAAAAAAATAATTTACCATCTCGTAGTGAAAAATCTGAAGAATATGCCATTTATTTTGTCTGCTCAATCATCAGAATAATCAATAGATTAAAATAATCATTAGTTGCAGCCATAGATGTTACAGTGACCCAGTTAAAGTCCAGACTTCAGCTTAACTGAAACAATGAGAAATGTTGAGATGACAACTAAACCAAATAAGCTGAAGCAACATATTTTGATGAAGTCACAATGCCTCAGTGGTTCATGCAGTCACGGAAACCTGAAGCAAGAACCGCAGCTCTGTGTGTTTTTCTTGCGATCCGTTCCCTCCTCTCCGTACCACAGTAACTGTTTCAGCTCCAGCTTCGATCAGCTCTGAATGGTTTGGCCCTCCGAGTCCCTCTGGCCTCATAGCTTCCACATGAGCAATACCCCTTCAGCGTCTGTCTGCTACCCATCCAAGCGCGAGGAGATACGGGATGCCTCCATCCTTCAGCCGCCGACCTGCACCTGGCTCAGATACTTGAAAGATCCAATCATTTATGAATGACTTTATTTATAAACAAGGTCCAAAGCGCTCACTTTCTCACTGCTGCTCCTGGTTTTTTGCACTTAAAGTGGTTCCCTGGCTCCCTGGTGGCCTTCTTTGGAGATTGCAAAGTGAGCTGCGGTATAGATAGCACCATGATAGGGATGTGTTTGGATGGTTATACACCAGAGGAAGTTGAGTTGATGGGAAATGTTGTCTTTTTTTTTCCCCCTCCCCAGTTTTCTCATATGTCTGAGCAGGAGCTGACTGGATATTCATTTTCCTTCTTTCACATCAGACAGACAGCTGTGGACAGAGGAGAAGCTGTCACAGTGTTATTACAAGTTTAATGAAAACCTTCAAGTTGAGATACAAGTTTTGAAAGATGAATATGAGATTGATCGAGGAGTAGGAGTGGATGAAAAGGCTGTGATTGCCCTTTTCAGGAATGTACAGATGAAGTTAAAATTCTGCGGGTGTGGAGTGCTCTTTCTGCAAAGCCAGGAGTGCTTTGAAGTGATGACAGTTGACTTGGTGAGCTCCCAAATAAAGTAGAACTCATGCTTCAAAATAAAATTTTGTGCAGCTTGTCTTAGTGTTTAGTAGTCGGTGTCACGGATGTCAAGTAGATGATTTGCAGAAAAAAGGGAAACGATTTCAAGAAAGCCATGTACTCCCTTATCTGCCATTTTGCACCACACATTTGAAGTATTTTCTAAAGTGTAAAGTCATTTTTAAAAGAGACTTCAAAGCTTTTCGCTGTTTTATGGGTCTTTCACATATGGATGAACTTTGAAAAAATGGATGCCTTTGCAAAAATAATGTCCAGGTGCTAAGCTGTAAAAGAGAAGAGCAGAATTGATTGTTGGATGTACGTCAGCTGCCAGTGAAGCATCCCTGCTTTTGATTTTGACGAGAAAAGAAAGATGGATGTGAATGAAATTGGATTTTCGTTTATAATATCCTTGGGAGAGAACAGGAGGTTCTTAAAGATTAAAGTTCTTAAAGTTCAGTCTGTTCAGGAGAGAAATATAAAGCATAAAACAAAATGGGTAAATAAGCTTCTTAAAAAAAAAACCCCGCATAGATGGGACATGTAACTGTGTGTTGTGCTCACTTCGACATAGTTTTTTTTTTTTTAAATCATGTAACGGCAAGAGAGGAAAGGCTTGGCAAAATTAAGTGACGAAACCTGCCATCCTTGCGTGCAATTAGGAAGCAAATTATGGATTACATGCCATCCTCCAAGTAAAAAAAAGAAGTATGCAGTATCAATTTGTGTTATCAGTTGATCTGATTGGATCATCAGCGGGATGATGATTCCATGAAGCTGCAGACTGCTAGTATCATTTCAGATAAAGTCAGCTAAACCAGATGCACACCATCTGATTCAGCTGATGTCAGTTTATTTACTTTCCAACAAGCTCGGGTTGAAGTGACAACTAATGTCGATCATAACTTCAGAGTCGCTCATTTCAGAAAACGCCAACTAATCCTTTACGGTTAGGCTCAGGATGGGCCAAAATGCCTCTTTACGAGGGATCCAAGGTGAAACACACTGATGACCAACAAGAACATAAACGTAGATTTCACAAAAAACATCTTGCTTAGTGCCAAGACTCTGACTGATGAGGCAGAGGTGGACTCTTTAGATAATTTGCATACCATTACCTCTTGAGATAAAAACAAACAGTATTTTTCAAACCAACACTCAGACTGACTTGGGCTGATTTACATCATCACTTCCTGGTCGACTTCCTGCTGAAGTAGAAAAATTGTAAAAAGGAGATTGAATGTTTAATATTCATACCCAGTTTTTACTGTTAACAACTGGATTACAATGCTATAAAAATTAATTAAAGATTAACTTCAGCACCAGCAGCGGTTAAGTAGTAGAATTTGGTGAAACCCCTTTTGGAACCCAACATTTAAACCCAGTGCTATATTTAGTTTGCACTTCCTTCTATCTCCTTTCGTTGTTTGGTGGTACTTGGGTAACAAAGCTAGCTGGCTCTACTATTCAGTCTTTTGTTTGGCTCAACTTTTCTACAATATTTTGGATTGATTTTTTTGTCTTGTAAACAATTTTTGTGTTGATTTGTCCAATGTTTTTGAAGGAGAAACAGTCCCACAGCATCACTGATCCTCCACCATACTAAACTATAGGCAAGAAAGATTTTTTACGCACCTTGCTTCTATGTCTCGTTCCAGCTGAAATGCCGGTAGCATTATTTATTTTATGGTTTTTAAACTCTGCTTTCCCAGGGGGAAACTTTACTTTATACGAATGCTAATGAATGATCTGCAACACTTTAAAAGAGGAAGGTGATTAAATAAGCCACCTCTCTTATTACTGCTTATTGCAGGCAAACCTTATCCAATCATCCTCACATGGCTGCTGGTAAATGTCATACTGAAGGCAGGAGGAGGAAGAGCAGGAGTCAAATTATCTTATGGGTTTAGTTCTTAATTAATGTCTAGTTTTTAATTCCACCCTGATTGATTATAAGAACTATTACATTACTCTGAATTGTGGAACGCACGTTGCTGCGGGTCAGTTAAAATATCCGGACTTAACTTTTATAAAGTTATATGTAAAATTCTTAAGTGACAATTAGATTACCGTCTGTTTTCAAAAGATTGCACAGGGTACAAAAGTCAACTGATTCCTCGGCCAGTTATCTGACCGTGTTTATCTTTGATTCAATTTTACTTCACTTTTATGTGTGCCCCTTTGAAGCTCTGTCTCCTCTGATCTGATCTGATCTGATTTGCACTGGATTGTGTAACATCCCTCCTTTCTTCACAGAAACGGCCACAGTTTCTCCGAGGGCTCTTCTTATTTTACATGCTTGAGCCAAGCGGACAAAACCGAAACTGTGTGCGTCTGGAACCATGTCCGCTCCAAAAACAAGATTTAATACAGTCGACTGTTGTCTGAAATTGCCAAACTTACAGAACAACAAGAATGAAAAGCGGACAAAACTCTTTTCTTCATACACATCCTGCACAACGCAAACAATTATTTACAGTCACCTGCTTTTTCCAGTCAATTGCCTGCAAATGTTTGCAGTGCGGCAACAAAGACGACGCACATCTCTGAGGAATAAAGGTTGTCACTGTTCAGGCTGCCACACATCTTTTCAGTTTCAAGCAGTTGGCAGGGGAATAAGTCGAGCAAAGCTGGAGAATGAGTGTGCATTTAGATCATCAGAAGACGTCTGTGTGACAAAGAAGCTCAGTGATCTTTGAAAGCAAAGCTCAGCATGAACCAGAACCCGAGACAGACACAGAGATCAGACAGCGACGGATGAAATGCATAGCTGCTACTCTGGTGAGATGAGTGTGTGTGTGATAATGAAGGAGATGCTGGAGTTGAGGGAAACTGAGAGCAGACACTCTTCCATCTCTATTCCACTGAGGCGTCTGGGATGCAGACGGCCATGATGCTCTGTCTCCTACCTCATCGCTGTGAGTGCTACTCCATAAACCTGCAACAGGACAACAGTCATGAGCATTAAATCAGCTTAGAACCATAAAAGCTGCTTGATGCCCTTCAAAGGCTGCACAGTCTACAAAGGAAAACTGCTGCTTTGATCAATATCTCTCATGCAAAGGCTGCAGACATGGAAGGTTAATGGACATTTAACCTCGTGTCGCTTCCCCTGCCTAGTCTGCCTGCTAATGCTTTTGAAATCTTGAGACAGCCATAATCAACAGCTCAGCCTTGTGTGTGTGTGAGACTGGAAGAGCAATAAAAGCATAGAAGCTCCGGTTCTCGGCCGAGGCCAGCTGAGGTAGCTTCATTACACGTCTAATAAGGACTTACTTCTCTGAGCTGAGTTTATTTTCTGACAGCCTCAAGCTCCTAGTGTAAAACTGCAACAGTGTGTGTTAGTCAGAACTGTATGTTTCTTGCACTTTAACAGACTGAATAAACTTTTGACGTGTTCGTCTTATGAACTCTGCAGCTTTGAAACAACCAGCCAGCGTTTTAACTCTTCCTCTAATGAAATCATATTTCCCAGCCGTCTGTAACTGAAGCCATTTTCAGCTCAAGCAATTACAGTTAAATCCAGTTCCAAGCAACTAAAACACAATCCCATCACAATGCAGCTGCTGCTCAGTCCAGCTAACCTGCAAACATCGTTCAGTTATTTTGGAGGTGCAATTCAGTTCACTTATCAAACAACTCAAATTCAGTGCAAATAGAATTCAGTCAAGTTAATATGCATTTTTATCCCGTATAAATGCAATTCAGTTCAGTTTTAATGAAGTTGCCATGAGTCTAATGAGTCTAATTCTATTGCAATTGGCTGATTGGAATCCCATTACAGAACAGATTATAATGCAAACGCAACTCAGTCCAGTTATTATACAATATAGGTAAATATCACAAGTGCAATTAGAATAAAGTAGTCTACAAAACGTTTACATGTTTCCTTATTGTAAATTCAAATGTGATTTTTAATGGCGGTTAAAGAAATAGTTATTTTAATTTAAATCTGAGAAACATTTGACTGTTTGACAAATGACTCTCGAGGTTCAAATTGGGACCGGAAATCCTTGGAAAATGCTTGAATTTTAGTAATTTAACACTAAAAGGCCTGCTTGGAAATTTCATTTCTAATTTTAATGTGCAGCTACAGTCATTTCCTTTTTTAAAGAGGAAGTATTTTTGATTTAAGCTCCGACTGCTACTTTGTGATGAACAGTTTGCATGAATTGAAGGACAGATTTGCTTCCCAACTGCACGCAAGAAAACGTTTATGCACATCTGCCCAGGCGGGTTCTGCTTCATTCTGAAGTGTGAACTGACAATTTTTGTGCTGGTAATAAGGTCAGGGGCTTTTAAACTAAACAATATTGGTTTCTGGAGGTGGTGACATTGTAAGATAAAATTTTGTGCAGCCCATCTTTCACATAATGAAACACATGCTGGTTTGTATTGGAAAGGGCTTGCACCGTGGTCACAGTAAATCCACCTCATCTCCAAAAGGTGCATCAGCAGGTTTTTGCCTCAAACTGTTTACCTCAGTTTGAGGCAAAACTTTTACGGGGGAAAAAAAAAAGCCACAGTGGTTCAGAACCTGTGAAAGAGAGGAGCAGCGACTGAAGTCACTTCCTCTTTCAGAGCGTCCTCTAATCACCGAGGCAGCGGAGTGCCGCCAGAGCCCCGTCGCTTCTCCTCTCTCCTCCTCCTAACTTCCTTTTAATGCCTCACAATGAAACCATTTGCCTCCCTGCAGGTTGCTACGACACTCTACCGGCACAACTTGAAATGCCTCCCCTTAACTTTGAAGGTGGATTTTGAGAGGGATACAGCGGCGGTAGAAGAACAAAGATCAAGTGGCTTGCTGTTGTCGTTTGCGCAAGCATTTTTCAGACATTTACCAAGGCTTTTTAGAGGTTCTTGATGGCTTAATGAGAAGTTCCATTGCATGAGCTCAACGCCGGTTTAATGGTTTCCTTCTTGGTTACGAAGTGTTGGAAGGATATAAACTATGCTTTGAGGTTACAGAGTAATGCAGTGAGACGGGCGAGGCTTCGTAAAGTAGCGACACACACTCTGCCTCCCCAATCAAATGCCTCACTTCAGTTTTACTGTCTTGTTTGTTTTATTGTCTGTTCTTGCATAGCCAGAATATCCCTAAGGAGCTGTTCAACGAGCAGTTAGAGCGATGTCAAGTTTCAGACAGACTGTCCTTATGGAGGGAGTCCATTTCTCAGGAGACAAAAAGCGTAAATGAACTCCTACCGCAAACCCTCAGGCCTCATTAAGGTACTATACCAAGTTCCAGTTCACCTCAGCATCCTACGGTTTATTCTCACCGTTTGGATGAAGCCCAACTGATGGGTGATGTTTTCCTCCCTCTTCTGTCACCTCCTCTCTGCAAATACGTCTGCAGCTCGACTCTTTCTGAAAGGGAGAGAAGATTGCATGCGTTAAATCAAGCGAACGCAGACTATTTCTTTTTGAGGGATGTTTTATGCTTTCACTTGGCACGCTATGGCAGGGTGCTCCCTCCTTGCCAGGCATGATGGTTTTTAATAGCCCCTGCCAGGGTGTTTGCTCCTTCCTCCTCGCCCTGTTCCTGCCACATCCATCTCACCCTGCCCCCGTCTTAAATTCAATTGACCTTTTGTTCCACCTCACATTGAATGGGCTCAAACCAGCTTCACCAAGACTTTTTTTTTCTTTTTTTTAATGTAATCTGTCCTACCGAGTCCAAAGCTTTCATTTTGTGTCCATGCAGCCGCTCATCCTTTCCTCTGCAGTGCCGTTCTCCTTTTTGCCTGGTCAGGGTCTCTTTTTGCTGCTTCCCTCTGTTGTTCGTTCCCGTGATTGTTACGGTGATTGCTGTACTTTATTTGCACCTCTTCAACTTGCTTCAAACACTGCAATTTGCTCATCCTGTCCCTCAGTGCACTTCTGTGTTTTTTTTTAATAAAGTGCTGATGTAGCCTTGCTGTCACTCAGGACAGAAACGAGCTCTGCATTGGTTTGGCTTGACAAGACTTGTCTGGTGAATTACCTGCCAATCATTTTCAGCAAATTCGCCCCAATGGGCTCAATTCAGGTTCTTATTACATACTCATTTCAAACGAGTACAGTTGTCTCATCTTTGCTTCATTTGCCATTTCCTCAACTTTCTCTGGATTCTGCTTTACCTCTATAGCTGCTTCTCTCGCTGTTGTCAGAGTCTTCAAATCTTTTTTTTACCTCATTCCACCCCAAGTACTCACTTTCTTTTCTTCCCCAACTCTATACCTTAATAGAGGTCTGCAAGTGCGTGATACATATTAAAGACAAACTTGCACAGCTACAGCACTTGAAGTGAGACCGGCACCAATCAGGGCCTGCTGTCATACAATGTAAGGTTTGCTGACTGTTGGACTTTCATGCGATTGGTTTCTTTTAGCTGTTGGTCTGCAGTCTCAGCAGTACAGAAAAGAGGCAATCTTGAGGTAATGAGATCGAGAGTGGATTTCCTGATACCGTCCTGTAATATTTAGCCCACTGTAAAAACTGTATGTGGGTAGTTTCTAAAGGCTTCTCTGTGACAACATGAAATGTTTCAAACTGTTTTATTTAGGGGTTTTCACTTCACAGTCTTTTAAAAAGCAACAACAAATCAAAATGAGTTGTAAAAAGAGTTTTAAAAAGGAAAATCAAGCATTCAACAATAGGGATGCAAGTTATTGATTAATGAGTTACTCTAAAGTTAATTGATCGACTTACGATTAATTCATAGGTGGCAATTCTTAAAATCTGAGTTTACTCTCGTATCAAGGGTGCCAACTAACTTAAATAGCTAAATATTTTATCATAGGCTACGCTGAATTAAAAAAACCTACATTATTAATTATTTGTCAGTTGTACTAAATACTGACTGAATAAACAGGAAAAAAATATGGCTTTGTATTGGACATATAACATAAAAAGTACAAACCTATTGGATTACTGAAAGAAAATTAAAAGATAAAAAGGATAAAATATGAATAACACTTAATCCCACGTCAATTAGCAGAGATATCTATACAGAAGTATTTTCTGTAGTTGCTCTCTGAGTAATAAAACTCGACTCCGTGAAGAGCATGAACTCACCCTCAAAATCAACTGTGCTTATTGGCATTATGTATTTTTTTCCATCACATTATAATTTTTTGCGTAACGCTGTCATTAGATCCTCACATTTGTAGCACATGAGTAATTTTTGAATGAGAAGCTGATCTCGTCCCACAGCGGACTCCGTTTGGACCGCATCTCTGTCCTGTTCTGACATGGCTCCGCCATCTTGTATCAACCGCTGTGGTTAAGGATTACCATCGGCGCCCTCTGCTGGATGGCGGCCAAAGTACGACACTAAAAGAATGTCTAAGCAGACTTTATTAATCAATTTGGACATTTTTTTCCCCTAATTTATCATTACTAGACAGTTAATCGTAAGTGGATTAACTGTCACAATTAACCCTAGCTCACAATTAAAATAGTTCTGGCCGCAATGTGGCTAAACGTAGTTGTTTCATGATTTAAGCTTTTCACTGGACCAGGTTGGTTTTTATCACTTTTTTCTGCAGTAAATAAAATCCTCATTTGAAAACAGTTTTTTTCACTCACCTTTTTTATTTATTTATTGAATTTTAAATAGTTTAATAATCTGGATCATTTAAGTGTGACACTGGAAAAAAAACCCTACTTTTTCACAGCACAACATTTTTAACACAGAGTAGCACACTTTAATCCACAGAATGGGGAAAAAAACATTCTAAGTTATTATTGCCAGCTGAAGTGTGCAGTAAACTAATGCTTTTTGGTATTCAGTGCATTTGTAGCCCAAGATGACAAAGTGCTATAAGGCGAGAAATGAATTCAGAATTAAACTGCGACTCTTATTTATTCATCCAGTGATTTTGCAACAGATGCTCTGATCTACTGTCCAGCTGTCACTGCAGGACAGCTGGATAAATGACGAGGGGATGCAGATCGTGTGCAGCTTTTGTCATTGTGTCATTCCATCACTGACAAAAAAGGACCCAGCAAATGCTAAAAACACTTTTTCTTTTGTGCAGACTCGATTTACCTCACGAGACAAAGGCACAAGTGATTTCCTGCAATGTGCTAATCTTTCAGCCTAAACAAAATTAGAGGAATAAATCTAATAGTCAAGCTTTTCACCTCACTGACGTGTGCAAATATTTGATTTAATTTGTTAATTTCCCTGCATTCCAAGGGGTGTAAAATGGGAACATTTGTAGCAAACAACTGCTTCTTTGTGCCCTGAAGTGCAGTTGTGGACATCAACCTCCTGTCAAGTCCTAATGGGAGGAAGAGGGTTCCCTCCACAGCCGCAGCCACATTCCTACGATTGCCCAGATATTTTTACAAGTCTCCTAATGAGAGCTGGGTCGCATAATCGAGAAGTCTGTGGCTGTACATGTCTCTTTAAACTTGATCCAGGCGCAATAATAAAACTCAAGAGTTGGGAAAATGCAGAAGTGGATTACACAAATTCATTAGAAAATGTGCGATTTGAAAGAACAAACAAGGTTTTTTTTACCGAAAACCAGTGATTGAAGAGCGTTTACTTCAACCTCTCAAAAGCCATTTTGAGATGAGTATGGGTTGAGATGAGCCTTCTAAAATTCAGTTTTGTGTGTGTAATTCTCTGAGCTGCCCCCCTCATGTGACAAGAAGAGGTCACAGCTGTTTGGAAAAACCCAAGAGGAAACTACACAAAAATATGCACGCATAACTGTGAAGATCAGGACTCATTTGCATCTGCAGAGTGTGTTCGAGTGCATGGTACTGTGAATGCTTTAACGTGTTTTGCATGTACTAATGACCTTTCAGTCACCTCTCAGGAAATTTCTCATTGATAGGACGAGCCATCTCACTGAGATAAAACAAACTTGAGGGGTTAAATCTGGTTCAAAATAAATCCTTGCAAGATTTTTTTCCCAATTCTCCATGACCTTATACTATGTGTCGATGTGTGTCCACAGGTTCCTCTTATTACGACAACGTAAGACCGCTGGCGTACCCCGATTCTGACGCTGTTCTCATCTGCTTCGACATCAGCAGACCAGAAACATTGGACAGTGTCATTAAGAAGGTCAGTGTTTTTATTTCTATTCTCAAGCGCTTTACATCAGCACTTAATATGTGCTTGTGGAGGAAAAGCAACCAGAAAATCCACCCGATCAGCATCTCATAATGACGGATTTCTGTGCCAGCAGCTTTTCATGCTCCAACGGTTGATCAAATGAGAGGCTACAGCCTCCCGTTCTTTTCTTTCATCAAAATGTCCACGGATACTTGACCTGCATCGCCTTAAGAAATAAAAGGTCAGCGTGAAGAATGAGAAAGGAGGCTTCGCAGCCGGGTGTCTTCGAGAAATATATCTAAAATGCAAATCAGTCAGCCATATCCAATGGGTTGCTTCAGTGACTGCTACTACAAACTGAGCTTTTAGAATTTCAAATTTAAGTTTAGCTAAACAGCTGTCTGGATGTTAAAATTCATTGGTGGAGTTCCCCCTTGTGGTTTGTGAAATTTTTACAGCCAGTGGGCCACAAATGGAGAAATATCTGAGGTGTTTAAATGACCAACTTGATGAGTTTTCTGTGCTTGCATGTCTATCATGTGAACCTGGGCTTTTTCTTTTTACTAGCGTCGCATCTTGAATCCATGTGTGTGTTCGCCTTTAAATTACACACTCTGCAGACTAAAGACTTTCCCACAGCTCCCCTGTTGACGTGTTTGGAGGTCTGTGGGGAGCTGGTAAAATTCCCTTGAAGTTTTTGCAGGTCTAACCCTTGACGGCGTATCTCGGTGGCCTCTTTCAACAACGGGGAGCATCGCCTGCTTCTCGTTTTAACTTTTTTTTTTTCCCCAGGAATTACTTTGCAGGAGGGGCTGCCGTGACCCCTGGCCCCTCGTTGTCACCCCGGTAATCCCTGAAACTCAGGGGGCGCATGGAAAACCTGTTGCACAATCCGCATCCCAAATTAGACTTTTGACCTGCAGAAGCGAGGAGGCCTTAGAGGTCGCTGGATGACAGCTGGGGGAGGAGAGAGGGTTAAACAATCAAAGCTTTTGACGGGGCCATATCAACAGAATAGGGGCCCGTTTGGAAGGTTAAAGGTGGCGCTAAGCGTAAAGGATGAGCGGACACCGTGACATTTTGCACGCGGCAGGCGGTAAAACTCTGAGCCGTCTTGTATTTGGGTCGCCGGGAAGAGAGACGGTGTTGGTTGAGCCGTGTCTCAGAGTGACATTTAATCTTGAAGTGAGTTTAGAAGGGAGACACCTAGACTTTGTTCTGAGGAGAACTTGAAATAGATCTGTTGACGGAGAATGCATGAGGAATGTGTAATGTTTTCTAGGTAGAGTGGAAATCTGAGCTGCACAAGATAACACACGGATCAGCTCGCGCAGTGAAACACTGAACACTGCTTCAGACAGAGGCAGAAGGAAACTGATTTCAACAAATCGTTTTTACTTGCGGATATGACAAACATCAGTGCAGCCTCTTGGTAAATATGGCGGCTGATGAAAGGAAAAGGGCAAAAACATTTTTCTCATCATAATCAGAGAAGTTGTTGTTTCTGAGTAAATTTTCAGTGTTTCCATTTTCTGCAAAGTGGAAACGCTTAGCAGACAACATGTGAATGCCAAGCGGACCGGAGACCTTCCATGTGAATCAGCTCACAGGGAAGAGCCTCCATTTAGAGCTGCAATAAAATAAACAATGAGAGGCCAAGTTATTTTTTACTAAGTGTACTTTAATAGTAAAGTAATATTGATTACTTTATTATATATTGCATATTTCTTTATAGTGTTCAGCTCCAGCATTTTGAATTCAGCTGGCAGCATCGGACCGAGCTACTTGGACAACCATCAAAAGGAAATAAAATATTCAAACTCTGAAAAAACAACAATTGCTAGATGTTTTCTTTTTGTGGTTCCAATTCTGGCTGATATTTTAAACACTTTGTTCTGAGGGCTCTGCCTCTGACCACAAACAGCCAACAAATCCTACCTTTCATCAACTATAAGGCAGCTTTCCTTCAATACAAGCCTGAGAGACGGAGGAACTGACAGTGACCCTGAGCCAGGCATTGCATGACATTTATTTCATTTTCTTTTAGGGTGATGATTTTCAAAGCTTTGTAAAACTAAATACTTCCCCTAATCATAGCCTGATAAACTCTTTAACTCAGAGATTTCCAAGAATCTGCAGCTGTATATCACTATTCCAGAATAATCAGTTCTTTGCATTAATGGTCCAGATTTGTTAAAGTGGAGTTCTGCGGGTTATTTCCAGAATTCACAATCGTATCTGTTGTAAACAGCATTCAGCCTACTCTCTTTCTCAGAACTTTGTTTCACTCTGGGTTTGAGCTGTTTGCCAGTCAGAGTGGAGCTGCTTCCAAAGCAGAGTTCTGATATTTTAGAGTAGCAGCATAAAAAAAAAGAACTTTCTGGTACATGCAAACATGAAGAGATCTTAAAAACTGTAAATTTGGCAGATTCCCCTTAACAATGGTAAGATACTGACAGCTGATAACAACCCACAGAACCCCGCATCAAAATGTCCATAAATGTTTTCTCAGTTTAATCAGGACTTCTTGCGTTTTTGAATTTCTCATTTTGCCTTCCCTATATAATAAACTACTACTGCTAATAAATAAGTCATTCCAAGACGATTTATGGCCTTCCAGATATATTTTCATATTCATCTGCATGTTTGTGGATTGTTGGAACAAATTAAAAGCAAGTCTTTGTTGAAAAGACTTTCTATATATCAAATTGAAATCGGCAAGAACTTGAAAATGTACAAACATTTTCAAGGAAATCCCAAAAAGTATGCAACGTAAAAATGAAAAAGCAGTTTTGTTCAAATCCCAAAGAAGATGAAATTATTCTCTTGGTTGTTCATAAAAACACAACTTTCAAGGTTACATGCAAAGTTTTACACAACTAATCAATTTTCATTACTCTCCAGCTCCTCTGCATGACCAAAGAACTGCATAAATGCAGCATTAAACTCCATCTGGGAGCCAGAAGTTTCAAACGTACCTCGCCTCAGCTTTTTTTGTGTTTGTGTGTGACGTGTGAATATAGATTTTTTTCCTTTTTCCTTTTGTCTCTGCAGTGGCAAGGAGAGACGCAAGAGTTTTGTCCCAACGCCAAAGTGGTGCTGGTGGGCTGTAAGCTTGACATGAGGACAGACGTCAACACCCTGAGGGAACTCTCCAAGCAGCGACTAATCCCCGTCACTCATGAGCAGGTAAGGATGAGCTGGGGATGAATATCTGAGATGAAAAGGGGCGGTTGGGATAAATACACAGATAGCGTTTCCTCCAAGATGGCTTCCAGAGAGAACCCTTGGAAGAAACACTTCTTGAAACATCAACTAAAGCAGAAGGGAAGCCACCAGGGGTTTTGCATTCTTAACAATCAAATACTACAGGAGCACAAAAAGTGCAGAGTAAAATCCCCTGAGGATGCTTTCTGTGGTTGGCACACTGACCAAGAATGTGCTGATATGTAATTCAAGGCTGCTTTTTTTTCTTTTTTTCTTTTAAAAGGCCACAGAAGAACAAGCGGCAAGTGGAGTTTACGTCCACAATAACCATGCAGATGTAGAGGGTTAAAAAAAAAAAGAAAAAAAAAGCAGAATGACTAAAAAACGGACGTTGATAAACAGGCGAGTCCTTTTATCGCATTCAGCCTTGGCCTCCAAGTCAAGGACGCGGGGGAAGAGAAGAGGGCAGGAGGCTGATGATAAACTGTAAATCTGGGAATTTTTTAATCAGCTCTCATTGTGCTTTTGTTACTGTCCTTCTGTGTTCGGTGTTCAAGTCAAGGTTTTTCTCCAAAGCTCAGCCACATAAAAAGATTAAACAAACAAAATCCAGATAAACAGAGGAGCAGATCGTATGCAGACCACATGAAACACTTGTTTTGGTTTCAATTTTGTGTTTTGGGGCAGCTGTGTTTGAAGATACCACCCCCATCCCAAATAAAAAAAATAAATTAAAAAAATCCTGAGTCTACCAGCAGAGACCAGAGCTGCGCACACAAACATTTTGGTGCTCTAATCCAATAGCTTGTGTTGTTATCCTGCTGTTGATCTCAAATTGATTTAGAGCAGAGCTGAAGAGTCGCCAGCGAGAGTGACCACTGGGTGAACTCCAGGTATTTCCACTCTAATCTGCTGGAGATTCGATCAGCTGGGGCCCCCTCCAACCTGCCGCAGCCGAGTCTAAAACCGCTTTTCCACCCGATGAAGGCTTCGCTGCTCATTACACGAACCTGGGAGCGTGCGCCGCGATAGAAATCAAACCGCGTCAGCTGAGGATGTAAGTGCCGTTTGGAGAGCATGCGGTTTAAGCTGCATCCCGTCTCCCACAGTCTCTGCATGCGAATTAAAAGCCGCTCGTGAAACACGAGAGATCAGCCGAGTCTGAAGTACACCGCTGAGTGGGGCTGAGGGATTTTAAAATTAAATTTGCTTCACTCGATCTTAAGTAAACAATTTGCGGTCTTAATTGTCTCTGCATATTGTTAGATTACTCAGGGGTAATCTTCAGAGCCAGATGAGTTCTGTTTGAGTTTAGGCTCTCTGAACGGCTTCACCGACAACATCAGGCGCTTCCTCTTCCTCAGAAATCAGCATCTGTGTTCATCTTGTGACAAAAGGCCTTTATTTATTCACTAATTGTTGCATTCTGCAACCTGAACTCTTTGTGCAAAAGTTACATTTAGCAGTCTGAACTGTCCACACATTTAAAACTGAGTGTAATTTCTTTGCTATGGAGCCTCCAGGCTATTTTCTATAATCTTGAAGTAAACTTGGCTTGGTGTTGCCCGGGTTTACATCTGCTTACTTCAGTCTTAGCATCGACCAGCAAGGAAGAATCAGATGGAAATTCAGATGAATATCAGACTTTAAACGCAACAAGTTTCATGTTTAAAGTCTGATATTGTTGGAAATATCTTATAGAGTTGCAACAAGCTTTGGGATTTTATAGATTAATTTTGGGCTAATAGACTAGAGTTTTAGGAATTTGTGCTTTGAAATGTTGGAGTAAAAAAATTGAAGGAACCCAGTTCAAGGAAATATGTCAATCTTTGAGTTACATGGGACCCAAGAGATTCAGCTTCCTTCAGTTGATTACCTACTGTATTGTAAATTACTATTTGGTCCTAAAATCCTACTTTTTCTATGTCAAAATGTTTATTCTTTAGTATTTTTAGATCTAAATAAAGAACCAAGACTAAGAAATGCCTTTGAGTCAGATTGTTGGCAACCAAGTGTCTGAATGTGTGATTTAAACTCGGTTCTTTGCCAAGTTATCCGTTATGTGTAGACACAACACTCATTTATTCATGAGGATTTACATGATTTTTTTTTTTTAAGGATCAGATTTAGTGACTTATAAAGCATAAAACACTCATCTGAAACAACCAAGTACTGGACTGAGTGCAAGCAGAAAACCTCTGATCAAAACAACTTTTAAAGATTACAACAAACATGAAGATGTCAGATTGCATTTGTTTGCAGTGAGAATCAAGTAACAAAAATGTAACTTATCTGTTGGTTGCACCTTCAGTAATCTACTCAAACGACATATTTCTATTGTGTTTATGCATGTGACGTCAGTGGGAAGTCAGTTCTGCCCATTTCCTGTCAAGATTAGGAGTAGTATTTTACATGCTTGGTGCGAAGCTGCTCTGTATTTTATCCTGCCAAAGAATTTAGACGTTTTTCTACAATATGAGTGTCGAGGCCTAGGACACTTCCATCAAAAATGTTTTTTTACGTTGTTTCTGTGGTTGGTAAGTTAAACTGTGCCGCTTTCTTAACTTCATCTCCTCCCTTTGTTTGTTGCAGGGAAGCGCGATAGCCCGACAGATGGGGGCAGTGGCCTACGTGGAGTGCACCTCCAAGGTTTCGGAGAACAGCGTCCGCGACGTGTTCCACATCACCACCTTAGCGTCGGTGCGGCAGCCGCATAAGCCTCAGTTAAAACGCAGCAGTTCGCGCAGAGGCCTGAAGAGGGTTTCGCATCTGCCCCTGCCGCCTCTGACGGGTCGGACTGAGCAAACGGACCCCGCCCCGGCCATCCAAAAGGACCGGGCCAAGAGCTGTACGCTAATGTAGAGGGAGCCCCAGCCTCAGTGATATGCAGTATATATGTAAATACACAAAACAGAAATATATGAAAGAGAAAGTCTATTTATTATTTGAGAGGGTTTTTTTGTGCATTTTCAATTTTTTTGCACTCTAGATGAGGGAGAAGAGAAAAAACACCGCTCAGTGAAAACAAATGCTTTGGATTTAATTTCCCTATTTTTGCTGTGTGTGTGTGTGCGTGTGTGTGTGTGCGCATACTTTAGAAGCTGTTTACTTCTTTGTGTTGTTTTGAAACCATGGCAAATTGGACTAACCCTCTGGAAATGCAGAAGCCTCGATAGTGGAAGTGCGGTCTCGTCTGAGGGAATTAAAGTGAAATTAATTTCCTGAGAAGGATGGCGCGGCGGCGGCGAGCGGGAAGTGGCCATGTGAGGGGAGCCGTGTTGATTCAGGATATCAGCGAATGAAACTTGTTGTTTTTCACGGGAGGCGTTGCTCGGCTGCCTGAAGTTGCTTCTCCTGTTGCTAAATTTGGGAGGAAAACAAGCAAATCCATCATTTATGCTGAAAGTGGACTCTGGTGTTTATCTGAATGATGACGGTCCATTAAGAGCAGGTGGTGGAAGGAGACTGAAATGTTGTTAATGGTGCGTGTGTGTGCGCGTGTGAGCACTATCACCAAAAGTGCATCTTAGGAACAAAATATTGTATTTCCTTTTCTTTTTTTCCCGCCTAATTTAACACTATTTTTCCTCATCTGCTCCATTTGTGCCAGTTTGACTCACTGGAATTAATGCTGTTAACACAATTTTAAAGATTTGTGGGAAAATAAAATGCTTAAAAACCTGGGCTATTTTGTTGTGCTTGGACTCTGGGAAAGTGTAATTTCTGGTTAAACTGTATTTTATTGTTTTCATTATTTCAGTGGCATTGAACTTGCTACAGATGGATTTCTTCTGTTTTTGCTTTTTCTTCCTGACGAATTTAAAGGTTTAATTTAAAGGCTTAATAAAGTGCATCTTGAATATCTGAGCAAACTGAAAAAAAAACAGGTCTGAAATTATGATTTCATTAACTACAGAAATCTATCCAGAAAGTTGTTGCCTCCTAGATCTAATTTGTTGTGCCATCCTTGACAACACTGGATGAGTTTTGGCACTATTTTATTTTCAAAATTGTTTTATTTCAGCCTCATTTGAGTTTTTTTTTTTTTTAACGTAAGCTATTTGTTTTAAGGTTATGCCACTGAATTTCAATCATGCTTATTTCTGGACTTCCTGGGAATTCATGTTTCTATTAAATACTGCAAATGATCAAATTCCTGAAGCAGCCCCAGACAATAATGCTTTTTTTTCTGAAATCCACTTTTGTCTTTTTGATCCAAAGAATATTTTCTAAAAGTTTTTGGGATCAACAAGGTGTATTTTCATCATATCAGCATCATATTTCTGTAGCTTTTGACCACCAGTAGTAACCTAGTCTAGTTCAGTTTGTTAGACAGGTTCAACTTAAGCGGTCTGTTGAGTTGTGGGATAATGAAATTGCCCAAAAAATCTGGCTAACAACAATGAAATGATGATTTAACAAAGAGGTTAGTTAAATGACGTAGAGCCATTTGGTTTGCACAGTTTTCTTCCCTCTTAATGAATGAAATCATCATTTCAATTCCGCTTCTTATATTTGATTAGCTCATCATTATCTAATAGGAAAATATATTTGATGACCTGAAGCTGCCAAGTGTGACAAAAAAGCAAATAATTTTGCAATGGGGCAAATGCTACATCTATAACCAAATGTCATGCTATGCCCAATCTAATCTAGAAAATTCCCTCTATTAAGATTTGAAAATCTCTCTTTTCTTGTTTTTTCTTGTTTCAGCATGGCAAGAGTTAAACTGAACAGCTCCGTTGCTGAAGCTCAACTAGATAGCAGCTCTGATTAAAACGACAGAATCCATCCTTTGTCAGAGATTTATTATCTTTACCTGACAACAGTTTTACCTGTAGGCTGAATCCAAAGCTGAAAATTAGTTTCTTTCTCTCTCTGAAATGCTGAATTAGTCAATCTTACATTTGTGAGGTGTCAAATAAGAAGAAGAAGAAAAAAAATCTTATTATATATTTGGAATGCGAGTGCGAAAACATTGGTGGAAGACGTCAGTTTCGATAAACCTCCTTCCCCTCTTATCATATCTCTCTCCTCTGCCGTTTACATCACTCCCACTCCGTGTTTCAGCATCTGAGCCGATATAATCTCCAGGCCATTTAACTGGAGTGATGTGGCCACAACATGATCATTATGTGCGCTTACATAATTAAACTGGCATTGCAGAACCATCAAGCAGCAGCATCCACGGGTTACAGTGGAGCGCCGCCCCCCCCCCCCACTCCCTTCTTCCTGCTAGGTGAATGAATGTCTGCTTTGGCTTTCTGAGAGAAACACATTTCCACTAACGCGAGAAAGAGGAAACAGCAGGTCGCAGCAGATGCTCACTTCCCATGGACACCTGCTTCAACATTTTTATCTGATTAGGCCTCCTTGATTACTTGCTCAGTCAGGTCAGTAGCAACACTACTGTTTATTGGAGAAAAAAAAAACATTTTCAGTTGTAAAAACACAGAGAGGTTTTACCACTTTTTAAAAAAGTACTTCTGCGACAAATAAAAATGCTAATATTCTCAAAGTAAACTTCCAGTGGATTTGATGACATAATCTGCATCCTCATAACGTCATGCAGAGATATTATCGCTGATAATATCACTGATGTTTGCAGCAAATGGAAGATTCTACTCGCTTTGGTCTGAAGAGAACCAGAAAACTGCCTGGTGAGCAAATAAATAAATAAAAATAAAAATCACAATTTAAAATGATGTTTCTGAGTTGTCCTCTCAGCCAAGATAAAAGCGTCCAGCTGGTTCTTTATTAGCATGAATACATGATACACATCCATAATCTCACCGTTAGTGCCAATTAAAATAAACAAGTACAACATATGTTCCCACATAGATGTTTGCTTATTATAGCCAAACAAATTCCTCATTCATTGGATCTGTCAAACTCTAGAAAAAAAAAAAAAAAAAAAACATTTTATATTTAAGAACTGAATGAAATAATTTAAACTCCTGGTTTCCCTATAAAAACACGTTGACATCTGTAATCCTCGGCTCTAGGCTTTCTCTGAAGAGACAAGCTAAGGCAGCAGGGATGGTGTGTTTTAACATAATGCTGCAACATTTTGAAATATCAAATTTTAGAATGTTTTTTTTATTTTTTATTTCCCAGCAGGGTTATAAATATCCACAGCATCTTTGAACTGTCTGCCCACAGAACGTAAAAGCATTTCATCTCAGAGAATATTTTCTAAATCTTTAAAGTGTGGGTTCTTCACTACTTACTGTACATCTGTCAATATTTTCAGACTTAATGTAGTAGTTTTGTTTCTCTTTATATATTCCTTTATTTTACCCTTGTGACCCACCAAGGACTGCAAATGGAGGCTTTTCTGTCCCTTTCAAATAATAAAATACGGTTAGAAACTTTTTTCCAGTTTTTTGAAGACCTAAAAAACGTATTGCTGCTGCTGCTATGGTTACACATTTCAGGCCTCTGAGGTACAAGATTTTATCACGTTAGAAAAGCAGAGGCTCATCAATTCTACATGGATAAAGAGATCAGTGAGCTGTAAGGAGGGGCTGACCAGGGCTATAAAGGTGCGAGTCCTGCTGTGTCCCCACAGTTTAAACTGACACTTGAGAAGATTAGTCCAACACCGCCTGTGTTCTTCACAGAGGAAACATCATCTCCGCTGCTTTGTCTATGAAAGCAGTCATCCAGACGCTGATTTAGATGCGTCCTGTCAGGATAAATACAAATCAGCAGCTGCTTTGTTAGACGAATCAGATGGGCATCAGACATTATCTTGACAATCTACTCCCACTCACACCCAGGATTATTACTGCAGGATGTCTCGCCTCCGTTTCAGCAATCTAATCAGCCGCTTGCCCTTTTAACGCCCAGACCGCACGGGAATCAGAAGTACCTTTGTGGATTCTCTCCTCTGGTTTTGCATTCTTTGGTTTCCCTGCTCTCCTCTGATGTCCCGAGCAGAAAGAGTTCAGTCAGCTTGTGCCTGAGCGAGCAGAGTTGACGTCTTTCGCACATTAAACCCATCATTCTAGATGTTCCTGGCTAATTATGACAATTTGCAGACAGGGTCACGTCCCCATGGTGTTAAAAAAAAAAAGGAAAAAAAAAAGGAGAGTAATGAAGAGGAGGAGGAGGAGAGAGTTGGCACTTCCTGCCTGCTGACAAAAAGGCTGCAGAGCACGGCCACAAATTGCGTACAGTCATCAGAGGATTTGTAATGAGCAGCAGTATGTGAACTCAAATGCATTTTTACCAGGAAGTCAGCAGAGGGTTTTGGCATTTCTCATTCCTGGTGCTGGAATAATCCATCACTACTGCAAAAGCAAGAACCTTGTAGAGTATATTAGTATAACTGCGTCTCCTCTGACACCTTTTAAAATGTTCCAACTTTATATTTCCATATTTGCCTGCAGATAAATCCCAAAAGGTAGAGATGGGCCTGGATTCGTCTCCGAGGTGTTTAGGCAATGAAAACCGGGACCAGGGGGATTAATTAACCTAATCTTTAATGCTTTCTGCCCTAAAGTCATGTTCATTAAAATATACAAGCCTGTGTTTATCTGTATTTCCCCACATGTCTATATTAGCTCAACTTCTCAGCATGTCTTTACATAGAATTACATCACAATTTCAAATTGTTTACTATGAACTGTGAAACAGGAAGAGTCTGATTAACATGAGCTAGCTTTATTTTGGATTATTTGGTTTAAAACGTCTGAATGTTTACGTGTGTGTGTGTGTGTGTGACCGAACTGTGCGAAAGTAGATCAGAACTCAAGAAAATACTGCGATCAGTTTCCCATTGTTTAGATTTTGAAAACGGAGGGCAGACTCTCTGCCGTGACTCAGAGCAAAAGCTTTCAAGGCTGTTGCCGGGCAAATCAAACAAACTCCTTCTTGAAATGAACAAGAATCTTTTCACTTGATAAATTGTAATTGATTTCCACTTTGGTATGAAAATGCGAAGCCCAATGTGAGCAAGAGAGAGGGGGATTGTTCCAACGCTCTGTTTATCTGAAGAAAAATTCTCCCCAAACATCCATGAGGTGTGGAAGATGAGTATCGCCATACAAGAGGGGAAACAAAACACCTTTCTTGTGAAATACTTCAACATCTGCTGAACTCGTAGGAGCAATTCTCACTATAGAGAACCGTTTGTGATGAAAAGTTAAATGCTACGCGATGTACTTTGCTAACTTTAAAGAAATGACTTGCAGGCAAGACGCTTAAGAAGGAATAAGTATTATAGATACATTTATTGCCAAACTATTGCAAAAAGAATTCTGTTAAAGACACAGAATGGACTGTAGTGCTGTAGAGAAATTTAAAACTAAAAAGTACAAGAATAAATTACAAAAGTAGATTAAAAGACATAATTCAGATCTTCTAGCGCTTTCCCTGGCCAGAGATACGCAAGAGCAAACACCAAAGGCATGCAGACTACTTCTAGACAGATTTGTGAAAGAATAGGTGGCTCTCAAGAGCTCAGTAAATTCCAGTTTGGGGAATTATTTAAAAAACTAATCCTTCTTTAAACTTCTTTCTCCACAGCTTCATCCCTGACCTGTCTGCCGTGTTCCTTCGTCTCCATGATGCCGTTTCTTATCTAGTGTTCTCTAACAAACCTCTGAGGCCTTCGCGCTCCAGCTGGATTTATTTTGTTAGACCAGTCAAGTTTAAATTATGCACAAGTGGAATTTATTTAGAAAACGTATGGTTTCAACGTATGGTATGAAACCATACGTTTAGAAAACGTATGGTTTCAGATTTAAATAGACTTTATTCACAGACGAAACAGTAAAATGGACTAAATACATGAGCAGTAACACACGTTACATTTTTATTTGTACCATTCCTCCCTCCCTGTTAAAAATGATGCACTGCTTTGTGTTGTTCCATCAAGTCCAGTCTCAATAAAACATGTTAAAGTCTGTTGTTTGGGTTGAAGTTTGAGACTAGGGTTGGTGAGAAGACGTGTGTGACTTGGAAAACATTTCAGTCCAAATGGAAAGGTTTTGTTTTTGTTGGTTTTCTTTCTCTCTTCATAGTTTTATTGTTGCTGCAGGAAGCTGACAGCAAAGAGACCTGATGGATAGACAGGCACATATGACTCAATTTAAATCACAGTTTCCCCATATAAAGCAGGAAACTCTGAGTTGAAATAAAATCTTTATTTATTTTGAGGAAGAAAAATGTCACAAAAAAGTCTCATAATAAGGAAACAGAAAAAAACCCCTAAACATTAATATCCTGTTGAAAAGAAGATGCTTATTAAATCCTACCACCAACTGGATAATCTAAATATGTCCCACATTATATACATTTACTCCATGTCACAATTTCTACTCTTTTCAAATTGTATCTGTAAAATTCTTATATTACATTTCGATGCAATGTATCAGTTATTAAAGTCAAATAACATAACTTTGGGACTTGGATGGAAACTAAATAAACCAGCTTAAAAGCAAATAAAATGTAAGAATGCTTACTATTTGAATGTATGTAGTTGCTAAATATGCAACTAAGCAGAAATCCACTTCACTGTGATGGAGTTTTAACACCACAACTGTTCACCAGCAGCTTTTTACTGGGAAAAACGTCTCGCACCAACAGAGTCTGTTGCATGAAGCCGATTTCCTAAGACCAGAAGAAATATTTTAAGTCTGCCTAATCAAGCTGCCACACACACCACCTGTCAGCAGATAATTACACAGAGAGCACAGCGAGATGTTGCTGTTTAGATCTGTTCTCACCCAGGAAACAGATGCTCGGTATTTTTGGATCATCAGCAGATTGCTTGGACTTAACGTTTCAGTGTTTCAAAGCGAGAGGTCACCTTTATGCTGTCTATCGTCGCCATAGAAACTGAGTCAGCTAATGCAACTTCTGTATCTGTGTGTGGCAATTAACGAGTGTAAAACAGGAGCAAAGCTGTACTTTCACTGTACCTCGAGTGTCAGAATACTTTGAAATAAAATAAATGATTGCCCAAAAATTCATATACTTGCTTACCTAACTGGGGATTTTTATAATACTTGCATGACGTCGTTTATCTACACGTACACACATTAGGGAGATGGCCTTTTAGCTGTTTGTTATGTGGCCATCGAGCAGCTTGAGGTGAGTGGCTGGGGGTTTAGCGCATTGACGAGGACACATCACTGTCGTCCCCCCAAGAGACAGAAGAGCATTGCTTATTCATCCGTCCCAAAAGGGTAAGATCCCTTGAAAAGCTGCGACCTTACCCTTTGCTTTGAGCTCCTAAGAAAGCGAAAACATCAGTTTTGTAATTTTGGACGTTTGTGATTATGAGTCAGCTGATCTTTGGTATAAAATTAGGCCATCAAAGTTAATCTGCAGCTGCAGACGCGCGTGTTGGCGCCTTTAGAGACGTGGTGTTGAAATGCGTCAAAACGAGACACACTGCTGGGCAAAAAAAAAAAAGTCAAATTTACAAGTACAGATGGAGAAAACCAGAATGACGTAGTCTTTGACAGAAAAAATAGGCGTAATGGGAAGATCTGTGAAGAAACTGACAAAAAAATGGGTTTGTTAATTGAATTTACTGAGTTTTAACTTTGCAGAAAATATTACTTTTACAGAGCGTTATTCAACATGTATTCACATTCACAACAAAAGAAGAAACTTACTTTGAGAAAATCAAGAGCACAATCTGTGACATTAAACTTCTTTAATGTCAACCTGAAGGCATTTTTCAACTGTTCTCATTAGAATAGTGGAGTGTTTACATGTCTGTAGAAATAAGTGTAGTCAAGGTCAGGTATTTTGTGTTTTTTGACACTGCACTCATTGTTATGGGATTGAAAAATAAAGTGTACGTTGAGCTTTTTGTCAGCCATTAACCCAGTGGGTTAATCCAGGAAACGCACACAAGGAAAGAAAAGGAAAGGAAGCAGTGGACCTCGTGCATCTTAAAAAAAAAAAAAACAGAGGGAAGAATAATAGCACCAATAATTTTGACAAATAACAGCTTTTTTTTTTTTTTAGAGAGACTGAGGAAAAGCGGTCAGCTTGTTCTCAAGCAGTGTCACTGTAGACTTATTTCCACAAAGTTCACCGGTAAAGGTGCATCATGCCTTTTATTTCTGTCGTTTATCCTAAAACGAATGCTAGCAGGTAAAGCCACCAAAGCCCTATGCTTTGTCCTTTTGCTGCACTAATTTAGTTTCCTCACGTCTTTCTGTGTTTGTTTCTGATGCTGAGTGCCCAGAATAATGCTGCTCCTGTCTTCTGCTGTGGCTGGCTGTGATATGAGGAATCAATCAGGCATCCATGTACATAACGCGCTGAGTAAACACATTAGTTGCATTTATCAATTAAAACACTGCATCGGTACTTAATATATGACCAGCAGTAACACCAGGGAGATAATTCAAGTTATCTTAAAGTTAAGTAGATTACATCACACGCTGGTCAGTGGTGATGGCGTTGGCTCCGTTTCAGTTTTTGGTACTTTATCCTCAAGGTTAATTTGGTGCCTTTAAGAAAATGAATGAACACATTCAACCTTGAACCTCAAAAAACATATAAAACAGAATAAAGAATGATAATTTCCTAACAATATGCAAGGCTGTGGAAAAGTCTTTGACGCAATACAGATTTCTTTTGTTGTTGTTTTTTTGTCAGACCATAAAAGAAATTCTAATGCACCTTTTCAAACAATAAATTATCAATTTTTTTTTTTTTTACTGACCATTGCTCTCTGAGCTATAAAATACCTTAAGTAGAACCTGTCTGACAACAAAAAGTTGGCTAAAATATCTTAAAAGCAACACAACATGTCCCAATCTAAAGAAATGAAAGAACTGCTGAGGAACAAAACCTCTGATATCTGGTTATTTCTTTGGCTTTGGAACTCTAGGAATTACAGTAAGAGCCATTATCCACAAATGTAGAAAACATGGAAAGGTAAATAACTTTCCCTGGAGTGACCAGCCTTCTCAAACAACTCATCCAGAAGGTCACAACCCCCCCACCCCCAAAAAAAAATAAAAATCCTAGGACAAAATATGAAGCACTGCAGGCATCCCCTCCCTCGGCTAAGGTCAGTCTTGACTAATAAGAGAAAAAACAAAACAGAATTTGCATCCATGGGAGAGACAAGCTGCTGCAGAAACACCAAACATTTGCCAAAAAACAGTTCTGTGAACTGATAAAACAAAAGTGGAACTTTACCATTACATTCTTGGTACAAAGCTAACAAAACATTCCAGAAGAAAAATGACAGCATGGTGGTTGCAGTGTGATGGTTTGCTGCTACTTTGCTTCTTCAAAACCTAGATGACTTTTGATGAACTATAAGTCAAATCTCATTAGAAAGTTTTGAAGGACAAAGTCTGCCTTTAATCCAGACCGAAGCGTAGCTCGAGTGTCCAGCTGAACAACCTTCACTCTTTGCATCGTGATCAACCTTAATAATTTGATTTTATGCTGTTATTTGAGCATAAAATGCTCATTAGGCTGCAAGGAATGAAGAAAGCCGTTTGTGGTGACCTAGTCAAAGTCTGGACCTAAATGTTATTGCGATGTTGTAAGGTGATCTTAACACTTGAAACACTCAGTGTTAATGAAAAGCTTTCAAAAAAAAATAAGTTTTCCAGCAATAATTCAGAGTGAAGTGAACAATTTACCAGTTTCTGTAAATGCTTATTATTAGTTATTAGGTTTAGTGGTATTTAGTTTTACGCTTAAGTCTGGTTTAGTCAGAATAGATTTTTTTTTCCAGTGAATTAAATCATCATTGTGTTAGTTAGGTTACATTACTTGTGTTAAGATCATTGATATTTTTAGTTTTACAAATTGCATCATTTTTGACTCCAAGCTTTTTATATTTGAGGAAACATTCTTTTTTTTTTTTTAGACTCGGAGCAAACAGGATTATTATTCTATAAGTAACTACCAAATCATTAAGCCTTTTAGAACAATAAAGTAATCAAAAGGCTTCGTATAATGAGTCTCTGCGTGACATTGAAAATGTAGAGGCTCATTCGACGTGTAGTAGAACAGGCACTTTAGAAAATTATAATGTCAGTGCACCTTGCAGGAGCGAGCGACCTGCATCACCGATTCTTAATGTCAACGGGGAGACAGGGCCATCATTTGTCGTCTCTTAGGATAGAAAGTGTGTCAGTCGCTTAGTAAGGGTGATTAAAGAGTATGAAAACCCATTTCCGAAGCTATCAAGCTCATGTTTTGCTCAAAAGAGACTGCAGACTTTTGCAATGGACTGGAACTCTAGTTGAGGCAAATTAAACACACACAAACGAGCTGTTTTGTCTCTCCTTACTCCTGTTGGGTTTCTCCAACTCGTACGCGTTCTCTGCAGGCAGGTGTTCCAGACTCAGACTAGTTTTCATCGGTGCACAGCACAACACCACCGATTATGAATTATGAGAGCAGGAAGCAAGCGACAATTATCGAAAGAGTGTTTTCTGACAACCTGACGGTATGAATAGTAATACCACTGTGGCGCGAAGTGAATCTGACCCTTAATGGCTGTGTGAGTTTCCACAGAGACACTGACGTCACGGCACCTTTGATGAGGATGAACGTGCCTCAGAATGGTAATGAACTCTCTCAGGTCCAAGACATGTTGTCAGTTACCTGACATTGGTGAGTCACTCCACGTACGCAAACACAGCAGCAAAACAAAGCGAAAGTGCAGCACGTTGTTAGAGCCGGATGGACAAAAACAACACGAAGAGGAAATATGAGCATAGGCAGTCTGATGGTACGGGGGAAAAATAATAAATAAAAAAAGCAACTGAGTTACTTCTAATCAGGGCTATGAAGCCTTCAGCACACGATCCAACATGACGCACAGCCCGGAGAGTGTTTAGCCCTCTGTCCACCTCCTCTCTTTGCATCCTGCGTGTTCTGCCTCTGCATTATTAAAGGTCACAGATGTTTTCCAACCTGTGACTCAGGACTCCGTCTATAAGAAAAAGTGCACAAACTTCGAGAATTTGATTTATTTCAGGAAGAACGGCATCAAAACTCTAAGACCTCCCTTATGTGTTGCTGCACATAGCGATTCTGCAGTTGAAGCCAGATATTTTATTATCTGTGTAGTGCAGTCTCTGCGTGCAATCATCAGGATTCTGTCTGTGTTTAGGTGCTGCTGCTCACCTGTGGGTGTGGCCAGGCAGGCTGCAGCATTCACACCTGACTGCAACCTCCTCATTAGGCTGCAGGGAATAAAAGAAGCTGTTTGACATTCTCAGCACTTCTAGACTCTAGTCCGTTGTAAGACTTTCCTCCTGAGATGGCTGATCTCTTAAGTCGTTACTGCCTCCCCTACACAGTCCCTACTTTCCTGTTTGCTGTTCGCGCTCCTCCTCTCTCTTCTACACCCAAGTCTGCAAACAGTTGGAGAAGCAAAACATTCTGCCTCTTACATTCAGTTAGCAAAAGTTGTTTGTGCAAACTGCAACTCCTAAACCAGCAAGGCAAATATTCACCTCTCGTTGACCTTTTTCTTCTCTTCTCTTCTCTACTCCAACTCCAACTCCAAACTTGATCAGAACATGTTGAATAAACCTTTTAGTCTTCCTAAGCATTGTTTCCTGTCTGGTTCGTGCATGTGGATCGGGAAGTTAAGCTCAATCTTGACATCTATCAGCTAAATGGCAAAAATGAGATTTTTTTTAAAAACTGTCTTCAAAGTTTAGCCTTCCTCACACACTTTCCAGGTCTGCTCACAATTTTTCTGTGGGTTTGAAATCAGGGCTTAGCAATGACAATTTTAGTCTTGGTCTTTTTTTCCTTAAGCCACTTTGTAACTAATCTAACTCTGTGATTACAGCCAGTTTGAATCCGGAAGATTCAGACGTGTCAAAGTGTACATTTTCTGTCTTTTGTCTTGAAATTTTCCTTGAATTATTTCCACACAAGTTTCTTTCCTCATGATGGGATCTCTTAGTGAAGTTCTCTAGTCTCTTCTGAAACATGAGGACATGTGTCCAATTTTTATTTTTTTTTTTTCTTGTGTTTGCAAACCGTATTGATGTTGGGCTCTTCTTCGCAGAATGGCTTTTCAGTCCGTGTCTGTACACGACTCATTTCACCAATCATAATTACCCTCTCTCACCAGCTTCTTGACAGGCCTTTTGATTTTGTTCTGGTGTTGATTTGTACATTTCACACCAAAGAAAGTTCACCTCTTCCTCATGAACAGTACAGCAGAAATTCCCATGACGTTTATGATTGCATTTAATTGTTTAAATGGATAAAAATTCAGGCATCTAAAAATTGTGCCCAAGATTTCTTTAGAATTTTCCATTATGCTTCATGTGTTCCCTTAAAATGAATAAATAGATATGCTTGTTGGTAACTCAAATATAAAAAAGCTATAAAGCCATGAAATTATTATCTGGACATTCACAAATTATATAAAAAAAAAAAAAAGCGATCTTCGCATACTAAATGTACACTTTTGATTTTGAAGCAGGTAATAAAACCGTCTCCCAAAACAACCTCTCTTATTTTTTTTGAAATTACAAATTATTTCAGTATTGCTAGTGATCTAAACCTTTAGTGTAAAACATTTAGTGTGATTTAATGTCAGGCAGTGAAAATATGATTGCGTTTTTTGTTTTTCTTTTTAAGCAGTGTAAGCATCTAGTTTCAAGCTGTATGCATCATAGTAAACCATCCCCGATTTGCTTGTGAACACGAATGTGTGTTGTTCAGTGAGCTTGAAGGGTTTTTTTTGGATGCTGTCCTGACCCAACTAAGCAATCGTGGCATATCACCAAGCCGGCAGCAGCCGCTTTCAGACTCAAAGGCCAGAACAGACTGGCACCTTGTTATGTGAACTGCTGTTACAGAGTGTGGTGTTATGCTCTGTAGTTGAAATGGCAGCAGAATAAAAGCACAAAAACCGGCTCTGACTTACTGTCGGTAATTCAGTTAATGCTGTGCAGGAGAAATTTTGCATGTTATCATACAAAAAAAAAAAAAAAGAACAATGGTATGCTTTCTGAGCACTGCTCTTTTTATTTTAGAGATACTTTTGTCTATTAGTAGTGTGTTCTCAGTGATATTACAAATGTATGCCTCGTTATAAATAATTCATTTTTTCTTTGCATCAAACTGAAGGTTAACAACTGCTTTGTGGATGCCCTTAAATAGGCTTCTACACTTTATTTGTTATATTGAATGTGTGTGAGCTTCTTTTTGCATGCACTTGCTTGACTGGGTGGCTTTATTTTTATGTATGCAGTGTTGCAATTCATCCATTTCTATAAGAGGAGAGCAAAGGAGGGGCGGGGCGTCCAGGTAGAATGGTTTAAAGTGCTATGACAGCACGTTTTTCCTTGTGGAGGTCTTTAAACAGCGTCCTGCTATGTAAAATAATAGTAGGAAGGAGGGCGAGTTTGAAATGCGAGTAAGTTAGGGTTAATTGCTTAAATATAAGTCTCACGGTGTTTTTCTTTTTTGGGGGGTTGAATTTAGTCAATAATTTAATGAGGGTGGTGTAGTTTACCTCAGCTACTGAATGAAATTCACTACCTGAGTTCAAGACGGGATTACAGAAGGAGAAACACATGATTAATCTCAGATTTCTTTTCCCCCCATAGCGGTAATATTTTAAAGGCTAAATAAAGTCATGTCAGGCTGAGGAGCTAAAACCTAAAAACTGATTTCTACCATGCTGTGCTAATCCTGTGTCCTGAATGTGCTGGGAGGGAGTGGAGGAGGAAATTAGTTCTTCTAATCAGATTTACTGGGTTCAACAGCTGCAACTTGTGATTATATCAGTGCAATCACATCTGAAACTGAAATCACTTTTATCTCGGAGCAAGTTTTTTTTTTTTTGAAGGATCCAGAAGATGTTGGCTCGCTGAGACATATGTAACAGCAGCTGCAGCTATTATTTAACAATTCAAACTTAATGCAGAAGTCTTGAGAGTTGCAATTGTTTTCATTTGTATCTTAGAATATAAACTGTTGAATTTTGCAACACTCTGGGTTGATCCAGAAAAGCATTAATTCTTTGCCCTCTACAGACCCTCTCTCTAATTTCTGTAACCATTATTTCCACTAAGGTTTTCTGAATTTATGGTTGTATTTAAAAGCAATTGCTGTGAAAGACTAAAGTTTACTATGAATGACTGGTTTTCAGTGTTGTATGTCAACCAAAGTACCAATTATTTCTCTAGGATTTAAAAGTTTAATGAAAATATAAACTGTAGAGGAGGTCAAACTGGGAACGTTTTTTTAACAACCATCCATTAGCTCAGCGTCTATCCAAATTGTTTGATTTGATTCTGGAAGAAGCGTAAAGCAATGGCCATAAAAAAGAATAAAACACCCTTGTTCCTGGAAAAGGTTTCCTGCAGCAAAAACACACCTAAAGGTTATTTTACTTTGACTGGGTTGTAAACAAGAGGAGAACAAAAATGAGATAAAATTTGGTAAAAGGGGGGGCGGTAGAAAAAAAGCGATTTTGCTGCCTGACAAACGAGCATCCAGCAGGATTTCGCCACAGCTAAATTCAGAGGAAAATGGTGAAACGGTAAACATGAAGGAAAAAGGAGGCGGATCGTACAGAGAAAATAAACTTCACAGCCTGCCGAGACACTTAGAGCTTGTAATATAAAGGCAGCTCATAAAAACAACAACAAATGGAAAAAGTAATCATCCAGAGATTACCAAAGCTTTAAAAAGACAAATGATTGCCCCATTGTTTTTAATCTTTCTGTTCATATCAAGATGTTCTCCATTCCATTAAAGGAACCCATGAGTCACTGTGTGAAAGTGAAGAAGTTTTAAATTAACAATTGTCTACAAACGTAGCTTAGCTAATCATATTCTAAAAAGATTTTCTTAGGTTCCAGTGGTCTTTGTTAGTACATAAGGAAGAGAGAGAAGGGGGGAAAAATGCAGCAAAAGACTCAAGACAGGGAACCAAACACAGGGAACTGCAGCTTNAAAAATAAAAATCACAATTTAAAATGATGTTTCTGAGTTGTCCTCTCAGCCAAGATAAAAGCGTCCAGCTGGTTCTTTATCAGCATGAATACATGATACACATCCATAATCTCACCGTTAGTGCCAATTAAAATAAACAAGTACAACATATGTTCCCACATAGATGTTTGCTTATTATAGCCAAACAAATTCCTCATTCATTGGATCTGTCAAACTCTAGAAAAAAAAAAAAAAAAAAAACATTTTATATTTAAGAACTGAATGAAATAATTTAAACTCCTGGTTTCCCTATAAAAACACGTTGACATCTGTAATCCTCGGCTCTAGGCTTTCTCTGAAGAGACAAGCTAAGGCAGCAGGGATGGTGTGTTTTAACATAATGCTGCAACATTTTGAAATATCAAATTTTAGAATGTTTTTTTTATTTTTTATTTCCCAGCAGGGTTATAAATATCCACAGCATCTTTGAACTGTCTGCCCACAGAACGTAAAAGCATTTCATCTCAGAGAATATTTTCTAAATCTTTAAAGTGTGGGTTCTTCACTACTTACTGTACATTTGTCAATATTTTCAGACTTAATGTAGTAGTTTTGTTTCTCTTTATATATTCCTTTATTTTACCCTTGTGACCCACCAAGGACTGCAAATGGAGGCTTTTCTGTCCCTTTCAAATAATAAAATACGGTTAGAAACTTTTTTCCAGTTTTTTGAAGACCTAAAAAACGTATTGCTGCTGCTGCTATGGTTACACATTTCAGGCCTCTGAGGTACAAGATTTTATCACGTTGGAAAAGCAGAGGCTCATCAATTCTACATGGATAAAGAGATCAGTGAGCTGTAAGGAGGGGCTGACCAGGGCTATAAAGGTGCGAGTCCTGCTGTGTCCCCACAGTTTAAACTGACACTTGAGAAGATTAGTCCAACACCGCCTGTGTTCTTCACAGAGGAAACATCATCTCCGCTGCTTTGTCTATGAAAGCAGTCATCCAGACGCTGATTTAGATGCGTCCTGTCAGGATAAATACAAATCAGCAGCTGCTTTGTTAGACGAATCAGATGGGCATCAGACATTATCTTGACAATCTACTCCCACTCACACCCAGGATTATTACTGCAGGATGTCTCGCCTCCGTTTCAGCAATCTAATCAGCCGCTTGCCCTTTTAACGCCCAGACCGCACGGGAATCAGAAGTACCTTTGTGGATTCTCTCCTCTGGTTTTGCATTCTTTGGTTTCCCTGCTCTCCTCTGATGTCCCGAGCAGAAAGAGTTCAGTCAGCTTGTGCCTGAGCGAGCAGAGTTGACGTCTTTCGCACATTAAACCCATCATTCTAGATGTTCCTGGCTAATTATGACAATTTGCAGACAGGGTCACGTCCCCATGGTGTTAAAAAAAAAAAGGAAAAAAAAAAGGAGAGTAATGAAGAGGAGGAGGAGGAGAGAGTTGGCACTTCCTGCCTGCTGACAAAAAGGCTGCAGAGCACGGCCACAAATTGCGTACAGTCATCAGAGGATTTGTAATGAGCAGCAGTATGTGAACTCAAATGCATTTTTACCAGGAAGTCAGCAGAGGGTTTTGGCATTCCTCATTCCTGGTGCTGGAATAATCCATCACTACTGCAAAAGCAAGAACCTTGTAGAGTATATTAGTCTAACTGCGTCTCCTCTGACACCTTTTAAAATGTTCCAACTTTATATTTCCATATTTGCCTGCAGATAAATCCCAAAAGGTAGAGATGGGCCTGGATTCGTCTCCGAGGTGTTTAGGCAATGAAAACCGGGACCAGGGGGATTAATTAACCTAATCTTTAATGCTTTCTGCCCTAAAGTCATGTTCATTAAAATATACAAGCCTGTGTTTATCTGTATTTCCCCACATGTCTATATTAGCTCAACTTCTCAGCATGTCTTTACATAGAATTACATCACAATTTCAAATTGTTTACTATGAACTGTGAAACAGGAAGAGTCTGATTAACATGAGCTAGCTTTATTTTGGATTATTTGGTTTAAAACGTCTGAATGTTTACGTGTGTGTGTGTGTGTGTGACCGAACTGTGCGAAAGTAGATCAGAACTCAAGAAAATACTGCGATCAGTTTCCCATTGTTTAGATTTTGAAAACGGAGGGCAGACTCTCTGCCGTGACTCAGAGCAAAAGCTTTCAAGGCTGTTGCCGGGCAAATCAAACAAACTCCTTCTTGAAATGAACAAGAATCTTTTCACTTGATAAATTGTAATTGATTTCCACTTTGGTATGAAAATGCGAAGCCCAATGTGAGCAAGAGAGAGGGGGATTGTTCCAACGCTCTGTTTATCTGAAGAAAAATTCTCCCCAAACATCCATGAGGTGTGGAAGATGAGTATCGCCATACAAGAGGGGAAACAAAACACCTTTCTTGTGAAATACTTCAACATCTGCTGAACTCGTAGGAGCAATTCTCACTATAGAGAACCGTTTGTGATGAAAAGTTAAATGCTACGCGATGTACTTTGCTAACTTTAAAGAAATGACTTGCAGGCAAGACGCTTAAGAAGGAATAAGTATTATAGATACATTTATTGCCAAACTATTGCAAAAAGAATTCTGTTAAAGACACAGAATGGACTGTAGTGCTGTAGAGAAATTTAAAACTAAAAAGTACAAGAATAAATTACAAAAGTAGATTAAAAGACATAATTCAGATCTTCTAGCGCTTTCCCTGGCCAGAGATACGCAAGAGCAAACACCAAAGGCATGCAGACTACTTCTAGACAGATTTGTGAAAGAATAGGTGGCTCTCAAGAGCTCAGTAAATTCCAGTTTGGGGAATTATTTAAAAAACTAATCCTTCTTTAAACTTCTTTCTCCACAGCTTCATCCCTGACCTGTCTGCCGTGTTCCTTCGTCTCCATGATGCCGTTTCTTATCTAGTGTTCTCTAACAAACCTCTGAGGCCTTCGCGCTCCAGCTGGATTTATTTTGTTAGACCAGTCAAGTTTAAATTATGCACAAGTGGAATTTATTTAGAAAACGTATGGTTTCAACGTATGGTATGAAACCATACGTTTAGAAAACGTATGGTTTCAGATTTAAATAGACTTTATTCACAGACGAAACAGTAAAATGGACTAAATACATGAGCAGTAACACACGTTACATTTTTATTTGTACCATTCCTCCCTCCCTGTTAAAAATGATGCACTGCTTTGTGTTGTTCCATCAAGTCCAGTCTCAATAAAACATGTTAAAGTCTGTTGTTTGGGTTGAAGTTTGAGACTAGGGTTGGTGAGAAGACGTGTGTGACTTGGAAAACATTTCAGTCCAAATGGAAAGGTTTTGTTTTTGTTGGTTTTCTTTCTCTCTTCATAGTTTTATTGTTGCTGCAGGAAGCTGACAGCAAAGAGACCTGATGGATAGACAGGCACATATGACTCAATTTAAATCACAGTTTCCCCATATAAAGCAGGAAACTCTGAGTTGAAATAAAATCTTTATTTATTTTGAGGAAGAAAAATGTCACAAAAAAGTCTCATAATAAGGAAACAGAAAAAAACCCCTAAACATTAATATCCTGTTGAAAAGAAGATGCTTATTAAATCCTACCACCAACTGGATAATCTAAATATGTCCCACATTATATACATTTACTCCATGTCACAATTTCTACTCTTTTCAAATTGTATCTGTAAAATTCTTATATTACATTTCGATGCAATGTATCAGTTATTAAAGTCAAATAACATAACTTTGGGACTTGGATGGAAACTAAATAAACCAGCTTAAAAGCAAATAAAATGTAAGAATGCTTACTATTTGAATGTATGTAGTTGCTAAATATGCAACTAAGCAGAAATCCACTTCACTGTGATGGAGTTTTAACACCACAACTGTTCACCAGCAGCTTTTTACTGGGAAAAACGTCTCGCACCAACAGAGTCTGTTGCATGAAGCCGATTTCCTAAGACCAGAAGAAATATTTTAAGTCTGCCTAATCAAGCTGCCACACACACCACCTGTCAGCAGATAATTACACAGAGAGCACAGCGAGATGTTGCTGTTTAGATCTGTTCTCACCCAGGAAACAGATGCTCGGTATTTTTGGATCATCAGCAGATTGCTTGGACTTAACGTTTCAGTGTTTCAAAGCGAGAGGTCACCTTTATGCTGTCTATCGTCGCCATAGAAACTGAGTCAGCTAATGCAACTTCTGTATCTGTGTGTGGCAATTAACGAGTGTAAAACAGGAGCAAAGCTGTACTTTCACTGTACCTCGAGTGTCAGAATACTTTGAAATAAAATAAATGATTGCCCAAAAATTCATATACTTGCTTACCTAACTGGGGATTTTTATAATACTTGCATGACGTCGTTTATCTACACGTACACACATTAGGGAGATGGCCTTTTAGCTGTTTGTTATGTGGCCATCGAGCAGCTTGAGGTGAGTGGCTGGGGGTTTAGCGCATTGACGAGGACACATCACTGTCGTCCCCCCAAGAGACAGAAGAGCATTGCTTATTCATCCGTCCCAAAAGGGTAAGATCCCTTGAAAAGCTGCGACCTTACCCTTTGCTTTGAGCTCCTAAGAAAGCGAAAACATCAGTTTTGTAATTTTGGACGTTTGTGATTATGAGTCAGCTGATCTTTGGTATAAAATTAGGCCATCAAAGTTAATCTGCAGCTGCAGACGCGCGTGTTGGCGCCTTTAGAGACGTGGTGTTGAAATGCGTCAAAACGAGACACACTGCTGGGCAAAAAAAAAAAAGTCAAATTTACAAGTACAGATGGAGAAAACCAGAATGACGTAGTCTTTGACAGAAAAAATAGGCGTAATGGGAAGATCTGTGAAGAAACTGACAAAAAAATGGGTTTGTTAATTGAATTTACTGAGTTTTAACTTTGCAGAAAATATTACTTTTACAGAGCGTTATTCAACATGTATTCACATTCACAACAAAAGAAGAAACTTACTTTGAGAAAATCAAGAGCACAATCTGTGACATTAAACTTCTTTAATGTCAACCTGAAGGCATTTTTCAACTGTTCTCATTAGAATAGTGGAGTGTTTACATGTCTGTAGAAATAAGTGTAGTCAAGGTCAGGTATTTTGTGTTTTTTGACACTGCACTCATTGTTATGGGATTGAAAAATAAAGTGTACGTTGAGCTTTTTGTCAGCCATTAACCCAGTGGGTTAATCCAGGAAACGCACACAAGGAAAGAAAAGGAAAGGAAGCAGTGGACCTCGTGCATCTTAAAAAAAAAAAAAACAGAGGGAAGAATAATAGCACCAATAATTTTGACAAATAACAGCTTTTTTTTTTTTTTAGAGAGACTGAGGAAAAGCGGTCAGCTTGTTCTCAAGCAGTGTCACTGTAGACTTATTTCCACAAAGTTCACCGGTAAAGGTGCATCATGCCTTTTATTTCTGTCGTTTATCCTAAAACGAATGCTAGCAGGTAAAGCCACCAAAGCCCTATGCTTTGTCCTTTTGCTGCACTAATTTAGTTTCCTCACGTCTTTCTGTGTTTGTTTCTGATGCTGAGTGCCCAGAATAATGCTGCTCCTGTCTTCTGCTGTGGCTGGCTGTGATATGAGGAATCAATCAGGCATCCATGTACATAACGCGCTGAGTAAACACATTAGTTGCATTTATCAATTAAAACACTGCATCGGTACTTAATATATGACCAGCAGTAACACCAGGGAGATAATTCAAGTTATCTTAAAGTTAAGTAGATTACATCACACGCTGGTCAGTGGTGATGGCGTTGGCTCCGTTTCAGTTTTTGGTACTTTATCCTCAAGGTTAATTTGGTGCCTTTAAGAAAATGAATGAACACATTCAACCTTGAACCTCAAAAAACATATAAAACAGAATAAAGAATGATAATTTCCTAACAATATGCAAGGCTGTGGAAAAGTCTTTGACGCAATACAGATTTCTTTTGTTGTTGTTTTTTTGTCAGACCATAAAAGAAATTCTAATGCACCTTTTCAAACAATAAATTATCAATTTTTTTTTTTTTTACTGACCATTGCTCTCTGAGCTATAAAATACCTTAAGTAGAACCTGTCTGACAACAAAAAGTTGGCTAAAATATCTTAAAAGCAACACAACATGTCCCAATCTAAAGAAATGAAAGAACTGCTGAGGAACAAAACCTCTGATATCTGGTTATTTCTTTGGCTTTGGAACTCTAGGAATTACAGTAAGAGCCATTATCCACAAATGTAGAAAACATGGAAAGGTAAATAACTTTCCCTGGAGTGACCAGCCTTCTCAAACAACTCATCCAGAAGGTCACAACCCCCCCACCCCCAAAAAAAAATAAAAATCCTAGGACAAAATATGAAGCACTGCAGGCATCCCCTCCCTCGGCTAAGGTCAGTCTTGACTAATAAGAGAAAAAACAAAACAGAATTTGCATCCATGGGAGAGACAAGCTGCTGCAGAAACACCAAACATTTGCCAAAAAACAGTTCTGTGAACTGATAAAACAAAAGTGGAACTTTACCATTACATTCTTGGTACAAAGCTAACAAAACATTCCAGAAGAAAAATGACAGCATGGTGGTTGCAGTGTGATGGTTTGCTGCTACTTTGCTTCTTCAAAACCTAGATGACTTTTGATGAACTATAAGTCAAATCTCATTAGAAAGTTTTGAAGGACAAAGTCTGCCTTTAATCCAGACCGAAGCGTAGCTCGAGTGTCCAGCTGAACAACCTTCACTCTTTGCATCGTGATCAACCTTAATAATTTGATTTTATGCTGTTATTTGAGCATAAAATGCTCATTAGGCTGCAAGGAATGAAGAAAGCCGTTTGTGGTGACCTAGTCAAAGTCTGGACCTAAATGTTATTGCGATGTTGTAAGGTGATCTTAACACTTGAAACACTCAGTGTTAATGAAAAGCTTTCAAAAAAAAATAAGTTTTCCAGCAATAATTCAGAGTGAAGTGAACAATTTACCAGTTTCTGTAAATGCTTATTATTAGTTATTAGGTTTAGTGGTATTTAGTTTTACGCTTAAGTCTGGTTTAGTCAGAATAGATTTTTTTTTCCAGTGAATTAAATCATCATTGTGTTAGTTAGGTTACATTACTTGTGTTAAGATCATTGATATTTTTAGTTTTACAAATTGCATCATTTTTGACTCCAAGCTTTTTATATTTGAGGAAACATTCTTTTTTTTTTTTTAGACTCGGAGCAAACAGGATTATTATTCTATAAGTAACTACCAAATCATTAAGCCTTTTAGAACAATAAAGTAATCAAAAGGCTTCGTATAATGAGTCTCTGCGTGACATTGAAAATGTAGAGGCTCATTCGACGTGTAGTAGAACAGGCACTTTAGAAAATTATAATGTCAGTGCACCTTGCAGGAGCGAGCGACCTGCATCACCGATTCTTAATGTCAACGGGGAGACAGGGCCATCATTTGTCGTCTCTTAGGATAGAAAGTGTGTCAGTCGCTTAGTAAGGGTGATTAAAGAGTATGAAAACCCATTTCCGAAGCTATCAAGCTCATGTTTTGCTCAAAAGAGACTGCAGACTTTTGCAATGGACTGGAACTCTAGTTGAGGCAAATTAAACACACACAAACGAGCTGTTTTGTCTCTCCTTACTCCTGTTGGGTTTCTCCAACTCGTACGCGTTCTCTGCAGGCAGGTGTTCCAGACTCAGACTAGTTTTCATCGGTGCACAGCACAACACCACCGATTATGAATTATGAGAGCAGGAAGCAAGCGACAATTATCGAAAGAGTGTTTTCTGACAACCTGACGGTATGAATAGTAATACCACTGTGGCGCGAAGTGAATCTGACCCTTAATGGCTGTGTGAGTTTCCACAGAGACACTGACGTCACGGCACCTTTGATGAGGATGAACGTGCCTCAGAATGGTAATGAACTCTCTCAGGTCCAAGACATGTTGTCAGTTACCTGACATTGGTGAGTCACTCCACGTACGCAAACACAGCAGCAAAACAAAGCGAAAGTGCAGCACGTTGTTAGAGCCGGATGGACAAAAACAACACGAAGAGGAAATATGAGCATAGGCAGTCTGATGGTACGGGGGAAAAATAATAAATAAAAAAAGCAACTGAGTTACTTCTAATCAGGGCTATGAAGCCTTCAGCACACGATCCAACATGACGCACAGCCCGGAGAGTGTTTAGCCCTCTGTCCACCTCCTCTCTTTGCATCCTGCGTGTTCTGCCTCTGCATTATTAAAGGTCACAGATGTTTTCCAACCTGTGACTCAGGACTCCGTCTATAAGAAAAAGTGCACAAACTTCGAGAATTTGATTTATTTCAGGAAGAACGGCATCAAAACTCTAAGACCTCCCTTATGTGTTGCTGCACATAGCGATTCTGCAGTTGAAGCCAGATATTTTATTATCTGTGTAGTGCAGTCTCTGCGTGCAATCATCAGGATTCTGTCTGTGTTTAGGTGCTGCTGCTCACCTGTGGGTGTGGCCAGGCAGGCTGCAGCATTCACACCTGACTGCAACCTCCTCATTAGGCTGCAGGGAATAAAAGAAGCTGTTTGACATTCTCAGCACTTCTAGACTCTAGTCCGTTGTAAGACTTTCCTCCTGAGATGGCTGATCTCTTAAGTCGTTACTGCCTCCCCTACACAGTCCCTACTTTCCTGTTTGCTGTTCGCGCTCCTCCTCTCTCTTCTACACCCAAGTCTGCAAACAGTTGGAGAAGCAAAACATTCTGCCTCTTACATTCAGTTAGCAAAAGTTGTTTGTGCAAACTGCAACTCCTAAACCAGCAAGGCAAATATTCACCTCTCGTTGACCTTTTTCTTCTCTTCTCTTCTCTACTCCAACTCCAACTCCAAACTTGATCAGAACATGTTGAATAAACCTTTTAGTCTTCCTAAGCATTGTTTCCTGTCTGGTTCGTGCATGTGGATCGGGAAGTTAAGCTCAATCTTGACATCTATCAGCTAAATGGCAAAAATGAGATTTTTTTTAAAAACTGTCTTCAAAGTTTAGCCTTCCTCACACACTTTCCAGGTCTGCTCACAATTTTTCTGTGGGTTTGAAATCAGGGCTTAGCAATGACAATTTTAGTCTTGGTCTTTTTTTCCTTAAGCCACTTTGTAACTAATCTAACTCTGTGATTACAGCCAGTTTGAATCCGGAAGATTCAGACGTGTCAAAGTGTACATTTTCTGTCTTTTGTCTTGAAATTTTCCTTGAATTATTTCCACACAAGTTTCTTTCCTCATGATGGGATCTCTTAGTGAAGTTCTCTAGTCTCTTCTGAAACATGAGGACATGTGTCCAATTTTTATTTTTTTTTTTTCTTGTGTTTGCAAACCGTATTGATGTTGGGCTCTTCTTCGCAGAATGGCTTTTCAGTCCGTGTCTGTACACGACTCATTTCACCAATCATAATTACCCTCTCTCACCAGCTTCTTGACAGGCCTTTTGATTTTGTTCTGGTGTTGATTTGTACATTTCACACCAAAGAAAGTTCACCTCTTCCTCATGAACAGTACAGCAGAAATTCCCATGACGTTTATGATTGCATTTAATTGTTTAAATGGATAAAAATTCAGGCATCTAAAAATTGTGCCCAAGATTTCTTTAGAATTTTCCATTATGCTTCATGTGTTCCCTTAAAATGAATAAATAGATATGCTTGTTGGTAACTCAAATATAAAAAAGCTATAAAGCCATGAAATTATTATCTGGACATTCACAAATTATATAAAAAAAAAAAAAAGCGATCTTCGCATACTAAATGTACACTTTTGATTTTGAAGCAGGTAATAAAACCGTCTCCCAAAACAACCTCTCTTATTTTTTTTGAAATTACAAATTATTTCAGTATTGCTAGTGATCTAAACCTTTAGTGTAAAACATTTAGTGTGATTTAATGTCAGGCAGTGAAAATATGATTGCGTTTTTTGTTTTTCTTTTTAAGCAGTGTAAGCATCTAGTTTCAAGCTGTATGCATCATAGTAAACCATCCCCGATTTGCTTGTGAACACGAATGTGTGTTGTTCAGTGAGCTTGAAGGGTTTTTTTTGGATGCTGTCCTGACCCAACTAAGCAATCGTGGCATATCACCAAGCCGGCAGCAGCCGCTTTCAGACTCAAAGGCCAGAACAGACTGGCACCTTGTTATGTGGACTGCTGTTACAGAGTGTGGTGTTATGCTCTGTAGTTGAAATGGCAGCAGAATAAAAGCACAAAAACCGGCTCTGACTTACTGTCGGTAATTCAGTTAATGCTGTGCAGGAGAAATTTTGCATGTTATCATACAAAAAAAAAAAAAAAGAACAATGGTATGCTTTCTGAGCACTGCTCTTTTTATTTTAGAGATACTTTTGTCTATTAGTAGTGTGTTCTCAGTGATATTACAAATGTATGCCTCGTTATAAATAATTCATTTTTTCTTTGCATCAAACTGAAGGTTAACAACTGCTTTGTGGATGCCCTTAAATAGGCTTCTACACTTTATTTGTTATATTGAATGTGTGTGAGCTTCTTTTTGCATGCACTTGCTTGACTGGGTGGCTTTATGTTTATGTATGCAGTGTTGCAATTCATCCATTTCTATAAGAGGAGAGCAAAGGAGGGGCGGGGCGTCCAGGTAGAATGGTTTAAAGTGCTATGACAGCACGTTTTTCCTTGTGGAGGTCTTTAAACAGCGTCCTGCTATGTAAAATAATAGTAGGAAGGAGGGCGAGTTTGAAATGCGAGTAAGTTAGGGTTAATTGCTTAAATATAAGTCTCACGGTGTTTTTCTTTTTTGGGGGGTTGAATTTAGTCAATAATTTAATGAGGGTGGTGTAGTTTACCTCAGCTACTGAATGAAATTCACTACCTGAGTTCAAGACGGGATTACAGAAGGAGAAACACATGATTAATCTCAGATTTCTTTTCCCCCCATAGCGGTAATATTTTAAAGGCTAAATAAAGTCATGTCAGACTGAGGAGCTAAAAACTAAAAACTGATTTCTACCATGCTGTGCTAATCCTGTGTCCTGAATGTGCTGGGAGGGAGTGGAGGAGGAAATTAGTTCTTCTAATCAGATTTACTGGGTTCAACAGCTGCAACTTGTGATTATATCAGTGCAATCACATCTGAAACTGAAATCACTTTTATCTCGGAGCAAGTTTTTTTTTTTTTGAAGGATCCAGAAGATGTTGGCTCGCTGAGACATATGTAACAGCAGCTGCAGCTATTATTTAACAATTCAAACTTAATGCAGAAGTCTTGAGAGTTGCAATTGTTTTCATTTGTATCTTAGAATATAAACTGTTGAATTTTGCAACACTCTGGGTTGATCCAGAAAAGCATTAATTCTTTGCCCTCTATAGACCCTCTCTCTAATTTCTGTAACCATTATTTCCACTAAGGTTTTCTGAATTTATGGTTGTATTTAAATGCAATTGCTGTGAAAGACTAAAGTTTACTATGAATGACTGGTTTTCAGTGTTGTATGTCAACCAAAGTACCAATTATTTCTCTAGGATTTAAAAGTTTAATGAAAATATAAACTGTAGAGGAGGTCAAACTGGGAACGTTTTTTTAACAACCATCCATTAGCTCAGCGTCTATCCAAATTGTTTGATTTGATTCTGGAAGAAGCGTAAAGCAATGGCCATAAAAAAGAATAAAACACCCTTGTTCCTGGAAAAGGTTTCCTGCAGCAAAAACACACCTAAAGGTTATTTTACTTTGACTGGGTTGTAAACAAGAGGAGAACAAAAATGAGATAAAATTTGGTAAAAGGGGGGGCGGTAGAAAAAAAGCGATTTTGCTGCCTGACAAACGAGCATCCAGCAGGATTTCGCCACAGCTAAATTCAGAGGAAAATGGTGAAACGGTAAACATGAAGGAAAAAGGAGACGGATCGTACAGAGAAAATAAACTTCACAGCCTGCCGAGACACTTAGAGCTTGTAATATAAAGGCAGCTCATAAAACAACAACAAATGGAAAAAGTAATCATCCAGAGATTACCAAAGCTTTAAAAAGACAAATGATTGCCCCATTGTTTTTAATCTTTCTGTTCATATCAAGATGTTCTCCATTCCATTAAAGGAACCCATGAGTCACTGTGTGAAAGTGAAGAAGTTTTAAATTAACAATTGTCTACAAACGTAGCTTAGCTGATTATATTCTAAAAAGATTTTCTTAGGTTCTAGTGGTCTTTGTTAGTACATAAGGAAGAGAGAGAAGGGGGGGAAAATGCAGCAAAAGACTCAAGACAGGGAACCAAACACAGGGAACTGCAGCTTCCACACGTCGCTCTAACAACTACGCCACTCAGCATCACAAGCTAATCAAATTTTAATGGATTCTTGATCAATAAGATCATTTTTTGCCCATGTCTATTTGAAAAAGAAATCTACTGAATCATTGTTTCTCACCATGACTAAATACTGTGTCCTAAGGAGGAAAGATACACAGAGGTCAAAAGTAGAAAAAAAGTAACTAACGGATGACTAGTTTCCCATGACATGCTTTAATAATGACATTTTCAGATTGTTTGCAGATCACTTGATGTTCCACCTCAACAATTACAAACTTCTGGAGAGTCATTTGGTTCCGGCCCGTGTCCCAGGTTTGTTCTGACTACCTCAGCGTTGTGTGCCCACCAGTCCTCCTCATCAGCAGGGAAAATGTGTCACATGAGGGGATTTCTGGAAGCAACACCAAAGCTCTGACAGTCTTTAAAAAAAAGTGGATATTTAGCTGATTTAATGAGAAAAAAACAAAAAAAAAACAAAAAAAAAAAACATGATTTATTTAACTCCGGCTTATTTCCCCAGCTGCTCGGCTGCTTCCCATTTTCCACAGCATATTTGACTGCATATCACTTTCTTGCATGTTTACACATATTTACTGTTACAGCTTTATGTGCCCAAGTGGTGAAAAATAATTAGTGCTGTTATCACTTCGAACAAGATTGAACTAATTTCTTTTCATGAAATATAGATTCCAGGCACATCTGGCAGATTGCAGCTGCAAAGGGAGAGAAAATCAATTTCAATATCTTTTTGTTCTCCAGTCGAAATGTATGGCCCAAGTGAGCATGGGAATCTTATAAACTGAGTGGATATTTGTGTTGTACCTGAATTCAGCCAGATATCAGGGAGTTTAATGTTCTGAGAGCAGATTCTTTTTTTTTATCTATTATTAATTTTTCTATAATATTAGTGTCACACAGTCTGAGTCAAATGGGAACAGAGATAAAAATTAGTCTGCCATAGAAATTCTTTGTCAAGGAATTGGGAAATTTAAACAGTGGACTGGCTGTTTAGACAGAATTAGGGAAGATCTTGGATGCAAACATCCTGCACTTGTATTAAAACGCTCCATTTTGTTTTCCTCTGTCAAGTCTATCATCCTTCTTCTTTTGTCATCTCCTGTTCTGCTCTAATTCAGTCGTTATCTTTTGCACACTGATTACTTCTTCAGCCGCAGCAATGACAAAGACTCATCTCCAAACAGCCAGTTATCACAGGAAATGTGGCCAGAGTGGCTCAGCCGGGGGAAATTAGACTGTTTGTGATTCCATTTCAGATTTTTGTTGGCCTAATTGTGTTTGTATGAAACATTTTGAGACTTGCATGTGGAGCGCTGCCTGTACCAGCACTTGTGCAAAAAAATAAATAAATAGAAAGATCTGTTTGAAAAGGAAAACTGCATGATAGCATGTGTGTGTGTGTGTGTGTGTGTGTGTGTGTGTGTGTGTGTGTGTGTGTGTGTGTGTGGCAACAACAATGGCGGCACCAGCATCGTTATTCTGAGTTAACACTTGGAAGAAAAACGACCTGAGCGACACTTTGAATGGAAGAGGAAGATGGCAGAAAAATGAAAAGCTGAGATTCATTGCAGGAGAAGGTGCTATAGAACAGACGGGTCAGGTCACGCTCTTATACAAACACTTCAATCCATGAATCTTTCATAGTTGGTACTTTAAGGTAAGAGGAGAAAACATTTTATTTCCAAAGCGCGATATGCAGGTAAAGAAAAGCGACTCCCACACATCCGCTGGAGGACAGCTGCAATGCTTTTTGCTTAGCTTTCTGACGAAGAAATGTTCTGCTTGTGGGTGAACAGAAATAGATGTGCGTTAGTTTAATTTAGGTTTTATTTCTAATAGCAACAAGACTCTAAAATAAAATCCTGCTTTCTCCCAATTTGTTTCTCCTCATTTTGTTGTTTTAGAGATTGAACAATAACAAGCTCAGACAAGATCTTTGACTATGGACTGTGGCAACTGAATCTTTTTCAGTAACTAAACATTTTTATCTTTACTGGCAAAATCTCTTCTTTAATTATGAAACTCCAGTAGTTTTCAGTTTCGTCTGTTCAGATCATTAAAATACATTTTATTTCTATTAATTCTGCTAAAAATAACATATTGAAATAAAGTTTTCTTTAAACCCAAAGAGAAATTATAGTCATTGGTTTTTGCTTTCATGTTCAAAGTTTCTTTGAAGAGTTTTTTTATGGTCTATGTTAAAAACAATCAATTGTTCAAAGAGTTTATTTGTGCATTTTGTCTACTGGTGTCCTTTCAGTTCTGTGGTTGAATTTGAAAAAGAAATCAAGTTCAATTTGGTGACAATAAATAATTTTTTGCCATGAACTTTTCTCAAGAAAATATAGACAGTCTGCATTTCTGCATACATCTTTATTTCCATTTCATTCAGGTTAATTCTTAGTTTAGCCTAATTGAATTCAGTTCCATTCAGTTCAGTTCATGCTTGACTAAACTCTCTTTTATTAAGTTAGAGAAAAACAGGCTACACCATTTCCAGTCAATCATAGGGAAACACACAAAACAGACAAAATCAACAGTTTTGGAGTGGACCAAGAGACAATGCATGTGACCCCAACAGCACTAAAAACTTAGTATCTGTGCTTCCTCAGTTCAGTTCATCTCAGTCAAATTCAGTTCCATCATATTCGTTCCAGTTTATGTCTTTGGCAGCAGTTCACAACCAGTAACACACAAGGCACTGGAATATAGAATGGCTGTAATGACACACATTTATGTTAAAGGGTAAAACTGAAGACTTAGTTCTAAAAATGCAAGCTAAAATTAAAGTTTTGAGTGACAAATTCAAATGAAAATATATTTCCCCTGTCCCATTTACAGCACCTATTGGTGCTTAAGAAGATCTTAATGCATTTGAAAGTGGTGACTTCTCTGTCAGAAAATGCAGACTTATGGCCAAAAAGCACATCATGAACACTGCACACTTTCACAAATCAGTGAGAGCAAGAAACATGACCAAGCAGCAGCAATACAAGTGAGCCTTGAGCTCAACATCAATATCTCTTATTGATTTCCCTTTTGTCCTGACAGAGAAAAATTAACAATCTTGCAACAATAGACTGTGCCATTTAGTCTTCTGTTCCCTCCTCTGCACTTATCTCTCTTCATTTTCCACTATACAGACTTTCATTACTCAGGCTGAAAGTAATGACTTACTGGTAATAGCTGCAGTTTTTCTTTGCGAGGTGTAGATGAGAATCAGAGGCAAGGCGGAGGTGGGAGGTTGCAGCTTCCCCGTGGTAATTGTATCTCCCTGGATCCGGATCCAACAGGGTCAGGGATCATTAAGGTTCAGGAAGAAAGGTCATGGAGAACTGTACAGGAGGAGACATGCCCTTTTGATGGTATTAGCTTTTAGTGGCAAATTGCATCAGCGTGACTTAACTCTGCGTTAGCAAAATAAGTCGACAAAGTCGACAAAGTCTTCAATAAACACACATGTTAAGGAGAATTTAAAAAGACCCATTTAAAAAGACTCAATGTCTCACAATGTGAGACATTGAGTTTTATAGCTCAATGTCTCACAGTCTTTGGCTAACATTTAATTGATTCACATTACCACAGTTTTTATACAGCGCCTTAGTGAAATATCACACTGGCTGCATGTCCATGCTTCCATGGACCATGGCTCTTTCATATTGCCTATTTATACCCTTAATGAAATGTATATAAATATATATATATTAAACCTAAAGGGAAATTATAGTCATCGATTTTAATTTTCCTGTTCAAAGTTTCTTTAAAGAATTTTTTTTAAATGTTTGAAGCTGCAAGAAAAAAAAAATCTCTTAAAGAAGTCTGTGTTGCAGCAGACCCAAAGCAGGCTCTGACTGAAGACTCCAGATGGCTGCATTACATGAAAGGGGGTTCTCAGGATTATCTATTATATTTTCAATTTCAGGAATGTATGTCTTTGTAATATATATGGAGTATCCAGAGGAGTCTTTCAGGACAGGTCATGCTTCCTGTTCAGATTGTTCAAGTTTTAAACTAATGGTCCCTGCTGCTGTTATTTTAAACAGATGATGGATTCTCCACCAAAAATTTGCAAGATCTTCAGCAACAAGAGAACCTAAGTCTGCTCTTTCTCCATGGAGAAAAATCTCAGCATTTTATCAAAGCATCCAAAGTTTCCCCTAAAAATTAATTTTGCAAACTTTTCGTTTTGCACCACCAAATGATAATCAAGATCAGCAGATTCTACTCACATTCCTCACTTAAAAACATTAAGTTTAAAGTAAAATTACATAAACTAATTACAGATTAATTCTAGAGCATAATTAGTTAGTTGTTAGTATCAATTTGATATTTTAGTCTTGTAAGCAACAGACGTTAACTGCAAAAGAAAAATGACGACTTCATCATCATAAGATGATAAAATATATCACCATAAGACTTTGTTCTACTCTTTTGTAGACAAAGTGATGTACATTCCCTGTGCAATGCTTGAAAAAAACAAACAAATGGCATGTAAAATAGCTTATTTCGCTCCATGTTCATTACTTAATGTGGGTGTTTTATTTGTATCATCATGGTGAAGGGGAATGGCACTAAATGACAAGAGAAGGGCTTAGACTTGAACAGAAATTGGCTCAAAAACAAAGAAGCTTCCGCCTAATGGCCGCCTCCTGCGCGTTGGGGGGGCAGACAGTTAAAACCCCTCCCTCCGCCTCTCCTGAGATGGCGAGCTGGAGTTAAACAACCCATGTGGTCACAACACAAGCCAGCCAGAATGGAGGACTTCAAAGCAGCCCCACACAAACACCTCACACAGGGACCGTCTGAGGGACCTCCGGTCATGTGACTCCAGGCCAGGTGCACTCAGACCGGACCCTTGGCAGGACAGCGTAGTCCCTACCCTTGTCAGTTTTGATCATCAGCCAATCAGAGGGCCTCCCCCCCCCCCCCCCCCACCTTTGAGGTTCCCATTTTGGGGGGCATGGGCCACCTCCCAGATTGGCTGAGCACCTGCTGCTCTCCAATATGCCCACCCGCTCCCCACAGTGTCACAACAGGCCTCTCATTCACACTCCTTCAAGGCCCCCCCAGCCCCAACAACTCCCCCCCGCTTTCTCACTGCCTCTGCCAGGTGGGGCCAAACACATGCCCGCTGTCTCATAAACACAAAGACTTGCCAGCATTGCCCAGTTAGCAGCGAGGATTCCTGAGAGACAGACTTGTGTTGAGGGAGGAGCCCAAACAACAAAAAGAGAGAAAATAAATAAATAATAAAAATCCCAGAAAAACATCCAACCTCGGCATCACGAAAAGCAGATGACAGACAAGACAAACACACACGTTTAAAATTAATTAGACAATGCTGAGAACAAAAGGAACAAAGGCTCAAAAATGCTTCTGGGAGCTGCTGCCTACAAAATGATAAAATACCTCAAGAATGAAGAAACACGACAGAGAAAGGAAGAATGGCTCAGATAGGAAACTGCCCTGTCTGGGGTTTCTTAATTTTCTCCAAAGAGGCAATTTTGACAAATATGTCTGACCATCTAACCACACTGTTTTCCTATTAACGGCCTCATATTGGAAAGCGGCAGCACTATGAGCTCCAAAAGTCAGTCAATAACTCATCTGGTTCTCTGGTCTTTTGTTTTTTTTTTTTACCTTTTCAACTGGCTGCTGTTCTTTCTTTATTCATCTGCATGTACGCACTCTCTTCTCCTATTAACCTGTCCCTCTCAGCAGACGATTTGCAGCAATCTCAGCCAGGCAAAACCAATTCGACAGACAGTGTAAAGCTCTCCACTTTGCCTAAGCTCTGATTGGAGCTCTTGAACTGAAAATTATGTTTTCACAGCTTTCCAACACCGAATTAATGCCAATTATAATAGGCATCTGAGATGAGGAGGCAGAGAAAGCAGCTGCTATATTTTAAGTCAAAGGAACATATTGTCAGAGCTAAATGTTAATATGACATCCAGCTTCTGGCTGTTGTAATTTGCATTTAGAGCATCAACGACACTTAAAGATTTCATTTTTCAATTCCTTCCTCACTCCCCTCGTTCCTTTCTCTCTCCACGTCTGCTCGTCCCAGTGATGTATGTCAAAACAGAGTAACAAAGACAGCTTGTGGAAGTGGAGATCATGAGAACAGGGACGTTGTTCTCATCTTGTACATATGTGAACGCCATTAATCCAGTAAACAGTGGATAACAACAAAAAATGCAGAAAAAATTTTGAAATGAAAGGAGTGGTGAGAAATAAAGAACAACGTCAACAAAGGGGGATTTGTGTTGTGACAAGGAAGAGAGATGGTTGCAGCTGCAGAGAAAAATTAATGGCAAAGCAAATACTCTGTTCTTTAAATGACACTACTGCAACCTTTGAGTTGTAATGTATTTGTTCTCCTGCCTCTACCTCTTAACTCCACCACTTACCTTTTGCACAATTTACACCAAAGGCTACACAGTGTGACATTCCATGCAGCTGTAATGAGACAAACGCTGATTTAAGAGTTTGACATATTTTAACAGTTTTGCACTTGCACTAGTTTTTGGTGCTCATTTACAAGTTGCAACGAAACTTGCAACTCATTGCAGTAAGATTCTGGCAGGATGTTTGACCTCTCTTCTTGGCAGTGTTGGCTGAATTCATTCACATTGTTTTCTTGTTTTTTTTTTTTGGCACAGGCTTGACTTTTGATTAGACTACACAGATTTTCACTAATAGCGAGTTTGGAGCTTTAAAAAAGGCCACACAGAAATCTTTTGGTTTTCTAAAAGCTGTTTTATATTAATGTTTTGTGTCTTTATCATATTGTAACAAGAAACTGCCCCAGATTTTAACCCCTCGGATGCCATGGATCACCTTCAGATGAACTGAAACTGATATGGATGTTCAAGAACGTCCTAGAACCCAACGAGGCTCGAGTCTAAGATTGCATGTCAGGGTTTGCATACGAGGTCATAACTTACTTCTTTAGGTTAAAAATAGTTTCAAAAATATTATGTTGTATTTATATGACTCAGTTTGCTTGCTGTTCTTGAACCCCCTTTTGTTTTTTACGCTATAGCTTAAAATCAGCTATAGAAGACAGACAAAAACACAAGTTTTTGTCTGTCTTCATCTGCCGCTCTCCTTGATTTCAAGTTGCGAGCCACTTTCTTGTGCCAAGATGCGTGCGCTTGAAATTACAGTTGAAATATTACACGCTCTGTGCAGGCAGAGTGTCACGAGCGTAGTGTAATTCCCAGCGATGATCACACCTGTTCCGGCTCCATCTGGATCTCCGACGTTGTCCTCTTGTATTCAGTGCTCCTGTTGATGCATCCCTCCATAGTCCTCACCTCGCTTGGCGGTTTGTGCTCTTTGATAAATCATTTATCAGCCGAGTCAGACAGGTCATGCATCAAAGCCTTTTCTGATGGGGAGATTCTGCACATTTCCTCTGGAAAAGATCCGTCCTGTGTGTGCTGATTGGGTGGCAATGGGGCAGAAATGGAGATGATGTGGGTCGAGGGTTGCTATTATTGAAACATGAATTGTTTAAAAAAAAAAAAAAACAACAACAACAAAAACGTGTATGCAGATTGACTGCTCTTTTTTTTTGCCTCTAAAGAAAACAGATTTACAAAATAAATATGTCTACATTTAGGCAAATGAGACGAGCATTAGAAAATGCTGGAGAGAATTGGGCCTTATTCTGCAATGGCTCATCTCTGGAGGCTGCTCCGTGGTTGTAAAACCTCATTAAAATGAGCAGAGATAATGGAAACAAGCTTGATTATCTAGCTAATGACATGTTGTCTCATAAAGGAACAGAGGAGCTACAGAGCAGGCATTAGCTACTGTACATTACTGCATAAAGGGCAAAACAGATCATAATTATGACACTTTAGGCTAATGGCCGTGTTAATATGCAGTAAATGTAAACAGAAGTTGGGGTCAGAGTTGGATTAAGTCACCTTTATTCAATAATGAGGCACATTTTGCATTGATAGCACATCTACAGCCACACAGGCATTGAATTTGGAGTAGTTTCTGCTCTCACGACAAATTTCTAAAATGAATGCTACTCGTTTGACCCTAATGAGCAGCACTTGGTTGGCCTTCGCCACACCTTTGGCAATTTTTGCACCAGCCTACACGCTGCCAGGTTTCTGCGGCAGGTTCCTGTTGCAGGAAGTGCGACAAAAGTCTACTGAGCAAGAGAGGGAATGCAGTGGGTCTGTGGCTATCTGCCCAGGCAGCAGAGGGATTTTTTTGTGTGACTGAGTGTGTTTTTTTGGACTCCCATTCGTTTTTTTCCACTCACACAGGACCTCTATTGTGATTTCTCTGGCTCTTTGCGGCAACATTTGACAGAGGGCTTCTGCCATTTCCCTGCTTGGCTCTCTGCAGGACTTTAAGAAGAAAGACAAGTGAGAGACTACATCCTGAATTATCTTTCAGAGCGGAGATGTGGAGTTTTGAAATGTCAACTGATATGAAAGGATCCGCCTTTCAGATTTGTTTCTGCCATTTACACGTTTTACAAGTGTTCTGCATTTAAGTCACATTAATGACTGGTCATTTGATGTAATTATAGACAAATTCTTATCTAAAAGCCAAAAAAATGTCCTTTAAATGTCAGATTATGCAGTTTGCTTTAGAAAGGTAAAAGTATAAGGTCTCATCTTCATCGCTATTACATATTCATTGTGATATGCTGTTGACATTTGGGGTTTCTCAGCTGTCAGACGGATGTTTGGAGATCACCAACCTGCGGGATCAAATGTCAGCCCAGGTGACTACGTCCCTCCTCCTCCCAGTTGCTCATGCCTGTCCCTCCCCACGCCGGAGACCTCCTCCCCTGTCAGTCATCCGCCTTCCAGCAGCGGGAGAGGCTGAGCGAGTCCAGTCACATCTGTTATTTTACAGGCAGCTTGCGTTCAGCCCCAGGGATCTCATTATTTCCCGAGCTGTCAAGGGAATCGTTCATGAACCACTCAGCCACACGACGATACACACACGCACAAACACACACACACACGCGCGCGCGCGCACTAAAATTGGATGCTTTCAGACAAAAAAAATGTAGGCATTTCTTCCTTATGGAGGAAACTTGCTCAACTATACATACGCAAAGACAAACAGAGACACGTGGAGGATGGTGCAGAGAAAATCTGCAAGGAAAAAAAAAAGCAACAACTCAATATTCGGGACTTGTAGTCTGGCCTGTGGCTGTTTATATGGGATTAAACTTTGCCTACAAACAGATGCGCAAGGGGAGAAAATGCAGTCTTCAAAGTAAAAAAGGCTGCAGTCAGAAGGCAGGGAGGTGCAGACTTAGACGTCCAACTGCAGCTTCGATGCTTCTTGATGTTAGACAACTAATTTGCAACCCACTTCTGACTATCTTTGACATGGGAATATAGGTAAATACTTATTCCTGTGTGCTTATAAAAGGATTAAGTGAGGCAAAAAGGGATGACCATGAGAAGTATGTTATATATATCGTAATGCAACCAATTGTATGGTTTTTTAGGGGTGGCTTGCCTATTTACATCCCATGCTGTCATCTCTTTGCTGACACAAACCCAAACACACTCACATGCAAAGAAGCCTTCATCTTTGCTTGGATAGATTTCAATTCTATTTAATTTTTTTGTCTGATGCCAACCACCTTACATTATACAATCAAGAGAAATCTTAAGTAAAAAGAAAAAGCTAATTTTTGGCACAAAGAAAACTTCTGCAGAGTCTGGCTGAGGGAGCCCCTTTGCTTCGACTAAGGGGAGAGTGATGAGTGAGTAGATGAGAACTGACAATTAATAAGAATACATATAACAAGTTGATCTAACAAGTGACTGGAGATGTTACATCAGCAACTCTAGAGAGAGTGCAAGATTAAATGAAAAGAAGGAGTGAGGAAAATAAAAAAAACTTTAGAACCAGCAGATGGGCCTATTCCTGCACAGAGGTTTTAGTACCACCTGAGGCATCAGAGTTTATTAGAAACTTTAAGTTCCAAAGTGAAAAAGGTAGCAAACTTCCTTTATTTGATATTTACTGACCTATCACAACATCTGCTGCTTGTTAGAAAGCTATATATAACATCTTTCCACCCATTTTTCTTTGATCACCCAAGCTCAGCTTGCAGAATTTATCCAACAGGGAAACTGAGACATTCCTCTATTAGACTGTCCAACTCCTTCACTGATAAAAGCAAACATGGATGGATCTCTTCCAAATGCAATCCATTTGTCATCTCAATTTGCAGAATCAACTTGACATCCCATTTGCCAGCAAGAACTTGCAGCTACTCAGTGCTTCTGATCCTGAGGTATTTGAACCGCAGTAGAAATGTGCAAATCCTCCAGGTTTTTGGTTCACTGTGGGATCTCCTCTTGGTGTAAAATGTCTAGACAAAAGGGAAGTCACTGTGAAGCCTCAAATGCTAGAATAATTTCTGAAGGCTCCCTTGAACAAAATGAGCTTCTCAGCAAGTTTTAAGGATGAACCCAGATATCCTTGTAAGAAATGAATGTCATTCCTTCTGTCATAACTCAAATCTCTTGACGACTGATTAAGTCTCTCTTCCATGTACCAATGAAACATCCTCATCATAGCATTAGAACATAATACGTCTTTCCATTTCTTGCCCCACCGCTCATCAACAAGATGTAGAGTATTGATATTCTTCACCCGAGACAGAGACCCACTCCCAAATCAGAGAGCATTGTTTTCTGTTCCATGCAGGTCAATGCTTGAAAGCACTGAAAGATTATCAGCAAAATGGTACAGTTGTAGTCAAGAAGTTGCTTTCTTCTCTAAAGCTGTGTCTTGAAATCTTGCCAATGGATGTAACTGTCGAAAACCTCATTCTTAGACATTGAGAAGCTGACTTACACCAACCACTTGAAAATCGACAATCATACTTAAGTGCACTGAAGAACAAAGCTTAAAGAGTGCAAAAGATCACCAGATTTGTTGAGGTTGGTTTTTCTCTATCGTGAGATCTTGTCAGAATACACCAAGGCAATGAAACTAGAGCCCAGCTCATACTGGGAATGATCAGTGTCGTTGGCATTTTGTGCCGACACTGAAACAATCTTTTCTTAGGTCAAACTGGGACCAAAAAAAAAGTACCATGATGCCCTAAATCCAAGTCTTAAGACTGCATTTCTGCCATTTCACTGGTGTCTTTAAGTAAAAGCCTGTAGTCCACAAGGGCTAACAAAATCCACTTGGGACATAATGCCTTGTACCACATACAGTACTTATTCAACATGCTACCTCTAAACCAGATTTAGTAAAACATATGGAAATGATTGCATACCTCCGCCATGAGAACTTCCTGATATATCTAGAAAGATTAAGTATCTATCTTACATAGCCAACAAACCTGCAGCACATGTGATCTAAATTTTCTTTGAAATCCGACCCCTTCATTTTTCACTGCTCACTTTCAATGTCCATTCAATAATTTAGCACACTCTTTGCTTTTAGAAAACATTTCCGTGCCAGCATGCCTTTTGTGTTGGTGGTACACCATCAAGCTGCTAGGAAACCATGTCAGCATTTTTCTACCACTATCTAGTCTGGCCTAGTGGTTTAAGATCAGAAGTGGACATTAAAATTCATAAAGGAAGGCTTTAAATCTAAAGGGATGTTAGAGAGCAAGGCGAGGAGATGAGAAGATAAACACAAGCCCTAGGTCAGCTTGGCCAGACATCAAGCCTCAGGCCAAAGCGAGGACTCCGTCTTCTTGATTTACTTGCCTGGGGAAGCCGACAGCCTTTATTTTTTTCACAGACAAACTGAACTGTCTTGCAGGAAACTTCACAGAAGTACAGTACTTTTCAAAGCATATTCGGGAATGACAGACTTGCTTTCCAGGAAATATACAATCTGATGTCTACTCCGCTTCAGCTACAGCAGATTAACCTGCTTGTCCAACTGGAGAGGAACAGAAACTTTGAACAGACTCAAATCCTACTTTAAAAGAATTTTAATCCCCCAACTATCTTAATGGTGTACTAGCTGAAAAAAAAAATCCTTGATCTGATGCATTGCTGCGAGACAAGCTCCACCACAGTTTCGTATTTATAATATAATCTCTTGCCGAGAGCTACACACCAGCTTAGACAATCCTTTTTAACCAGCGTCTTATCCGGCGCCTTGTCCACCCTGCGACAATCATTTAAATACTCTCTCCACATTCCTCTCAACGGAATATTTAAGATTATTTTCCATTTCCTTCCTTCCTTGGCTGATAATATTTCATCATGGACAATACTGAGCCCTTTTTAAGGTAAATAGACAAATATAACTATAAAATGCAATGTTTTGGACTAATGGACAAATAAATGCAATAAGAAGCAGCTTGACTGATGCCTGTCAAAAAAGGACTGAGATGCATTTAGAAATACAGCATTTAAATGGAAAATATTCTATTTACTTCAGTGTAGTTACATTTTTTTTCTTTTTTCATTTGAAAGCACAGCATCTATCTTTGCCTTTCCCCATATTTCCTTCTTTTATGCTCTTTGCTTTCAGACACGTTTGCAACACTCCAGTGAAGCTAATGGATTTTTGATTCTTTCACCAAACACATTACGCTCTCTAATAAAAAAGCCTGAAGAAAAGAAGGGGAAGGGATACAATCTAAACTATTAGGCCTAAATATAAGTACATCATGATGGGGGCTCTGCTGGTGCAGGAGTTAACTTGTGCTGCTCTAGTATGACACCTAGTGGTACTCCACGATTCGGTTGGAGGTTGTGCAACTTTAAAAAAAATCTTCTTATTCATTTTATAGTCAAAGCGGTAATAAGAAGGACCAATGCTCAATTTGGTACCACATACAGCAATAGAGACTGTTGGAAAAAGAAAATCTCATTATTACAGAACTATATCATTTCTGTTGTGTGAGATTGTGTAGCTGCAAAATCAATTTAACATTTTACCAATAAATATGAAGGGAGCTGTATCTGTTTATTCAAAGAGAAGAAACCAACTGGAAGTAAAATATATTAAACTCAGATTCACAAAGGAGCCTTCATGTAAATAAAAACAAAAGGAATCAACCTATATTTTTTATAGTGAAGCATATATCCAAAACTGCATAGTCAGACTGCACCATGTGAGCCATGCTGGCTCTTTTTTTTTTTTTTAAGCATGGTTCTTCTGTAGTTTCAGATTCACAGCAGTGGGAGTGAATATTTTATGCTGATCTGTGAAGAGGACTCCTTGATCAATTTGATTCATTTTCACCTCCATATTTTAAAACTTTTTTTTCCTGGAAGAATCTTCATTTCCTTTTCATGCAAGTGGTAAAAAGTATGTCTTCTGTACTCTCTGTAGGTTTTAATACCTCTTTAATTCCCTTTGAAGTTGGGAAACAGGCAGAAAATGTGAATTTTGGGAATTAAGAACTAAGCTTTATACTTTGGTAGCACATATATAATATTTATCAAGTCTACAACAGCTCTATTGATTTTCTGCCACATGTCTGCCATTATAATGAAGACAGCCGATGTCACAGCCACAGTTTAATGAGTGGATGTTCTGACAGCCTTTCTTTGAGTAATTCAAAGCGAAAAAGCAACAATATTGGTTGAGACTGCGCTTTTGAATTTTATTATGCAAACAAAATAACTGTTCAGCAATGAAATAATGATGAAATCGAAATAATTTTTGGTTTTTGTCATATGTTTTGTCACATTTGTCATTTTCATCAATAAGTCTTCTCTATGTCACACAGAATATAGCTTCACTACGACTGCGTAGAAAATGTATGTATTTTAGGCGCAAGTCAGTTTTGGAAAATGTTTCAAATGTTCACAATGAACTTTAAATTTTGGGGGGGTTTTTGGCTTTAGAAATGATCTTTTCCTAAAAAACAAAACAAATGTTGAGGGATCTAAATCTATCCCGGCTGCAGCGTCTTTCTTTTGTTTTCTTCTGACAGACAGAGGTGGAAGGGATTTCTTTTAAAGTAGCCTCAGATAACACAAAATAGCAGATGGAATGACATTACTGATTCAATTCATACACAGCAAAGAGATAAAGAGCCTCAGAACTTCTGAAGCTTGAAGAGGCTTACAAAGTAATAAAGGTGAATATGGTTTATTAAAGAAGGTGGGTGTTTATCTTAACGTTCTGTGCAGGCGCTGCACAGAACGTAAAGTCCAATGTCACAGCATGATTTAGCTAACAAAAATAACTCCAGTGCCACTTTTTTCCGTTTTGACTCTCATTCCTCAGCTTTGTGGAGGAGGATTAATCATTTTCTCCTTAGGAAAAAGATATAATAAAGCAAAGAATGACATCAAAGGGCAAATGGTAATAGAAAGTCACAGAAAAAAGTAAACCGAAATGAAATTTGTAGCGACTTGCAGAGATATAAGCAAGCCTCAGATTTACACCTAAATCAACACCACAAACGTATGCAGCAGAACACACTCCAAAGCAGGCAGCATGTCCGTGAGATCCCAAATTGCTTTGATTCTTTACACATATCAAGAACCATTTCTATGTAAATTTGCGGCTCTTCTCCATCCCTTGACATTGTCATTCAATGCTACTACAGCCCAAATTTTAAATCAGACTCTGACGTTGTTGAATACAAATGATGATAGAGCCTGAGCAAAGAGGCCTTTCACGTGCACGCCTCTGCCGTGCCAGGCCGTTGCCTTGGAGGCACATGACGGTCAGATGAATAACACGTCTCCTATGAAACCACTAAAAGACAATCAACAAAGGTACTGTGGACAAAACTTATGTATGTTTTTGAAAGTAGACTATTTATATTTGCAAATATTTACATGCAAACATAGGTGGGATTACAACATCTGTCATTCTATAGATTTTTTTTAATTGTGGAAGAAAAAAAAACAAACAATGATACAACCTTTCTTGTACACAGCTGTTATTGTTTCGCTAGCTGGTGGAAAAGACCTGACATTGTTAAAAATCACCAATTTAAGTCCAAATGACTCGCCGCTGTTTGGATTTTCTGAGTTCCTGGAAAGCCATAGATTTCAACAATGAGTATGAATGCCAGTATGAGTTAATCACTAACGATTCAGATGAATAAAACATCCACAGTCAGACGTTATGTTGTGAGAAATCCCCATGTTTTCCACCTCGATGTGCAGAGAGCTGTGTCTCTTGGAGATGATGGGCAGTCTGTCTGTGAACTACAGGCAGTCCTCTCTGTTCTGTCTCAGCTTCTTTGCTTTGTTATTCATTTCCTCTGTAAGAGCAAAGCAGTGCTGGCCTTTTTATTGTTTCTGCGCTCTCCGTAGCTGTTTCCAGCTGGGCAGGAAAGATGCTTTTAAGGCTGTTCTTGATATGGTAAAGGGCTGAGCATTCATTTTTCCTATTGAGATGTTGCAGACCCACTGAGCATGTCTTTATTTAGCCTTTCAGACACACAAAGCAGGCAACCAAAACTAGATTTTGTGGTTAAAAAAAAAATTCTCTGATGTAATTTTTTTCCTGCATGCTTTAAAGCTGTGGTTTGGAATCTGCTCAGTATTAAAGGGTCCAGTGTGTCATTGAAAATAACGCCAGCCTGAGGCATGTCTAAATAATCAGTTGCTTAGGCCTTGGGTAATAAATATTTGTGTATAAATAATGTATCATAAACAGTGTAAAAAAATGTTAAGTGTACATTTTATTCTAAATATTACCAGTGGTCATTTAATGTATTTTAAGAATTAAACAAGACACAGCAGGAATCTGCAACTTGGCTCTTACATTCTCTAATGTGGCTTTTAATAACTTTGGACAAAAATAATAATGAATTAACCAGTATATTAAAATGTCAATGTAACAATTAAATGAATAAATAACAGTACTGTTCTGTTTTTACAACAATAATGCAAGAATACTTTAGTGAAGCTGTTTTTTTGTCTTCAGATTGAAAACTATAATTTTCTATAAAGTATGGATGTGCTGGAAGTAAGAAAATGTAATCATTCCTTTTCATGTAAAACATTAGTTTGTAAAGTACAAACAAGTGGCCAAAAATTGTTCTTAGGGTAGTAAAGGTTGCTAATTCAGATAGAACAGAATGTAGCTGACGTTACAACAGCAAGTCCCTTAATCAGTGAAATTTCGATCCATTCTTTGGTGAAACTATCTCAAACTAATCATTTGTGAGTACAACATCTGGATCCATACATCCCTATAGCATAAACTGGGTCTACTCATGGTTTCCCATATGAACCTTGTTTTTATAGGCCCAAAGACACTGGGACTCTTTTTCTTGTGGACCTTAGATTGGTGGGCTCTGATCTTTTTAAATATGCCTTTAATTCCCTGGCCTTGTTTTCAATATACTGTTGGTCTTGGGTTGTTGTGAGGCAGTTTTTGATTTTTATATGCCTCACCTCATGAAAGAATGTCACCTCATGAAGGGAGTGTATTGTCAGATCAAAGCTCTGTGCCTCTGTAAATACCTTGGCTACCTCTCGGTGAGCTAAGTCCACCTTCCATTACCAGCAACATGACTGGCATCGCTGATTTCCTCATCTTCTCCCGCTCATTCTCCTCTCCACTTCATAGCCCAGCCCAGTCCTCACGCTCAGACAGAGAAACTCATTATAGCTACGGATTAGATCGATCGGTATGGAAGGGGGGTTGCCCAGTGGAGAGGCAGTATGCATGGGCCAAGCAATTTATGCCAACAATGGAGCTCATCTCTGCATATCCTGACTGCAAATCACTCCCAAGCAAACCAGTGGGTGAAAACACACTTGCTCCTGCACAGAAAAACAATCATGGGTGCACCACTCTTTATTTAAAATTTTATTTATACAGTAAGGCACTCTTAAAATTTAGTTTTAAATGGGGCATCACGCTTTCGTAAAATAATTTGTACCATCAAAGAATTCACTCTAAAAAAAAAGCCCTGATTTTTTGCCATAAATGAATAAATAAATTAAAAAAAAACACCCAATGCTACAACAATATCTAACCTCTTACTGGGAAATCTGCTGCACACTCCCAGACTCCCAGCAGTGGACCATTATCCTTCCTAACATATTCTCAAAGCCCCAAAATCTCTCTTCTAAGTGGTTTTCTCTCTACAGGAGGGCCGAGCCTCCTTCCATCACCCTGGAAACTAGAGAAAGTAAACACAACTGGGATTGAGTTGTTGCTCCGCTGCCTGTCTTCACGGTAGCCTCATCTCGCTTCTTCAGGACCCTTGGCCCTATCTTTATTTCCCAGTGGAGTATTATTACTTCCAGTACCTGGTTCACCTTACTCAGCCTTTGCCGGTGGATGTGCATGAGTGTATCCATGTGTCTGCACCCAGTGTTTTGAGGGGTTAATAACAGATTAGGCACCAAAGCCATGAGTAGAAAAGCTGATGTAGCTTTCCATAAATTACTCACCTTTTGTCTCTACTTCTTCCTTATTTGTGCATCTTTATTATTAGTTCTGTGTGGAAATAAATGGAAAGTCTGTGTGGCTAATCCCTTACCTGGTTAAGGGTGATAATGTTGGTCTCAGCTGTTAGCAGTGCAGAACTTAACACAATTGAAGGATTTTGCATCCGTTTCCCCTTAAAAGAAGAGAAATAGTAAGAGAAATTATCACAGGAGACAAAATCCCTGCTCTTCCACTCACTCGCTTGTATTGAGTATGTTTCAGAAAACAATACAAAAATATCAGAATTCATAGTACAATGCCAACTAAACTCATGGCAAAGTGCTAACTACAGCAGCTTATAGTCACAAATAAAAAGAACAGAGGCTTCCCTTCACACCATTTTTGTATTGCCCTTGTTTACATGAAATCCATTTATCAGTTTTAAGCATTTTAATCTGAATTATTTAAATGTTTTTTTGTAGTACAGTCAAAACTAAATTTCTAAGCATGAAATACAAATTTGTCTAATCAAAATAATGAAAAAAATACATAACTTGTATTCACAATACTCAGAAATCATAAGCAGGCGGTGCATTACTCTTATTTAAACAAATCAAACTACCAGACGCCATAACGGGGTATGAGGCCTCCTGCCGACAGCAATAATGCTAAACTAGTTAGCTGAGCACTGCTACGTGATGCATACCAAATACTTACAAACACATACATATATACGGGGATAACACACGTTCACGCGTCATTCTCTTAATTATTTGTATCCCACTAATTACCTTAATGAAGGGAAATAGTAAGAAAAATGATCATAGGAGACGAAAGTGCTGTTCTTCCACTCACTCGCTTGTATTCAGCTTGGGAAACGAGAACGCGAGTGCCCCTAGTGGATATTGTAAGTCATAGCGCTAAACTAACCTCTCTTCCATACAATTTAATTACTTTGTCTTTTGTCTTTTTGCACATTTTAAATCAAACTAAGTAATCATATAAGTGCAGATAATAACAATAAATAAAACTAATCTTACTAAATTCAAATTGATCCGCATTATACTCAACAGCATGTTTATGTCAACTTAAGGTAACATAGCTACCTGTTAGACACTTAGAGCTGAAGTGTTTTCCAGCTCTAAGTGGCTGGAAAACACTTTATACTGCCTCTTTAAGCTATAAATAAGTTAAATAGAGACAATGCACTTGCAGAAGTTGGCTATTTGTTCTACAGTATTACCTGAATGAAAGAAATTCAGTGACTGATTGACCAATAACCAAATGAACTCACCCAGTTAAGCTCAAATTTGGCCAGTTTTGATCACATGGTAAGCAGCTGATGCATCATTAATATAATGGCAAGAGGAAGCTTCTCCACAGTAAGTGATAATCATAATGACCATATCTGTTTCTCTGCTGAATCTCAGCTCACATATTGTTATATCACGAGCACATAAAAGGGGGTTGCTGCTGAATTCTGAGCAAACAATGCGAGACCTAATTAGGACAATTAAGGATGCTGATTACATACCTGAAACATGGCCAACAAACAAAACAACCATCTTTTCCCTTCCCCAAGGACATGGACGGGAAACAATGTGCCCATAATCCCTCCCAGCACATGGCCGCTGTCCTTGGCCTGAGAAGGAGCAGCATCCCACAGGCAAAAACATGTTCTCATCTGGACAGAGGAGATAACCGCACCTCACAGCCGTGAGCCTCCCTCCCACTCTCCCACCAACCTGTCTGTGCAGCACCATCTTTCCTCAAGGCCTTGCAAGCTTTTTAGAAACAACTGTCCATCAGAGCAGAGCACATATGCGGACCGAAACCGCAGCACAATGCCACAAACTCTCAGAGAAGATGAGAGGATGGAGGAAAAGGGGCTGCAGAGTGAGAGCAAAGCTTTGTGTTTTATTCTTTTTTTTTTTCCTTCTTTGCTCTTCTGTTGGCTCTTATTGTGAGCTTCAGCCTTTGATTTGGACAAAGATTGGAGAGCTTAATCCCCTCTCTAAGGGGGAATGACACACAGGGCTTTTATTTGTGACCATAAAATCAGTTTAATTTAAAATCAATGTCTGACTTCTCCATGGTGCGACTACGACGGGTTTCTCAGACAACGCACTGGCTATAGAGATTATCATATTGACTCACTGACAGGGACAAGTGGAAGAAGAGATGCCATGCTGCATGAGGCCACAACAGACATAGTTACAGCCTAGAGCACTTCACAGTATAGAGATCTGCAAAATAAAGCAGGTGCAGCTCAAGTGCATTCTGACTGCTTCACTCTTAGCTGCTCGGATCACATCTCTGAAGCTGCACCGACTTTGCTGTGAATATTTTAAGGAACGTTCGTTTTGTATGTATTTTAAAACACGACTGTTAGATTTCAATTTATTTGGTGACTGACATTGCAGAATGTTCTACTTTTTTTTTGGAACTCCTTGGTTTGCTTCAAAGTATGTTTTGGGAGTTTTTTTGTTGGTGTGTGCTGTTGTTTCTTACAGGTTTGGCACCATTTGAAAAACCTATTCAACCAGCCCACTTTAGATTTAAGATAAACATAGAATTGATTCACAGAGAGCGATATACAGTTTCAGTATGTTGATTTATAACTGGTCTGACTGTTGCTTCTGGTTGGAGCTAATCTCTCTGTATAACTATTATGGAGTACTACTCTGCAGTGATGACTCATCAGCTGGGCTTAATCAGAAATAGAGTAAATAACATTTTGTTTCTACGCTCTGCAGCTCTGGACTCAATTCTTGAAAGAATGGACTCTGCAGAAAACAGCTACAAAATCTTACTGTATGCCTTTCATTTTCCAGTAGCTTTTACTACAATTTTTGTCGTATTAACAATATGCAATCAAGTTCAGTTTACATTACCCCTCTGGTAAAAATCTAAGTAAACCCAGTCGGTTACATTTAGCAATTAACAATTTGGCAATCCAACAACTTGAGCAACTCCAGAAACTCCAGAATCTGGTTTAGTAAAATTTTCTATCTTTTGTGACTTGTTTGGAGCAAACACAAAAAACATAGAAGCATTGATTCATGAGTACTTTCTATTTACAGCTGCTGTCACACTGTTTCCTATCTAGCAAATCTATATAAGTTGATGAAATGAAGATAACTGCATAAAACAACGACGTCTTAGTGAAGTATGTGCTTCATGTTCTCCCATTTCAAGTAGTGCATTTACATTAGAATCAAGGGTGTGGTATTCCCAGTGTCCCGCTGTGTCAGAATGGATATGATACATTGACTCTATAATCCCCATGCTGTTTTATTTCTATATTTTATGAGTCCATATCAACTAACTGTCTGGAAATTAAATTTCACCGCTAAATGAGTGCTGATAAAGATAATTCTTAACTGAATTAATTACAAAGTGGCTTAGTTTCACTTTCAGATTTAAGCGTCTGGCCTGCAGGGGATTGTGAAACTTTATCAGTGCAGACAGCAGAGAATAGCATGTGGTCAAGCAATACTAATAATGTAGAGTAAACGTGAGAGCCATGGTGATCATGCAGAGAAACTTTTCAGTGTGCAAAATCTGTGATATTACTGCTTTCTTGGTAATTAAGTTGTGCATGTTAGGGTTAAAAGCCTATCATCAAATGTTTCTCTCCAGTGGCCTTGTGTCGTTTAACATCACTGAAGCTAAAATAGATACACAAAGGTGTGATGTGGTGGTAATGAAATGAAGCACACATATCTATAGGTAGCAGTGCTGGCTTAATCTCAGAGACAATTGAGTTTTTAATACATCAAGACAAAAACAAACTATTCCATCGGACTTACCTTGAGGGTGTTCTTCTGCTGCATTTCCTCTCAACTGTGTGCCATCGGGACATGTAATTAATCAGAAATAATTACATGCAAAAGTGTTTTCTCAGCTATCGCCAGATTTTGAGTGGCAGCACATATTTTTTATATGCAATTATTCCAAAACCTGTCGAATACCCATAATAAGCCCAAATTATCTGCATGACTTGATACATCTACGGCAGCAAATTAGTTCTGTTGGTGAAACTAACCTTCTGAAAAGAGTCATGGTCTAAACCCTCTTTTTTATTTCCTCTCTCGCTCTTTTGGTTGTGAAAAGATGTCTTAGACTCAGCTTATTCAACATCTTTCAGATCTTTCTCCAATTATTTTTTGCAGAAACAGTCAGTGGAACTCAAGTGCTTCTGATGATCCCAAAAGTGGCCAAAAAGGACAAATAATGTAGCGTAAAAAAAAAAAAAAGTTAGAAAAATCAATGAGCACAGAACAGCTACTGTTTGGTTTGGCCATTATCTTGGTGAGTAAAATCAAATATCATATAGGCTGCAGTGCTTTAAACTGAGGCTGATTGATTTTAAAAAGCTTACAGAACCTTGGAGAGTCAAAAAAAACAAACATATTTTCTTATATACTGGCACCTTCTTTTGAGTAAAAGCCGTTTCTCCTGGTGATTTTCACATTGATGGGAGCACAATTATGTTCATTCCTGCCTTTCTCTTCTCATTTTCTCAGTCTGTGTGCGTCTCCACACCAACAGCTGCTTCTCCTTTGGCCGGTTTCCAAATGGAGGACGACTGAGGAGAGTGAATGGGATTTTAATTTCACTTGTTAATGCCGCTTTTCCTCATTCTTCCCCTCCCACAACCTTCAGCACCAACAATACAAGCAGAAAAGTTCAGGAGGGAGGCAGAGGGATGGGGGGGGGATAAGCAGCAGCTTGTGAGTGACATGAGAGTACGATCTGAACATCAAGCTTGTAAATTAAGAGGATATTGATTAAGCATGAGTGAAGAGTTTCACTCTCCTTTCTTTTCTCTGTTGTTGGTTAATTAATTATGAAGTGGCTCAGAGGGGGTGAGGAGAAATGAAGCAGAGAAATTGCTCCCAGACCTCCGACAGCATGATCCGTCTTTAAGCTAAAAAAAAAAAAAGAAACTGTTCTCTGTTTAAGGATTTAAAGTGCTCTCAAACTGTATAGGAGCTGCCTTAAACATATATGGTAGAACAGTCAAGTCATTTCGAAATGAGAGACGACAACTTTATACTTCAATTCAGCTGTTGCCAGGGAAACATAAGCTAATTCTGTTTCTCTGATGATCTGCACATGTAATCTGCGGTATGAAGCACCTGGCAGGCCAAGATCAACAAAGTGCTCACACATCATTGTGCAATGCGGTCAAAAAAACAAAACAAAACAAAACAAAAAAAAAACAAACAGGATGTTCGTTTGGTATAATTCCCGTTGAAGACGCAGCTTGAGGAACAAACCCGTGCCTGAACAAAAACACACTTGAGCTGGAAGACAACATCAGCAGACATGTCAAAAAAAATGATGAGCGCCATTCTTGTGAAACTTAAAACATCTTAGTAAAAAAAACCCTGAAGCCCTTGTGTTCTTTAAAACGAGAGGCTGCAGTGCACCCGGGCGGGGGGTTGAGGGTGAGTTGTGACATCCATCCTAAGTGAGATGGATTACACAGAGCCAAGTGGATTTGAATAACAAGCAATTTACTGGCTCTGATGTGATGCTGCAGAGGTGCAAGTCTCCTGCAAGAGGAGGCACTGAGCTCCCATCACACCAGGTGCTTCACTGAAACCATTCCCCTGCCTCCCAGTGAGCTGACCCGTTCCAACATGAAGCTGCATGACATGTAGACGCTCTGCTTTATCTGATGCTGCAGATATCAGTTTCTGGCTTAGGTAATTATGAACAGAACAGAACCAGAAACTCCAGAGCAAGTCGATAATCGAGGGCAGTAGGAATTAGATGCAATTAAATGGGACAAATGAGCTAAAAATTAAATAATTTAGCAGAAATCATAAAAAAGCAATGACTCTCCCTTGTGATTTGCACCATACAGTCTTCGTACCTATGCAGCAACCAATCGGAGCAAGAGGCAGATGGCCTCTCTGGAGAATCCATTAACCTCGGAGGTCACCAGACTGTGACCTCTCAGGGTCAAACCTAGCTCAGGAGAGCCAGTAATTGTCGTTGAGTCAACATATAGGGTTTAATCTAAAATGGCCTTTGTTGCCTGATAAACTGTATAGAAAAGATGGATGCGGTCATCGTTTGATAGGGGGATGATTTAGGGTTATTCTATTCTTCTAGGGCTTTAAAATGTATCCAAAAAGGGAATCCACCTTCTGCATGAAACACTAAATTCAGTTGTTTTTATGCCTATTATTAAGGTTTTATTAGCTCAAATCATCCATTTGGAGAAGCATATGTGTGAGGCTTAAATGGAAAGAAGAGATGCATGTTTTAGTCAGTTAGCTTAATATGGGTATTTTTAAAATGTATTTAATTATTTATGTAGTTTTCCCATGTAGTGATTAAAGTAAATAGAAACAAGATTCAATTTAAGATTAAATATATCTTTAAATATATTTTTCATGCATTTTTTTAGACTTTAATGAATACAATGTGCTAAATGAACAAACGTTTGTTTTATTAAATCATGAACCATTCATATTTCTGGAATACTGTGTTTTGCAGTTCTGCTCAAGTAAGAAATGGCTCCACATTGTTTTTTTTTTTGCAGAAGAGCCAAAAAATTTGAAGCCTGCGTTGCTGTTTTATATGTCTTCATTATGTTTCTAATCGTCATTAAAGTTGTGCATACGCTGTTTCGTTGGTCGTGGGTTAGATTTGTTTCTGCTTGTTTTAGATGTTTTCCCCTTCCAGCACATCTGGTTTCAATAATTGAACTTTGTGTTATTAACTCTGCAAAGGCTTGGAAACAAACTCCTCAGATAAATTAGCTGAATTCAACCTCAAATGTGGAAAAAGCTGGAATTTAAAATTTGACGCTGCTGTTAAAGGCAGCTGCTGTTTTATTTCTTAAAACCTCCTCATTAACAACTAAGATTCATCGGTAATGTCGTCCAATTGTACATGAGCTGCATGTAATACCAGATTCCTTTTAAATTCAAATAGTTCAGGTTGTTGACAGTTTGATATGTATCTCAAAGTTCCAAAAGAGTTAGAAAAAATATGGAAAAGTAGAGAATTTATGTTTTTTCCTGGCTTCAGTAAGTTTGAAAATTATTTGCATTTCAAGATTTTATTCCCTATTCCATGTGAAGAAAAATAAACATCCATCCATATATCCAGTCTGGGTTTTTCTTTTTTTTTTTGTTCCATAATTAGGGCTGAGTCACTGTGAAAAGGTTTGTAACTCATAGTGGTTATACTTCAGTAGTGACTCATAGTTTGATTAAAAACAATAAAAACTTGAGTATGTACATGTATAAAATTCTGAAGGATAATATTGTCAGCTTCCTAAAAAATGGCCTATGCTTTATTTATTCATTTATTTTTATTTTTTGCCAAAAGAGATTTTGTTAAAAAAGATAATTTAGGCAAAAAACCCATCACTTTTGGAGAAAAAAAAAAAAAAACGTAAGTCATTATTTAAAGAAGGCAACTATATGTAAGACTAGTTACATGGAAAACAGTAACCAGTGAGTTTAAATTCACTGGGTGAGGTGTTCCCTCTAGTGGAAACAGATCGACACTACAACGCATATTTTGTTAATTGAATATTCACTCGGTTGTAGAGTTATCAGCACGCTTTGAACTATTAAATCGTTTTCTGAATGCATTTTATTCATGCGTGAATAAAAGGCGACGTGAACTCGGAGTCAGAGGACGTAAAACTTTATTAATTTCTTATAAAAATGTCACAAAAATTCTTAGAAATTCCAACAGGTCCTTTGGGTTTATCCACAGGGAGATCAGGCCTGTTTCACAGACAACGGGGAACGAAGCGAGCGCACTATTGCATCATTATTAAATCCTCCCAGTTTGATCAGCTGCTGCGACCTGTACACGAATCCACCAGCAGAGGACATGCTGCCTCCGTTGAACTCCTCCTTCCCTCTACCTACATCCCTGACTCCTCCTTGCTCTCCTCCGTTTACTCCCTTTACTCCCTCATCCTGCTTTCCCCCCCATTTTTTTTAAATTCCCTCCCCATTCTGACCCTTCGTGTCCCTAAGCTCTCCTTCTCTGATTGGTTCCAGACGTGCCACTGAGCTCTTCTTGCCGACTCAACATTCCACAGCTGGAGACCGCGTACGCACATCTCACACACGCACACACACACACGCACTCACACCTCCTCCCTTCCCCCTCAATCTTGTTTTTTTTTTTCCTCCCTTTTTTTCACAGCAGCTTAGTGAAACACCAAAAGCCTCAGACTGAAATGGCTCCAAAGCATTCCTGCAAGCAGAGAGAGGGAGAGAAATGCACTCAAGAGACAAGAGCAGGAGAAGGAGGTTACATTTTTGAAATCTTAACAAGATGTCAAAAACACACTGCAGATGGTAGGTTTCTGAATTTGGCTTTTAAAACCTCTTTGGCACTGAAATATGTATATACACGATTGAAGATGTTTTCTTTTGCGGCCGGTCAAAGAGTTCAAGTGTTGGCAATCTCTGCAGGACAAGTAAAGCTGCTTCCAGGTAAGAAAAAAAAAANGTTTTAGATGTTTTCCCCTTCCAGCACATCTGGTTTCAATAACTGAACTTTGTGTTATTAACTCTGCAAAGGCTTGGAAACAAACTCCTCAGATAAATTAGCTGAATTCAACCTCAAATGTGGAAAAAGCTGGAATTTATTCATTAACAACTAAGATTCATCGGTAATGTCGTCCAATTGTACATGAGCTGCATGTAATACCAGATTCCTTTTAAATTCAAATAGTTCAGGTTGTTGACAGTTTGATATGTATCTCAAAGTTCCAAAAGAGTTAGCAAAAATATGGAAAAGTAGAGAATTTATGTTTTTTCTTGGCTTCAGTAAGTTTGAAAATTATTTGCATTTCAAGATTTTATTCCCTATTCCATGTGAAGAAAAATAAACATCCATCCATATATCCAGTTTGGTTTATTTATTTATTTAAATATTCCATAATTAGGGCTGAGTCACTGTGAAAACATTTGTAACTCATAGTGGTTATACTTCAGTAGTGACTCATAGTTTGATTAAAAACAATAAAAACTTGAGTATGTACATGTATAAAATTCTGACAAGGAAAATATTGTCAGCTTCCTAAAAAATGGCCTATGTTTTATTTATTCATTTATTTTTATTTTTTGCCAAAAGAGATTTTGTTAAAAAAGATAATTTAGGCAAAAAACCCATCACTTTTGGAGAAAAAAATAAATACGCAAGTCATTATTTAAAGAAGGCAACTATATGTAAGACTAGTTACATGGAAAACAGTAACCAGTGAGTTTAAATTCACTGGGTGAGGTGTTCCCTCTAGTGGAAACAGATCGACACTACAACGCATATTTTGTTAATTGAATATTCACTTAGTTGTAGAGTTATCAGTACGCTTTGAACTATTAAATCGTTTTCTGAATGCATTTTATTCATGCGTGAATAAAAGGCGACGTGAACTCGGAGTCAGAGGACGTAAAACTTTATTAATTTCTTATAAAAATGTCACAAAAATTCTTAGAAATTCCAACAGGTCCTTTGGGTTTATCCACAGGGAGATCAGGCCTGTTTCACAGACAACGGGGAACGAAGCGAGCGCACTATTGCATCATTATTCAATCCTCCCAGTTTGATCAGCTGCTGCGACCTGTACACGAATCCACCAGCAGAGGACATGCTGCCTCCGTTGAACTCCTCCTTCCCTCTACCTACATCCCTGACTCCTCCTTGCTCTCCTCCGTTTACTCCCTTTACTCCCTCATCCTGCTTTCCCCCCCATTTTTTTTAAATTCCCTCCCCATTCTGACCCTTCGTGTCCCTAAGCTCTCCTTCTCTGATTGGTTCCAGACGTGCCACTGAGCTCTTCTTGCCGACTCAACATTCCACAGCTGGAGACCGCGTACGCACATCTCACACACGCACACACACACACGCACTCACACCTCCTCCCTTCCCCCTCAATCTTGTTTTTTTTTTTCCTCCCTTTTTTTCACAGCAGCTTAGTGAAACACCAAAAGCCTCAGACTGAAATGGCTCCAAAGCATTCCTGCAAGCAGAGAGAGGGAGAGAAATGCACTCAAGAGACAAGAGCAGGAGAAGGAGGTTACATTTTTGAAATCTTAACAAGATGTCAAAAACACACTGCAGATGGTAGGTTTCTGAATTTGGTTTTAAAAACTCTTTGGCACTGAAATATGTATATACACGATTGAAGATGTTTTCTTTTGCGGCCGGTCAAAGAGTTCAAGTGTTGGCAATCTCTGCAGGACAAGTAAAGCTGCTTCCAGGTAAGAAAAAAAAAAGCATCTTCAAAGCAAAAACCGAGCTGATGCAACAAACAGAAACGTGATGAAACACGAAGCATTAGACCGCTTTGAAATGACAAACCTCTTTTTATAACACAATGACTGCGCTCAAATAAAAAACAAAAAAAACTGCCGAATCAGCTCCAGATGGAGGCACAAAGAACCAAGGCAAACAAAAGTCAAGAGTCACAGAGCAGAAACTGCACTCCACAAAATGAATTTCAGGCCTTGATGGCTCCAAATTCTTATCACGCATCAAAACAACCCCCCCGGGTGTGTGCTGCACTAAAAAAAGACAATGTAGTCCATTTAAAGACCAGCTTTCAATGCAAAGTCCTACTTATGTGCACAATTATAGTGTTCGCCCTCAGACGCTTCGAGGTCAGCAGCCCTTTTTTCTTTTCTTTTCTTTCTTTTTTTTTTAACACTTTTAGCGTGTTCACATCTGGACTTCTTTTCTTCCTCCTGCGCCTGACAGCCTTTGCTGACGTGTCAGGTCGGAGAAGAGGGAGAGAGGCAGGCTCATGAAAACCACACACACGCATCACGGCTTACGCTTCTCTACAGCTGCACACATAACGACAAATCCAATGAAACAAATGGAAAAAAAACAAAACAAAAATGCATTCAAGTCTGGGTTAATACTGACATGACAACACAAAAGAAATCTTACAGAGGAATGTAGTCGACAATGGAAACAAAGTGGATTTTAGTCTTTTCGGTCCGAGTAGGAGCAAGACTGGAAAACTCTGTGTGGTAAAATTGACTTTGGAAACAGGCAAGAAGTTATTTCATCAGACTGGTTTTGCAATCAGTTGCAATAAACCTGTTCACAGTCGATCAATTGTGAACTGCCTACGCATTTTAGAAAAAGCAGATGGATGTATCTGATTTGTAGCTTTTTTTTTTTTTTAAATTGTGATATTCAGTTTAAAAATGGAAACATCTGCTGTGCTCCACACAGCTTCTCGGCATTAAAAAACAAAACAAAAAAAACCAAAAAAACAACGTTTGGTTTAAAAAGGGTAAGAAAACAATCTGAGTCTCTCCGGTGCCAGTTGGGGTCCAGTCCAGGGTCGGTCCAGAGTTACTCCGGCTGCTCGTTCAGCTCCATGTCGGACACCAGGATGTTCTTCTCGGCTTGCTCGTCGAGGCCCGAGTTGGTGCGGCTGTAGCGCGCTCCCTCGAAGGAACCCCGAGACCCTGCGGTTCGCCGCCGGTACAGGTAGATCACAGTGGCTATCAGCAGAAGCAGCACCAACGCCGTCACTATGACGACGATCAGAGTGGGCAGGTGGTCGACATCCACTGGGGAAAATGAAGCAATTTTTAGTGCTGTGCAGAAGACAATCAAAGGAATCAAATAAATGAATAAATAAAAAGCTGTTTACATGTTGTGGAGGATGAGTCTGCACCTACAAATGGAAAAAGTACAAAATTAATAAGAAAACTGTTTCTGAAGGAGTTTCAGTCCATGTATTTTATCTTGGTTTTAAATGACCAATAGAAGGTTCTGTTATAGCCTTGTGCAGTATGTTATTATTATTATTATTATTATTATTATTATTGTTTATCTTGTTTTTTTGTTAACGGCTTTTAACAATTTTGCAACCTTTTGTGTGAACCTATGTATCTGCTGCTCTTGCTACACCTGAACTTCCTCTTTGCAGTACAATAAAGGCGGTTTCTATTCTATTCTAAGGTAGAACGTAACTATGAAATGAAAGGAAATGATACATAGCTTTCAAAATATTTCATGCTATTTAGTGTTTTCTGTTTATTTCATTCATTTACAGTTTAAAATGGACATGTTCTATCTTAACATAAACAAAAGTTTTACATGAAAAATAATTTGAAGAAAAAAATATCTTATATGTAATCTACCCATTCTCTCCAAAGTCAATTTGACATGCCATAAACAACTAATGATCAATCAACCATCCATATAGATACATCAATAAACACAAAACAGGAAATGTGGACGTATAAAAATAATAATAGCAAAGAAAAAATATACTCATATTTTATGTGTAAAGATGAAGCACTACACTGAATCAATAGATTTCATTATACGTTGATAAAATATTACATTTTATAATTTTCTTAAAAGTAAAAGTTGGTCTTCCTTGTCCGGTTTCTTTAGACAAATTTGTTCCCCAAACAGAAACACAACGTTCCCTTTGTTTAGTTCTGACTTTAGATTTCTTTTTTAAATCTCTGATTCTCTCAAAGTATAAATGCTAACTCTTTGAATAAGTCTCTTTCAAATGCGCTGGTAACATGCCGTTATGTGCTTTAAGCGTAACTTGCAGAATACAATAGTTCACCAAGTCGTGAAATTGGAATGGAATAAAACTTTCGTGGTTGTAACTTGAAAGAAATGTGGAAAAGTTCGAAGGTTACGAGTACATTTGCAATTCACTGCAACCGTCTTGTGTTCATCGTGTGTACGTACTGCGAGGCCGTTTGCAGATCACCCCGTGTGTACGATTTCTGCAGGAGTCGGGCGTCCACCGGCCGCTGTTGCTCTGGATCAAGAAGCAGGAATTGATGGAAAGCATCGAGAACGCCACCTTTCGCGTTTCCCAGTTGGTGAACGACATCTCGGTGTCTTCGTTCCACACCAGGCGTCTCTCTGTGACAGCAGCACGAAGGGTGATAAGAGAAACTTGGGGAGGAAAAAAAGGACACCTGCACAGCTGAGTTCTGCCTCAGCTGTGCAGTTTTATTGGATTTAATCTCCTCATTAACCAAGCTAAGTATATTTCATGCTCTTTCGCCCAATTTGCGCTGATTGATAACAACACATTTCAAACAAGTGATGCTTTACAGGATGGGTCACCTTGCTTCGTGATAAGAGCTGCTCATCAGAATTCCTTAATGAAATATTAACTTAAAATGTAATCATATTCAATAAAGAAAATGATCTAAAAATAATTAAAGTGCAATGAATAAGCCTGTATTTTTAAGCTGTGAAGGCAGTGCTGCTGGACCTTTCATGCTGATGCCCAGCCAAGCTCCCTTTGCCTGCTCTGCATAACTCTGGATGTGCTCCCATATGAAGCTGTTCTCTGCCTCGTCCAGGATGGACAGAAGCTCTGCTCCCACTGATGGAAAAGAGAATAACACAAACACAGATGGATCAAAACTAAATCAAACAACTGCACCATATGCCCAGTAAATATATGAGGATACTGATGTCATGTTAATCAGCTTCACTATGGAGAGAGTCCGAGGTGGCAGGTTATGCGTATGGGCTGAGTGGGGAAAGTCGGGGCGGCTCGGAGCTGCTGCTGTAAAGCTTTCTCACTTTTCTTGCAGGATGCAAGCGCGTCCTGCTGCAGTTTAAGAAGCTGCAGGTTGAACGCGTAGCAGTGGTTCCTGAAGGGAACCCAGGCCCACTCTCCCACAGAGTGGGGACAAAGTCCGGGGTAAATCCACTGATGGCTCACAGGCTCATCTGTAAGGATGGAAGAAAATCAAATCAAATAAAATGAAGTGAACAAACGGCACTTGCTTTAAACCCATGACTATGTATTTATACTTTGCTTAACATGGGGCTAAACTTCTTGTAATCTTTTTAAATGCTTAGTTTAATAACAGTTAGTTTAATGTTTTTCTTGCAGGTACAGTTTGTACAGTTTTGGCATTTTGCTTTTTTTCATTTAAACTTTAATATTATGTGCGTACTGTAAGCTCTTTCAGTTAAATGAGTTAAGTCTCACTGTGGTTTCATTACAATATGACACAGAGACCTGTTTCCCTTTAAAACAGAAAGACACAAGAAAATGCCAATTAAATTAACCAAAGTTTATCAAAATGTATTTAGAAAGAATTGTCTAATGTCTCACATTGACCAAAGTGCAAAAAAATAACTATTTAACTACAGCACATGTGTACTAATAATCAGAACTCAGTTGTCTACCATTAGAGCAATATATAACTAATTTAAATTGTTGAAATTGTGACAAAAAAAGCCACTGGCTTGCTTAGTGTGGGCTGAGATACAAACCACTAATTTGACATATAGCAGCATCCAACTTAGCATCGCAGGGAGTCATGGTCCACTGTCCTGTGGTGGTCATGTGTCCACATCCGGCCATCTGATTTGGCTGTCCGTCTTTCCAGTTGGAGTATTTCACTTCTTCATCGCCTAACCACGTAAAGCTTCGTCCCTGAGCAGACATGACAGAGCAGGCGGATTTGTTACACTGCAAGGAAAACAAAGTCAAAGAGAGAGAGATCAGTGAGTTTGTGGGCTTACGCCATAGTTATAGAGCGAAATCCAGGCTGGCTGGTGCAGGCTGCTGATGAGCAGCGTCAGGTAGGCCTGCTGGTATGGATCCTTCACGACCGCTAGCGTCCCGTTCAAAGATTCGCAGAGGTAAAGAGCGCCAGTCCAGTCAAGGCGCTTCTGCACAACCCGATATGTCACTCCTCCCAGCTCCACAGGCTCCGACAGGGAGGAGGGAATGAGGGCCGGAGCCGGAGGCAGGCTTCGATCTGAAGTCAGACATGATGATTAGGAAGTGTTTTGCCAACTCATCCGCAGCACACTTCTCTTCTGGCTGTTGCTGATCATCACCGCACCTGGCTGCTTTTGGCATATGAATCCATTGTTCTCCAACGGCGTCATCTCACAGGCTCGGGAAGCCCACATCCCGGTTTTCCTCTCTGGGTTGCCGTGAATCATCACCACGCAGTTTCCCTGAGACAGCGGTGAGACATCAGAACGGCAACAAAACGCCGACGAAAGCACAACCTGAATAGAGACAACTGGGAATACCGGCGTCTTGTTGTGGTGGGGCCCGCTGTTGTCGACTGGCTCTCCTGGCGCCCAGTTGGTGTAGCTGAGCAGGCCAGTTTTGGTCCACCGGAAGTGACCTTTGGAGTCTGAGGTCAGACCCACCCAGAGGTCAGTGCTGACGTTCTTTAACAAGGTGGTGATGAAAGCTGGGGAGGAGAGAATCAGCTGTACCACGTCCGCTTTGCATTGCTGATCGTGCCTTTACTCCACGACTTGTAGTTACCTTGATCTAAATGATTGGACACCAGAGCCAGTGTGCCTCGCTGGCTTTCACATTTGAGCTTGGCTGCAGACCATGTGACCCGAGTTGACTCAAAAACTTTGAAACACTAAGACACCATAGATTTTGTTTCAGTAATTTGATGCAATACATAAAATGATCTTGAAATCGAGGTAGTTTTGATGCACCTTATGCTGATAGGGTGACCACCCAGTAGGACAGCCAGAAGGTGGATGAGGGGACGATGGCGTCGGAGGAATAGTGCCGGTGTCCTTCACCTGCTTACAGATGTAAGGCAAGTCGGAGTGACACTTCTGATCCGCCCAGTCTCCTGTGTACATGTGGCAGAAACACAAGCTCACCTGTTGTACATCTGCTCGCACGTGGTTTAGTCTGATCAGATCTATTTTCTGGCTGATTTTACCTTTGCTGGTTGACATGTAAATGCACTTGCGGTCGCGGCTGACTGGTTGCGGCTTGCCAAGCGCCCAGGAAACGTAATTGAGCACAGAGTGGTCGGACCAGCGGAAACGTCCGTCGTTTTCGTAGGTGTGAAGCCCAAGCCACCAGCTCGGCTCGGACTTTTTCTGTGGGGGGAGGTAGAAGACAAACGCTCAAAAGTAGCTAAGGTGGGATGCAATTATGAATTTGCACGTGTCTTTTCCGCTGTATGGACAAATTGGCCCAGGAATTATTGTGATAAATGATAATATTGTCATTTTGAGACCATTTTGAACTAATATGATAATGGCATAAAACTGGACGATAAATTGTACCAGAAATGATTGCGATAAACAATAATATTGTTGTTGTTTTCAAGTAATTAACTGATAATGGTATAACAATGCAAGTTTGCCCCCTCAAAGATGTATAAACTTTATGTTTAACAGAACACTCCACACTGGAACTGGAAGACATATTACATTTCCAAAATAAAACACCACTGACCAGCAATAAACAAAAAAAGGAACTAAAAACCACAAACAATTGAAACCATGAATAAAATGGATTACGATGTCTCTGTAAACAAAATAGCACGTTGAAAACATTTATCAGAATGGAAATTATTGTGCTCAGTTTAATTTATCATACAATTAATTTACCAATTTCCTATTGTTACACCTAATTAATAGCCTCTTTGAAAGAATCAGAAATATATATTAAAAAAAAGCAGAACCTTGCTTAAATTGTTGGCCAGGAAAGCCTGCTCCTCAGCTGAGTGAACTGAAGCGAGCGAGGAGTCGAACCAGGAGCAGATCCTCTGGGCCTGATCCCACGTAGTGCGATGGTCGAAAAACCTATACTGAGCCTCCTGGAAGGTGATCCACTCTGGAGCAGTATTTCCTAACAGATAATAGAAAAGATTTCAGTGTGTGAAAATGAAAATTGAAACCAAAAGGATAAGTTGAACAGACCTTCTGTCACTTCTGGTTCCAGCTCAACACTTCCTGAAAAAGAGAAAGGACAAGGAAAATAAATTAGAGCTGAAATAAAGAGCAGATTTGTGTTATGCACTAGAAATAAAAAGTTACAACAAAGAGAGAAGTAAATATTTAAGAAAATTTTCTACATTTAATGTAATGTAATATATTCTGCACAACTTGCATAAAAACAACAACAACAACAACAACAACAAAAATCTGCAATAACCTTTAAAATACGTGCATACAACACCAAGCTAACACTTTAAAACCTTTCGGTCCAGTAGCAGCATTCAGCTTTCACGTTCACACCTGCCACTAATGACACTGGATCAGAAGTCTAGCAGCCTATGCTGTTTGCAAAGACGTTAAAAAAGATCAAGATCTTTTAATTGTACAAAGGTACCAGTCAGGAAAAGAGCAGCAAAAAAATCCACAGCTTCAGCTTTGTACTTGTAACTTAAAAGGCTGATAGAAATTCTAAAAGTATTTCTGTTTATTACCGATTCTGTTCTAATCTTCTGTATTCTCTGTGGCTCTGGACTAAAGATCTTCACTAAATGACAAAAGCTCTTTTTCTTTTTCAAAGAAAACATCCAAGGGTTTGGCTTAAATCTCCTAGATCCTTGAGAGCAGATGTCTTATGGTCTGAAGAAGCCAAATTTAGCCAACAAAGAATAGATTAGAGAAAAGAACACCATGCCAACGGTGAAATGTGACGAGAGTTTTCCCTCAGATGAAACCAAACTTTTGGGGGATTTAATAATGAACAGGTCCAAATTTTTCCCTTAACTCCATGAGAGCATGTACCACAATACCCATTTTGGAAACTTGAATCTAAAATGATGAACTTATAAATGAGCAAAAAGTGGAAGGTTTTAATTAAAAAAAAGGTGTAGTGATTTCATACCTCTGGGAATCTTGCAGATCCAGTCCAACTCGGAGTCACAGTGCATGGCCAGCCAGGTCATAGTGCCCAGGTCTGCCGCAGCACACTGCCGGATGTTGTAGTGGTAGCGCCCAAAGTTCCGGTATGTTAACTGAGATGCGAGTCGAGAACAAACAACGTTTTCTTCAATCATTTGTGTCCACTTCTTTTGGAAATGATGGATGTTTGGAGAACGTTTTCACCCACAGGAAGTCCGTCGCTCCACTTCCAGCTGCCATTATCCATGGGATTCCTGCGGTTCAGACCGATCCAAAACCAGTGCTGCTCATGCTCTTCTGACTCCCTGTGGGTGTTAACATGATCAAAAATACATAAAATTGTAAAAAAAACAACATAAAATAAATCCATATATTCATATATTTTGCATCATTATGTGGAGAAAGACGCAACTTTGGTTCACATCAAGCCGTTTTTTTTGTCACAGCTACAGTTGATTTTAACTTTTTAATTATTCTGACTATAGATTATATTATTTAGGTTATCAAAACAAATCTAATTAACTTTTCTGACATGTTCTCTTTTCTTTCCCATTTTGTAAAGGTGGTTTGGAGAAATGAAACTTCATTTTAATAATAATAATAACAAATCTTTAATGAAATTATTTTCTAGAAATTGGTTTGGGTGTCAATAATAGCGGTGCCAATAGTTTTCAGAAATGTTTATTGTGAGCATATGCCAAAAGATAAAATGATTTTAAAGCTTAAACATTACCATGTGCTCAAAGGTTTGTAGAGGGTTCTATAACAAAACAGGAACAACAATGTAACATTTCCAGGATTTCTCATGAAAATTTTGAAAATTTCAAACCTTTTCTCTCTTTTAATGTGGCACATAATGCTGCAACCATTTTTTTATTTTTATTTATTTTTTATTTTTTTTGCCAATTTCAACATTTATTTGCATGTCACAGACGATACCCACCCAAAATTCTCATGGAGGACCTGCAGGACGAACTGCTCCTCCTCAGGGCTGCTGATGCTCAGCAGGTTGGCTCCGTGTTTCCGGCAGAACAGGTGAGCATCCAGCCACTTCAGCTTCTGCTCCAACTGGGAGGAGTGAAAGACCTGCACACAAACCTGACGTCAGTCCACTCACATCTGCGACAAAAACTGTTTCCCCGACTTACGGCGAGGTGTCAATTCTTGGTGCTGCGGCTGTGAAAGTGTGCAGGTTGAACCTTGTAGCAGTAGCGCAGGTTGCTGTTGCTCTTCCAGTCCTTGGGACAGGCGCCGCTGAGGCTGGGGGTGGGCTGAGGAGCGGGGGGCTCGGGGCTCAGAGACGTGTCCTGGTTCTGGCGGCAGATGAACTTCGCCTTCGCCGAGGCGCACTCCTTCACCTCCCACAGACCCATCGCAGAGCCGGTTGCCATCACAACACAGCCACCGCGGACGTTTGCTAATTCAGATGGTTGGAGGGGGAGATAAGTGGAAACTCAGATTTCTTACGAGTGGAGAAGTGTTTGATCTTTTCTCAAAACGCACAAAGCACATCAGGGCAGTCTGTGCGTGCTCTGCTGCTCTCATTGTTCATATGAAAAGAAAAAAAAAATGTGTTCATTCCTGCTTGGCAGGTATTTAATACAATCAACCTGCTCTCTCTCACACATGTGTAAAGATATCTGCTGACGCAAATTAATGCGAGGATTTTACTGTCCATATAAATGTAGGTTACCAAGACAACTGTAAAAACTTCATGAAAGATTTAGGGTTTGTTTATTCAGGTTTTCAAAAACTCCCGTTTTATCAACGAAAGCACCAAGGCTTCAATCTAAGAGAAAGTCACTGAGTCAATATATTTTTGAATCGATCGGTTCAACCATGCCTGTTTTATGGACACATCTCTGAAATTATGTCTTCTATGAATCAAATTTCCATTACAGCACAGTTAGTTCTCCTCTGCTGAGGGTTTATTAAGTTGCACCGTAACTCCATGTGTGGAGTTATTTTGCTAAATAAATCCAAAATTGGCTAAGAGTCAAAGTGGAAACTTGAGTTTTGATGAACTGAAAATCTCAGACAGTCGATTAGATTGAACTCCCTCCGAGAAAGAAAACTAATCAATGAAAACCATTCAGAGAAATTAGAAAAGTGAAAAGAGAAAGTAGATATGGAAACAACTGAAACATAAGAGAAAACTATTTTAAAAAAGCAAGTATAAAACCAGGAAGCATTTCCTGGTTTTAATTCACTCTTGGACATAATTTCCTGCTAAATAATGAAAAAAAATGTAATTACTAGATTATAAGCCTTTTTATATAAATTCTAAGTGCAAAGGTATAAAAAGATGTAGCAAGAAAATAAACAAACAACAATTCTGGTGTATTTTGTAGTGATGAAATGATGAAACAAATGCCTAACCACACAGACTGAATGTTGTTCTGCTTTGGGTATTGTTGCAGCCACAAATATTATAAATTATAAACTATTGATCAAATTAGTTATTTTTCACAAGGCAATTCGGTAACACTTTATTTGAAGGGGTGTGCATAACTCTGACTTGACACTGTCATAACATAAAGAAGTCTTAATGAATGTTTATGACAGTTGTCATGAAGTGTCATTCGGTAAATAATGACACTTTTAATGCAAAGTTGCTCTAAACATTGCATTGAAAGTGCATTAAAAAGGGCAACTTTGCATTAAATTATCATAATTTACAAAATCATGCAAAGTTGGCACTGTGATCGTCGCCTATTTTTGCATCTGATTGACCCACATAGTGTGTCCATCTAAAGAAAGTGGCATCTGCCTGCAGAGCTGAATAGGACTTACTGACGGGGGCTGGTTCTCAGGGCTCGCACTAAGTGTTTCTGCAGGTTGTAAACATGTGTCATATTAAGTGAAGGAAACAACATCTATCATTAAAATTGAGATTTTTTTTTCAGGCAGAGCAGCGTCGGCTATGCAATTTGTGTGAGAATAACTATTTCGGAAGTGAAACGTGTAATTTTGCAGCCCTTCAGAGCTTTCTCAAACATCAGGCTACATAACCACACAAAACTCATATAGAGATGTTATTAAAGCTGACTTGTGTGACTTACTCGGCTGGTCTCGATTCCAGTGGGTGTAGGTCACTTCGTCTCCACTCAGCCAGCGGAATGACCCGTGAGAAACCTGGTCACTGAGCCCGATCCAAAACGAATCTCCAGAGCGCCCAAACACCAGGCTGCTGGCGAATGCCTGCTCGAATCTTTACGATGAAGCACGAAGCATTTCAATCGGTGCAAAGAAGCTTTCCTGTGCATCTAACTGTGTGTGCTCCAGATCTACCTGTTTGTTATAGTAATAAGAGCAGCTTCATGCGCCTCGCAGGATTTCCTGGCCTCATCGAAGGTGGACAGATCTTCTCCGACCGAGTAACAAGCTGGACTGTGCCACTTCCATCCCTGAGAAGACAGCCAAAGAGAGAAAAAAAAAAATGTGTTTCTTTTATATCCAGGAAGCAACATCTGACAGATATTGATAAAAAAAACAAAACAGAGGATCTAATCAGTTATAGTGAAGTGAGTAACTGCAGAATGAAATGTTAAAGACAGACACAGAGATAACACTTTCTGCCCTAAATTTTTCCTGCCAGCAGGCAAAGTGAGGGAAGATTCTGCATGAAAATTATAACTTTCAAAGTTGTGAGAATAAACTCTTTTTAGTTTTTTAGTTTTTTTTGCACAAACAAGTTAGGAAATCATTCAAGCTCTATCGAAGTCTGAGCTGACAGATCTGCTGAAACTAAAACCTCTCCTCCCTGTTTCACTGCGGCAAGTTGTTCTGATCAAAAGTGAAAAGCCCATTGAACCTTTTTAACACTTTATCACCTCACAACCACGACTGCATTTTATTGGGACTTTATGTACTTCACCAACACAATGTAGTGCAGTGAAAGGACACGTTTTGCAAATAAAAAGTCTGGAAAGAGAAACATGGGTTGGGATTTAGTGAGAGCTTTATAAAATTCACATTTTGCTCCAAGGAAAGCTGCAAGCCACTTGGGAGCATTTCTCTGCCAACTTTGCTTTTTGCTCATTCAATTGGATGAAGAGCGCTGTGGACATCAATTTTCAAGTCTCACCACAGTTCTCAGTTTAACCAAGGTTTGGACTTTAAGCTCTTCTAACAAATTACTCTTTTTTTATGTAAACATCTCTAGAATAACTGACTGTATTTTTTTTTAAATAATTTTCCTACTGAAACCTCCAACTCAGTTTTAAGTCAAGTCTTTCCTCTTACTGTATATTTACTGTTTTGCGAGTCTTAGAATTGAATAAAAATGAATAAAAATCAATGCCACAAAGTTTTGTTTGAAAACCATTTAGATAACCATCTACTTTACTATCATACATACATACATACATACATACATACATACATACATACATACATAAAATTCCAATAATAAAAATTTAAGTTTATGGTTGTAAAATGAGAGAATGTGGAAAAGTTCACTGAGGGTATCTCTTAGCAAAATCAGGACCTAAAACCATGATTGATTAAATAATTTAGACAAAAAAATGCAAGCGGTGCAAACACAACATTCAGATTTTCATATTGTTTTAGAATCTGGTAGTCCTAAACTTCCCCCCCCTAGGCTTTAACTTTGCGCTTTACTCTCTCTTTATTCATTTACACATAAAGCACATAAGTTATGCTGAGAAAGAAAAGCAACGCACTATCTCCAGAAGCAGGAGAAATTGATCTGCCAGACTGCTCCTCAGGGAAAGAGATAAAACACCATCATTGATCTCCAGACATACATTTGTTTAAAGCATTAATACTTTAAAGCTATCTGGGGTAAACTAAAAAACACACTGAGGACACACACACGGATTTCCTTTTACCTCATGACCATGCGTTTACATTTCTAAACACTATGAGCTACGAGAGGCTCAAAGGAGGCGACGATTATTGGCTATAAATTCACAAAAAGATGGAGATGAGTTTAGCAAAGCTGGTCCAGTTTGAGCTGATTTTAGTTTTTTGTGGATTTTAAACTGAATGTCAAACAAACAGATCATGGTTTTATCCTATCTGACGTAGAATATTCATTTTTACCTCAAAAAGGGCAACAAAACGAACACAAACAAACAAAAGTTTAAAAAGATGTAATGTGTTTTAATGTGATTTAAAAGTAATCATTTCTAGCAGCAAACGCAATGAAAGAAAACATTTGACACCTGTTTGCACTCTTGGTTTTGGGGCTTCCCGTCGCTCTTTGTTCCCGGCTTCTTGCAGATGAAGGGCAGAGTCGCATTACAGGGGACGTCATCCCAACGGGCTTCCTGCACACAACGGCCGGTTTACGTATCCGAACGGAGAACACTCACACCCAGCAGGGGGGGCGACTATCTGAGGTTACTCACAGGGCCCCACATGGAGACGCAGTCTTCCTGCGTGTTGCGGAAGTTGTTGGGTTCATACGGGTGCCAGAAGGTGAAGATAACGGGGGTGTGGTCGGTCCACTGGAAGTCCATTTGCATTTCTCTGTCATGGAGGCCTATCCACACCTGATCGATGTCTGGAGACAGAAAAAAAAAACAGTAATACTGACTGAGTATCGATTCGGATTTACGAAATTTACGAGATTCAATTTGACATACTTTTCGATTCATTTGAGTTCACTTCGATTCATTAGTAAAAATATGAGTGTTTAGACTAAGAATTGAAACTAATGCAATTGCATGACAAAGCAAGCAAAAATGCCGTAATTTAAATGTGGTGCTTTCAATGCTTTTGCGATGTGTGAAAAGATCTACATAACTTCAAGAAGTCGTGTAGAATTTTGGGGAAAAGAATCAATGTAAGGTTTCTATTTATCTATATTGGGGCGTTCAAAGGAAAATCAATTCAAATCCATCAATTAATTCTTTTTAAATCCAGCTCTAAAAAAAAATGTGAACAAGATGAAAAGAAGATGACTTTGGAGGTAATAAACCCCTCTGACATGAGGAATGACCAGTATTTAAATTGTTTTCTTCTTCTAAAGCAAACTTTTTCAGTCATTTTGGCATCGTTTTCTAGAATGCACCGGTCAGAGTATCCATTTCAATCCTTAACTCCAGAAGCTGCTACAACACAAACCAGTATCCAGGTTCGGGAAACTGCAGGAAGAGAAAGAAGAGAGTGACGTGCTATTGCAGCAAATCACCTTTTTTTAAGTTGCGAATGATGAACTCCAGCTCTGGCAGAGTGTGGATGCTGACCAAGTTGGCGTCCATCTTCTGGCAGGCTTTCTGAGCCGCATTCCACTCGCTCTTGTCTGACGAGAGCTTGTAGCATCCGGCCTGGAAGGACTGCCAGCCCACATCACACTCATATTTGTGATTGTCTGTCCATGAATCTGCAGAATAAAACCGTCAATTTACTGTAAAGGCTTCGGCCAAACGGAATCTGATTTAGTTAGCTGATGAAAGCTAAATTTATGGACCTGTGGTGAAGGGTTCCAGAGTGGCATTGGGCTTCTTCTTGCAGGCGTACGGCAGAGCTTCAGTACAGTCCCGGTTCTGCCAGCGTCCCGACGATTCAGATTGGACCACGGCACAGTTGTCGTCCTCGGCGTGAGTCGGATGCTCTGTAGTTCAGCAAAACACACACACACACACACACAAAACTTTAGTAAAACCAAACAAACAAAAAAAAAAATCACCAACTCACTGTGGGCGCACTGTAACACTCATAAATGGATGTTTGAATAGAGAGCCTGTTTCTAAAATGAGTCTGGATGCAGCCCTTTGTGGGAAATTTACAAAAACAAAGAGGTTGGGGTTGCTTTCCCAGTCTGACCTTTATCCCAGTTGAGATATTTGACTGGTGAGGAGTCGGACCACTGCCAGCCGCCGCTGATGTCCAAGTCATTGAGGCCGATCCATAAAGAAGAGCTGTAAGCATTCAGAATACCTACAAGCAGAGGAAATGTGTTTCTGAAATAACACGAGGTTTTATTAAACAAAGTGACGCCTCTGTAATTTACATAGCAAATCAAAAATACAACAAAAACAATGTTAGATTCTAAATATACACAGGAGAGGTCACCGCTTCATCAATCAGGTGAGATGCAAAAAAAAATCACCAAATAATCCAATAAAAACTGAATAAAAAAGTTGCACAATCTGAAAGAATGTGCAAAATCATTCATAATATTTGTAGATGAGATTATTTTTATAAGAGGCACTTCACACACACACACACACACACACACACACACACACACACACACACACACACACACACACACAATCATCTCAGTTCAATCACACATACTTTCCAATTGATCTTAGTTGACAAACTAATTGTTCAGAGATATTAAAAACATGTCCTCGTTAAATTGTCACAATAAAAGCACTGTAGAGTTTAGGCTTGAAAAGGAGAACATATAAAGTTAATCTACTTACCATTGATGTAGGTCTGCTCATGGAGCTTGCCGATGCTCAGCAGGTCTGCCCCCTGCTGTTTGCAACTGCGCTGAGCCTCGCTCCAAGACAGAGTGGCCTGGAAGTTAAACTGATAACAGCTGTCTGTCAGGGGGTCCGTATCCCAGAATGTCTCACAGCTGCTGCCTGCGAGGGGGAACAAAGGTCTGAAGTGTCAGCCAGACGGTTCGGATCCGGCAAAGTTTCCCCCACGGGTCTCGTTCTGAGCACATCGGGTGAGAACTTACTCTTCACAGGACAGAACCCCCAGCGTTGGTCCCGGTCGTAGTTAAAGGTGGTTCCGCACCAAAGGTGGCCGTCTTCACGGCCCGTGCTTGTGCAGCTGTGAAACCACTGGCCCTCGTACATGAAGGGCAGGTAACAGGGCCGCCCATAAGAATTCCCCTGGATGGTGTAGATCTCTGGACAGAAATCGTATGAGAGACTGGAAATGCTTGTGTGGGCCTTCAAAGGTGAGGGTCCTAAAGGAGGCGTTTGTTTTCTCAGGAGGCAAAAACAGAGGATGATCTTACAACGAAAACAGGAAGTCAAACAGTGGCGAGCGGCTCTGGGTTTCTTCTTTAATTTTTATTTTTTTCCTTGCAAGACTAAATGTCTTTTATCGTGCGAGAATCATCGGTTATGAAAGACGAGAAATATTTTAGACGTCAATTGAAGGCGTTGTGGAAGAGCACCAGCTTAGAAACACAATAAAACAAGAGGATAAAACAGTAAAAGAAGAGGAGAAACGGAGGAAGACGCTTTCTTTCCAAAACAAATCAAGCCAGTGGAAGGAGAGCAGCCATAAAACCAGAGAGAAAAAGCTTTTCCTCTCTCTGTCCTCCCTCCCCACATCAGGCTGACTGGCTGTATTGGACATGACTAAACCTAGAGGCATTTCTTCTGCACCAGTAGGACTCTTTCACACAGAAACTTGCAAAGATCGCTGGTTGAAAGTGAAAAAGCTCAGAGCATGCAGTTACCCTGCCACATGAAAGCAAAAAAAGAGGAGAGATGATGAAAAAAGTGCAGGGAGATGTTCTGGTTTTGGCTGCAGTCAAGCAGAACCTGTTAACTACAGACTAGACTTCGCTGAGGCTTGCAGTCGTTCCTGCAAAACATTTAATATTTGCAGGGACGGCGCAGACAGCAGGAAAGGAGGCTTAGCTAAGAGCCACGGTGGTTAGTTTTAATCTGAAATGAAAACTCTACATACAAGCAAATATGCTTGAGGCCAAGGAAAACGGCAGTTTACAAACACTGGCGGGGGCATTCACTGGTGGGCCACTCCGTCTCCTCAAACATCCCCTGAAAGCGGCGCTCTCTTTTATCCGTTTGATCGGATACAGCTGTGGCATCCACAAACAGTAAGCCCATCTGCCGCACAGAGGCGGAAACACGCAGGAGGGAGCAGCTCGCCGGGTCACTGCGTGGCTGAGCATGTGTTTGGGGAAATGTTCGAGATGCGCTTGCATGTGTTATCCTTAATTTACAGTAACAGAAACGATTTCCAGAGCAAAAAAAAAAGGGGGAAAGAATTATATTCTGCCTTGTGGAATGGCTCAGTCAGGAAGCAAAGAGTCAAAGCCAGACAACCAGGAATTTATCCGGCTAGTTTAGTTCAGCTTCTTGAATCGTTTGTTTTCGGTTTTTCAGTTCAATAAGCCGTTTAAGGTAATTTGACTTTTAAAATAAAGACTAAATAAAAAAGGTAACTTTACAATTTCCAACCTCATGACCCAGAGTTCTGCAACTTTTACAGTGCTTTGTAAAAGTACTCATGGTGCTAAATCCTGTCGCAATAAACAATTAATCAATTAATCACATGCTAAATTAAAAGGAGCTCAAAAAATATATATTTTTTAAAGACAATTTTTTCTTACAGAGTCTTCTTAAGCCATTGCATTTATGGTTTCTGTTGTGAGTTGTTTTCATTTCTTGATTTTGGTCGTTTTGTTTAAAACTTCTTCCAGTTCCAGTGTTACATGTTCTTTACAAAATTAAAGTTTATTGATTTCTGAGATGGCAAACCTGCATTGTTATTACTTGAAACTGGTCTCAAGAGAAAAATGTTAACATTTACCACAATAAGTTCAGGGACAATTTATCGTCCAGAAACTTTTCCAGATTTTTGTGAGTAAAAATCTGAAAAGTGTAACATACTATGTATAATGCTGCCTTTTTAAGCCAATCCTTTATAAAAAATAAAATAAATAAATAAAAAATTGCATTGCAAAACACAAACACATGAATCTGATTTGATCCAAACAGTTTAATTGTTGTTATTGTATGTTTATTGGGTTACCTTCCAGGACTGTCCTGTGTTTCTGTTATTGTCTTCTCATTCAGTTTGCTAGTCATTTCCTCTTCAGTCATTTGCTGTTTTATTAAAATAAACTTTGATTATACACACTCTGAAACTTGAGCAGCTCCCTCAGACTCACCATGGGGATCTTGACTGTCTGATAAAAGTGAACCAACATGTTTTGGGAGGTTTCCGGCTGTATTATGATTAAATGGCATGTCCAAAGTGGAAGTGGAAGTGGAAGTTGTTTTCTAACCAAATTCTGCTTTAAGTTTTTCCAAAACTTTATCCCTGACCTGTCTGGTGTGTGCTTTGGTCTTCACACAACACATGCACTGAGATTGATTTACACTACATTTACTAATTAGGTAAGCTTAAAGGCAATTGGTTTAGGGCTATTATGGCAAAACAGGCCGAACATAGATGCGCACCATCGTATCCAAATGCTATCAAAATCATTAGCTTTATTCGTAACTTTTGCTAGCAAGGACATAGACAAACAAGAGAAGAAATAGGGACACATGCCTCATCACAATACTCTATAAGAAGGTTTTACTAAAGACATTTGTGGTGAAAAATTATTTCAGAGACGAATCCTGATCTGTCTTAATGTCCTTTTGGGTTTGGGATTTTATAGTTTGATATTAACTTTCATTTTTTTTTCATTGTAAAGGTTGTTGACCTCTGACCCAATCCTGCTGAAATTTGGACTCAGGTGGGTGTTTAAATAAGACTTTGTTACCAAACACATCAAAACTGGATTTACAAAGACTAAATTTTGATTTGTATAACTTCAGATTAGATATTTATCACAAACCCAAACCCAAACTTATCATTTATGCATCAGTAAAACTCCAGATAAGTGACATTAGACATGTGATGCCTACCCTGATATGTCTTGGAGCAGAGATCCTGGTCGTCACCATACAGTCTCCATTTGGCTGAGCCAAACATAGTCGACCCGTTGAAGAATGCCGGGGACTGAAAGAAGTTGTTGAGTTTTTCCAGCACCTCGTCGCAGTTCCAGGTCCAGTCTACCCTGGGGGGCTCTCGATCGCATGTGTATATGGCTATCGGAGGATACTGCGAGTTGTACGTGAGGTTCCTGGTGTTCAAACCCAGGCACAACGAGGAGCCCAGGTTGAACAGGCGCCCACGAGACACCCACTTCCATCTTTGGAGGGGATCCTCGCAGTCCGCCGTCAGGCTCAGAGAGTCAGTCATCACCCCGAGGCACATGCTGGTGCCCTCAAGGAAGAACGCAAAGTCATCAGAGTCCACTGGCGCTGTGCAAAGAGAGAGAGAGACGGAAACGGCAGCAGCGGTCAATAACAGGGATGAAAACAGAATTTTGTGTTAACAGCTAAGAGGTCAGGGACCGGATCGTTACCACCAACAGCGGATGCCCGGCTGGGTTTGAACTAGTTTCAGTCCTGGATGTCAATCTGTACATTGCAACGTAGTAACAACTCATCCTCTGGCAATCCTAAAATACCTTCTAATATTCAGAGTAAACATTATGTAACACAACCCGATACGCATAACCGTGTTAGAAGCTGAAGTACCAGTTGCTCGTCCGGTTCATGTTGTACCGGGAAAGCAACTGACAGTGGTTTTTGAGGATGGATGCTTTTATTATGACTAGGATCTGCCGAATGAATTTGAAACCTTCTACATGAGTCAGTGGTGATCTTCCACTTGGTTCGACACAGTGCTTAAAAACGTTTTTAGAAGAAATCTCTTAGAGAGTTTTCCACGTAAAAAGAGATGCGGGAAAGAGAGCCACTACATGGCTCTTTATTCTCAAGAGCCATAAAGACTCTTGAGAATAAAGCAAAAGATGATTTCCTCCAACTACTTTACTATCATTTATAAGGACTGGTAATCAACAAATCAAGACCGTTGAGCAGATAAGTGTGAGACTTATCTGGGACAGAGAGAGACACACACAAGAATCCAAATCAAAAGTGTTTAAAAGGAAAATGGCCAAAATTAACAGAACTCTCCACTCTTGCAGCTGATGTTGAGACAAAATAGAGAAGAACCCTCAGCATTCCTTCTCTGCAGGGTCCGGAAGTGAGTTTGTGAAAGATCCCTGGGATTTTAGGTAAAAAACATGCCTTGATTGTTACCCCGGTCAGCTCAAATCCTTGGCTTCCTACCGCCCGGTCAAGAACAAATAACATCTTCTTCTGTTTTTATGCATACAGAGACAATGGATCATCACGCCTGGCATATGAATCACTGTAATTTGAAAGACACGACTGACGCATGTCCTTTTTTTAGCTCCTTACAGCCAGAGTGTGCACGTTTTTTGGGTAAGGTGCGGAAAAAAACAAATTACCACAAATATTTTTCTAACACCAAAAATATTATTTTTGCAGCATGTTTTTTTTTTAATTTTGTTTACAAATGCTCCCCAAAAAACCTTGTGGCTTCACAACAAAGCTTTGGTTGAAGAGACAGAGAGACGTCAGACTTGTTTACTTCCAGTTTACTGAGTTCCCTCCACAAGACTAAAATCAAACCAAATGTGTTGCCTTTAAGAAACAAAATAGCAATCCAGTTTCATTAAGGAGTTGGAGGAATAAAGAAAAAGTTCAAATAAGAAGGTGATTTGATTAATTAAAATGGAATTTGATGCTTTAAATCAAGTAATACAAACCAGAACTGGGTCAAACTGGAAAAAGTGGAAGCAAAGACCACCAATGATGTTAAAATTTTTCTCAGTAGCTGTCATTTTTTAAATTGGCATTTTTCTGAAATCTTCTTATGTATTCTTTTTTTGTTGCCACAAAAAAAAAAAACATAATACATGTGTATTATTCTGATGGACAGTTTCAATTTGAAATCTCTTGAATCTGCTTTCCTTCCTTTTTATTCTCTGCCCCCAGCCTTCTTTCACAAAATGGCAGATGGATTCTGTATGGAAAAACATGAAGGTACTTCGTCCTTGTGCAGCGCTCCTGCACTGTATTGTGGGAAAATTGACACCTTTGGTTTGAATGGGAGCCAATGCAACTCCTGGGGGTGGTTGGGGCAATAAAAGCATAGGATAAACAAGACAATGTGATTCAAGAATTCGCTGTGTTTTAGTATAATGGAAACAAGTTAAATAACGGCAAAATGTCACTTCTGTCTGCTGATTTTTTTTTAACATCACCCAGCAAAACTTTATCAACGCGTATTTATCAGATATTTAATTAATTGTTTGTCTTGTCTGGTCTGATATTCTAGCACGTAAGAGTTGCATCTACAGCTTTTAATCACATAAAGAGCCAATAAGGTGCACTGCTTGCTGACCCGTAACGCCTGGCTCACTGTGGAAGACGGGGACATGATACTGATCCATAAACTCTAGGCTGTCCTCAGATGTGATCAGCCGCAAAAAAATTCAATCCCATGTTTGCTTGCATTGAGCAAAAGAGGCTGACGATTGTTCTCTTTGACCCGGTCATTCATGAACGAAACATCTAGGAAGTGTGCAAATGTTTTAGGAAGATTAAAAGCAAGTGAATTATTTCACTGAAGAAATTAGCAAAAAATTGCGACGATACTATACTTTTAAGTCACTATGTGGAGTTATTTGAATAGTAAAAGCAGTAAGAATGCTTTTAAACCAAACCAGGTTTCAGGTTACCATCAAATACAAACGTGTGAAGAAGAGAAATCAACAATCAAGGCCTCTAAGCTCTGCTAATAATCATATCAAATATCAAAGTATGCTGAAAATCTATGCTCTACATTCTCAAGACCCAAAAAGACTTAAGTAATCTGCTAACTTTCACTATTTTTCACTTTCTACTTGAACATTACTGTAAAAACCTCTATTTCAGGATTGCTCTTATTCAGTTCATCTCTGCTTTGTGAAAACGGTGATGATGGCCTTGACAACTACACATAACTTAGTCTAAATTCTCTTATTGTGAATAAAAGAAAACATCTTCTTCCATAAACTCCCCTTCTCCTGACCCACAACCTACACAACTCTTTTGTGCACATGTGCGCACACCGATCAGCCTTCAAACAGCACCACAACCTGAAGTCGAAGTTCAAGAAGTCAAGAAGAAAATTCCCACAGGAGCTTTAATCCACACTGGAGAGGACACGGCTGGATGTTTGATGTGAGGAAGCTCCTCGCAGATTAACCCTAAGCCGCCGAGGGCCGTGAAAGTGAAGCAACAACGGCTCTCCTGCTGTTATCTCATCCTCCTCTCCTACTCCAGCACCAAGATCTTCTTTTGCAACGCTGACATCATTTACCAAAAGGAGATGAAACGGGCATTCATGGGCAGCCAGCAACGTTTTCCAAAAGCGTCAGATATTCCCAGAGTCTCCGTCACTGAGGACGTTACGCAACTTAGCTGGCTGACTAAACAACTGCAAGTTTAAGCTTTGAATATTAAGTTTGAAAAAAAAAAGCTTTACAATGAACTCTTTATTATAGTTGGAATATAACCTTATGCTGATGTCAGATCATAAATTGTAAGACAGACCTTTATTTCATTTGTTTTTCTCAAACATTTTCTGTTCTTTCCGTCTTATCCTAAACGCACCTGGAATGCAGGGAAAACAAAAGATCATTTCTAATCACTATGACAAAACAGGAACTGGTATTCTCAAAATCAGTTTTGTCAGTGCTTTGTTTTCCAGAAGCACGGGAGAAAGAGACAGACGAAGAGTGTCCAGGTTTTGTAGGCAGCATGGGAAAGTGGCACCTCAGGAGAAGGGTGTCCGATTTACAAACCAGAATAAGACGAGGAGAACGGAAACTTCCCATCACGGATTCACAGACATTCGTCAAAGTGTTCGTTTACGTTTTGGACTAACATTTCCAGATATTTTCCAACAAATTCTTCCCGGACTGATAAATTACAGACATTTTGCTTCACATTGGGCAAATACTGAAGATCTGCCAAATAAAATAAGGAGAACTCCCCACAAACCTTTTCTCCACAATGAAATCAGAGAGGAGACACAACAAAGCCAAAAAAAAAAAAAGTTGTAAAGGAGCCCATGAAATGCCAACTGTGATAAATCCAAAAGATTTTATTCAACAAACCAGCTGATCTGCAGTTGCTTCAATAGGCATATGGAAAACTAAGCCTTCATAATAAGTCAAAAAGTCTGTTGTCAGTTTGTAGAGTCAATGCACGATGATAATGGAAAGGAAAATATATTTAGAGCATGTAGCATTAAAAATAAAAAATAATAATAATAATCAAGATAAAACGTCGTTTTGTTTGGTTCCACATCAATTTGAACCTTTTTGAGAAATTTCAAACTGATCTGACCAAATGGTCAAACCCTGTCAGTGAGGTTCTTTTGGTTCCGGAGTGTCCTGGTGTCTGATCGGACTCTCTCTGTGTTAATTGCAGCCTGCAACAGTCAGGACGTAAAGGTCACATCTACCCGCAGGGAGCCAATATGAAGCGTCACTTCACAGTCTGTGGCTTTGCGAATTCAACCTAAATTCCCATCAGGAACACGAAGCAAAACAAAAGCAACCGGGAGTTTAGATTCAAAGGAAACTGTAAAATATAGAAACCGAGCCCCCAGTTCCCTGCTCCCCTCATTTGCCTCCACATCTGGTTCCACTCAATGCTCGGACTTTTAGATCGTAGCATTCCACAACACACACACACACACACACACACACGCACACACACACACGCGCGCGCAAAAATCCTAAATATCATTTTGAATGCTGTTTTTTTTTTAAGTCAGACGAGCAAATGAAAACAATAAGTCATTTAGGCTGGATATCTTCACAAACCCGTTAACTTGTGTTGTAAAAAAAAAAAAATCACGCTAAGAGCGTTGTTCTGTTTTTTTGTTTTTGTTTGTTTCTCCTCACCCGTGTCGCTCCTCTTCAGTCCCAGACTAAAGATGAATAAATATAAAGTGCATTTGTAAAATATAAGTAGCCCTTTCGTCCATGTCGGCGCAGCAATCTTGTTTCGGTGTCGCTCGGTGCTTTGCATGCTCACAGCCACAGGAAGACAGACCCAGCAAAAACAACTCGAACGAAGAGAGGTGAGGGGGGGAAGCGAAGCCGGGGAGCAGCAACTGGCCGAGGGGGACGGCTGATGGAGAGGAGCTGCAGGAGAGTTTTGGCCGCTAGAGCTCAGCCTGCCTCTGCCCCTCAGTCAGATGAGGCTGGAATGAATGGAGCAGAGTCAACAGTGGTTCCCAACATGAGGTCCGGGGGCCTTCAGGTCAGTGAAAGAACTTTAAAAAACAAACAAACAAAAAAAAAACACACATACACACACACACACAGGCCTCCATTGGTTAATAAATTTGATTTCCATTGATGATTTTTGTGTGATTTTGTTGTCAGCACATTCAACTTTGTACAGAACAAAGTATTCAATGAGAATATTTCATTCATTCAGATCTAGGATGTGTTATTTGAGTTTTCCCTTTATTTTTTTGAGCAGTGTATATATAGTTCGCAGCCACCTACTGTCCGGTGTTCGGATTTTTCGATAGGTTATGTTTGTTCTTGATTTCTATATTGCTTTTAATTAATAAGCTTGCGGAACATACAAATATATACGCAGAGTGTGCAAAAATTATACTCAGGTAAAATGAGCGGTAGCCTACTTCAATATATACTTCTCAAAAAAATAAAGGGAACACTCAAATAACACATCCTAGATCTGAATGAATGAAATATTCTCATTGAATACTTTGTTCTGTACAAAGCTGAATGTGCACTGCTGACAACAAAATCACACAAAAATCATCAATGGAAATCAAATTTATTAACCAATGGAGGCCTGGATTTGGAGCCACACACAAAATTAAAGTGAAATGTTCCCTTTATTTTTTTGAGCAGTATATTTATACTCAAGTAAAAGTAAAATGTAGCCCTCCAAGAAATGACTCAAGTAAGAGTGGAAAAGTATTTGTTAAGAAAAAAAAAATAATCTAATTATCATTTAACATTTAAAAAGTACATAGTTAAGCATATCAAAATGTAAAGTTGGAATTTTTCGCCATTTTAAAGATGAAAACAAATATAAGTAACAAAATAAATAAATAAAAAAATCAGGCAAAGGAAAATTCACAAAGTACTTGTTGATTAAAAATCTGGAAGGAGAACATCCACTTTTCAATTTGTAAGCTTAAATGCACCTGGGTTATGCAGCGAGATAATGACCCGAAGCACATTTCCACTTCTCAATGACCCAAAAAAGTACAAAATGAAGGTTTTGGAGTTGTCTTGTCAAAGTCTAGAGTTAAAGCTGATTGAGGTGATGTGGTATGCACTCAAACTGGCTGTTTGAGCTTGAAAACCATAAAATGTGGCCAATTTAAAGCAATTCAGCAAAGAAGAGAAGATCAAACATCCTTGATAGCAACGTAAAAGTCTGATTGGCAGTTAGTCAAAGTGCTTGATGGTAGTTATTAAGGCTAAACAACCAAAATATATACTTTTTACATTTTTTTGGTTTGGATAGGTTTTTTTTTTTTACCTTTTGATAAACAAAATCTGTGGAACTGTTGTTTTTGTTTTATTTACTCAGATAACGGCTGATGTAAAAATCTGTGTTGATCTGAAACACTTAATTCAGACAAAAAAATAAAAAACAAAAATCTGCAAGAGGGCAAACATTTTATTTTTATTTTTGGCACTACAGGCAATTGATGGGCATTCTGTGATAACGGAGTTAATTGTAATGGTTCAGTTCTATTAGTTGGACATTTAGTATTAAAAAAAATAAAATAAAGGTTTTACAAGATTTTAGAAACATTTCCTGTTTGGTATAGATTAATCCAGTTTATATTTGACTCATCTAGATGTTTGAGAGAAATCCAAACATTCAAAAGTCCTTTAAAAACGGAGCAATAGCCCTTTAATTTAGCATCAGAACTCTGCATTGACTCCATTCACCATCACTAGTGCTTGGTTATATTTTGTCGGTGTCTCCATTGTGTTTGGGAGTACCAAACTCCCACCTATTGGACATGAACATAAGCAACAGAAAACCTGGTGGAGTTGAAATTATCCAGGTCTGAACCCGACCCAGAACATCTTCTTAGGTCCAAATTTAATGTTCTTTAGCTAGAAGTACCTAAAGAGTTAGAAGAAGTTGCTCTTTTCATGTTCAGAATTACATGAAAGCCTCTTCCTTTGTATGAGAGGCAGCCACGCTCATGGGTTGGACCAGGACGCTTCACAGCACTAAATTTGTCTCCTTTGGATAAATGATTTCCAGGATGTTCCAAACAATCGGAAAAAAATGTGATCTCATCTGCTCATCTGTAGTCCTTCATTATTTTTGGTGCTTCTTTGTTGTCTTAAGCTTGTGTAAAATTCTTTACCACAGCAGAAACAGATGCACTCACACCCACTTGCTTCCAGTGTTGAACAAGCTCTACAGCGGTGGCTACACGAATCCTCCAGACATCAGAAATGGATCATTATGGCGGCTCACATTCTTGGATTTTATTAGACAGCAGCTGAACAGACGTCCCTAAAGTTTTTGAGGGAAAGCTGATCCTTCAGGTTCACTTCTTCACACTCAAAGCCATTTTGGCCGTAAAAAACAGTTTTTCTATAGCTAGCTATTGCTAACTCAAAACAAGTCAGTTCATTTTGACTGAAACTGTAGTTTCATTTTTATAATCAGAGCAACAATATAATGGAAGTGGGGTTTTATTACCAATATTTTCTTTTTAAGATATAAAACAAAATATGCAAATTAGCACAAAAACCCCCCTGAAGCGACAGAATTTAAATGTTAATCACTTCCTGAGTTGTTCATGTTTAAGGAACAGTCATATAATCTGAAAATGTTTTCCTCTAAACCCTCACTGTATTATTTCATTTTTCATCCCACTGTGGACTGAATGGATTTTTTCCTCTAGTATTACACATTATTGATAAAAAACTGCATTTCTATGCTGGCATAGACTGGTTACAACTAATCTAAGCTTTATTTCTTTACTAGGAGCTGCTTAATGAGCAGACATAATGAAGGTGACATGACTGAAATCCACAGCTATGGCCTCCAATTTAAAGTTTTTCCATTATAATGAATCATGAAATTAAAACTCACTGAAGGTTACGTTTTAATATGCTGATCTTTAGATTCACAGGATCAATATTTGCACCAGACTTATGCTCTCGACAGCAATCAATCTTTTTTTTTACCCATTTGACTGCAAAATTATAGAAATTAACAGATGAAAGCTTTAGTCCAACATGATTCATTTATCTGAAATGCTCCTATTTTATTTATTCAAGCTGACTATATTGAAATTATGAGAACTGAAGAGAAATAAGCGAATAAACAGAAACTCTGAGAGGGAAACAGAATCACAAAGAACAGAACAACAAGCACAGTTTAACCAATAGTATTTAATGGTTTATGCAACTGTTTGCTAAGGCCCAATCTCCCCCCAACAGTACTATTAGATAAACCAGTCCCTTGCATTTTATTGGCCAAAAATAAATTCAAACATACCTAAATAAATATGTGTTTATGAAAAAAAAAAAAAAAAAAAAAAAAAAAAAAAAAAAAAAAAAAAAAAAAAGGGGGACCAAAAAAGAGGAAAAAAAAAAAAAAAAAAAAAAAAAAAGGGAGCACAGAGGCAGGGGGTTGTGGGTTGCCCAAAACAGTAACAATTCTAATTAAAGGCAACATGAAAACAACTGTTTTCTTCATGAACTAAATTACATGAACAGATCTTTTCCGTAAAAATTGGGTCAATCCTCAAGCAGCTTCCGCTCCATGTCAAGCAGCACAGCTCTAAAACCATTCGTTATAAAAACAGGTGGAACACTGCCACCAGCTGGAAGTTAAAAGCTTTGGTCACAGGAGTTTGACTAGATGTGAGGGACGGCTTCGTCGTCCCTCGTGGAGAAACTACGCGGGTCTGAATTTAAACAGAATCAGGCGCCGCGGCGCCGTTGAGGGTTCCAAACAGTAACGGCCCAGACTGGCTCGCTCGCTCGTTTTAGCTTCAGGGAGATAAGAGCAAACAAAATGTTCATGTTTGTGAGGTTCTGACTACCTTGGGCCAGAGAGGCTCATGCACGCATGCGCGTGTGTGTGTGTATGTGTGAGAGAGTATATGACAATGAGGCCTTCTGCAGTCCGTTCCATCTGGCCGAGCTGAAGCGGTTCAATACGTGGTTTTATTTTCTCTTTTTAAGCAGAAAAAGGAACATCAGAAACACGAAACTCACTTTTCACCAAGACAGTGCCGAAAACCCGACCCTTCGCAGCGCGAGTCATCCAGGGCTTTGACCCCCGGAACAATGCCAGGACGGGTGGGCTGGGGTGGATGGACATCGGAGGGTTGTGGAGGTGACAGTATCCGTTCCCAACCCCTCCTTGACTTCTCACCCACCCCATGCTGCCATCCGACCAGTTTCCCTCCAACTCTCCATGGCAAGGTGAGATGCTGTTAGAACGGGGGAGCCGTCCCCCGTCCAATCGAATGATCCGGTCAATCGTTTAAGGGGCATGAGCTCAGTTTGAGGCGCTGCTGTTGGAGGAACTGGATGTGGAGGCCACGGCCGTGCCGGAGCTGCCCGAGGAAGCCACTGATTTGCGGATGTGGGGCATTAGAAAGGGGTCGCTGGCCAGCTGGTGAACATCGATGCGGTCCTCCTTACGGTAGACCAGACAGCGCCTTATAAAGGCCTGAAGAAAAACACCATAAGAGGGTGGGAATAATGGTCAAGTATGGCTGGACAATTAATATATACAGTCACAAGACACAAATGATCAATATAAATAGATAGTATGTCTGAGATCAGAGGTTAGTAGAGAACACAAAAATTGTATTTCAGTAAGAGCAACACTACTTCAACGTATTTTTACCCAGGTAAAGGTAAAACGCAGCCATCCAAGAAATGACTCATGTAAGAATAAAAAAGTATTTGGTAAGAAGTTGACTCAAGTACAGAGTAACTGATCAAATGATCAATCATTTAATATTTAGAAATTACATAATCAGACAGACCAAAATATAAAATTAAATGGAAATTTTGGTATTTTAGGAACCAAAATGAAAATAATTTGCATAACTAACAAAAAACAAACAAAAACAAAATCAGGCAAAACAACATTTTTCCAAATCAGTTTCTTTCAATATAAAACATTAACAAAAACTGCCGGTGTGTGAATTTTTGATTAAAACAAGTTTGTTTTTCATTCAGTGGGTAGAGAACCCAGAAATTTTACTCAAATAAAAGTGGCATTACTCCATCATATATTTGCTCAAGTAAAAGTAAAAAGTACAGAGTAGTAAATACTCTTAAAAGTACTTTTTCCTCAAAAAAGTTACTCAAGTACTGAGTAAATGCAATCAGTTACTACTCAACTCTGAGTCAAATAATTGCACTGAACTCCAAACCAGAACTGCAAAGCATTCTGGGGGAAGGAAAGGCTTTGCTGATAAACCTCTCACAGCTAGCTAAGGAAGGTTGGTGGAATCAACTCACTCTCTCTTTGGTTACATAGCAACTAACTAACTCACTCACTCACTCTTTGGTTACCTAGCAACTCACTCACTCTTTGGTTACCTAGCAACAATCTCTAAAGTAACTTGCGCAGCAGCAGTTATAGGTTTTGCCACTGTGCCTCATAACTGCTTAAAAATAAAGAACAATGGTAGTATTTCAGATATTTAAAACAAAAAAGTCTAATAAATAATTATCAATATAATTATCGATATTGACTGATATAGAAACCTTAAAACGCAATACGATTTTTTAGCTATAATGTACAGGTAAAAATAGCCCAAAATTTATGTAATATATATTTTAAAAAAAGGATAAAACTTTTTAAACTGTAAAAAAGAAACTCTTGGTTGTGGCTTTGGTGATGCTATGAAAATAAATACCTTGGCTTCAGGTGAGACTACAGGTTTTGGGGGGAACTGAACTTCTGTGGCCTTCAGGATCGTGTTCTCCTGCAGGATGTCCTGCTGAGACTGGTTGTGACCAAAAGGCTACGGCGGAAAAGGTCAAAAAGAAAAAAAAAAAAAAAAAGGTGTTGGCATAAAGTCGAAATAATAACCGAACTCAAAAACTGAACTCGACACCAACAGACTTCTCGTCTTACTGCGACTCCTACCTTACGGCCGTATAAACACTGGTAGAAAATGACACCCACGGACCAAACGTCGACTTTATTGGAGATTTTCGGTGGCTCCTTGCCAACCACAAAACACTCTGGGGGCAGATACCTGGAGATGAAAGAGGAATTCATTTCTATGTGCGTAAATTTCACAAAACACACACCTGCAACCATTTTTCTATTTTCAAAAACTTGTCGTGGCCACACTAAAAGCAAGAGTAAACGTCTACACGTGATTCTCGACAACTAAAATATAATAGAAAAGTTTATTTATTTCGGTAACTGAATTTAATTCTGTTAATTTTGATGTTTATGGTTCAAAGCTAACGCAAAATACAGTTTTATTTTTTCTTCAGAATATCACGAAACCATAAAAAAAAAATAAAAAAAAATTAAAACGTAAATGTTTTGGTCTAAATGATCGCAAGAAAGACTGCAGAGTTGAAAGTTCAGCAAATTTTAATAACACTCCCAACTAGTAGGGTAAACCACAAATTGTCATTGCCACAGCGCTGTAATCCAAGAATAATACCGTAATCCAAGAGTTGAGTGGAAGGAAAAAGTGTGGTAGAAAAGTCACTGAAGAGTTGGTGACCCCCAGTGTGTCGGTCTGGGAACCAGTCTTACCAGTATGTTCCCGCTCCCTGTGAGGTCAGCTCCATCCCATCTACAGAGTTGTAGCTGTCGTCATCCATTATCTTCGAAAGGCCGAAATCTGTTATCTTAATCTCACCACAGGCAGTGCCATTCACAAGCAGGATATTACCTAAGAAGGGGAAAAAAAACAAAACAAAACAAAAAAACCCTGACACGAGTTGACAATTTTTTTTAAACTTCGTCATCTCACTATAGACGACGCACTTGGGCGCTATTTAGCCTCGTCTCTTAAAAAAAAGCCAGTGAAGGAGTTATGCTGTAATTAAAATTTAGTCCATCTATATAGTTGGATTTGTTTAGATAGGTTTGACTTTATAAAAATGAAATTAATCGACAGTCCAGAATTTTATTTTTTTTTACAATCTGAATAGTTAGGTAATGTTGAATCTTAAAAAGAAAAAAGGTCACAAGTCAAAAACTGCCTCGACATAAACAGACTTCTCATCTTAGTGCGACTCCTAGCAATTTAGTTTTATAGATGTGTTTCTATTCCAAACATGTGCCTCAAAATTAAAACTAGCAGAAAAAGGTAACGAAGGTGAAGACTGACCGGGTTTAAGGTCGTAGTGGATAATGGGAGGTCTAATTTCGTTGAGGTACTTGAGGGCGTTGACGATCTGCATGATGATGGAGCGTCCCTCCTTCTCCGACATCAGCTTGTGCTGCTTCAGGTAGAAGTCCAGGTCGTTGCCCTCGCAGTACTCCAGCACCGTGCAAAACCTGCTCAGACAGAGTCAGCGGGACGTCGGCGACTTTCATAGCTGGACGAAAGAAAAATTCAACAGTTGCACGCCTGCTCCAGTGACTTACGAGTCAGTGTCAAGTGAAAAGTAGTCGTAGAGTTTAACTATCCGTGGGTGATCCAGCTCTTTATGGATTCTATATTCTCTGCACGCATGTCTGGAAAAAACACAACAGCAAAAAACAAAAACACAATGTCTTTTGTTATTATCTAATAAAAAGGCTTCTTAGACATTTTCACATAAAAAGGATTCCATACATTTCCAGGCTGAACTTTCCAAAGTTCTTTTTTTTTTTTTTACATTCATTGTTACCAATTTAAAAAAATACAGTGAATCTGTAACAGGATACTTCTATTTATGGCAGAATACATAAAATTGAAAAAAAGAAGAAAGGAGGAAATCAAGAAAGAAAGAATGAAAAAAAAATAAAGGAGACAAGAAAGGACACATAGCAGCAAGTAAAGATTTAGACAAAATAAAGCTAAAAACTATAAATGTCTTTCATGCTCTTAATCTCCTTTTCCATACTTATCCGGACGTGAGAAACACTCAAATTCACTTCACTGCATTTCCATATTTTTCCAAGTCTGCATTGGTCCTCTGAATGCACGGTTTATTACCATGAAAAAAAATGTTACAGGAATGATTCAAACACTCACTTGTGATAATTTTCCTTCTTCTCATCCCTCCAGTTCTTGTTTAACTGGTGGATTTTAACGGCAACGTACCTTTGCTCTGTTAAATCAAAGGCCTGAATAAAAAAAGAAATAAATAAAGAAATCCCCAGTTAGATAGAAAGTACATATGGCTTTGTTTTGCTTTAGCTGCACCAAGACTCTTGCCTCACGTTAAAATGGCTCCGTTCATTAATCATTTTAACTGTCCCGACAGCAGATTCCTGGAACCCTGACATTTTGGCACAGTGATTAACCTCAAAACAGTAACTTCAACCTAAAGTAATACCAACTACAGCACGCACAGCAGACACAGTTTAACATCACAATGTGAGCTGCTCTGATTTTATAAAGCAGCATAGGACAAACAGGATCATTTTGTTACTTTTTCAGCCTGTAAAAACTATTAAATAAAGGCAAAACAGGAACACAATGCAGTTCAACAACAGACTGGCTGGCTGATTGTTCCTCCTGTAGCTTAGGAAAAGAAATGTTTTGTCTCACCTTGTAAACTTCACTGAAACCTCCTCGCCCGAGCAAATGGAGTAGCAGGTATCTGTCATTTAGCGTAGGATGATCTTTGAATCTAGCAAGAGGAGGAAATGATAGGTGTAGCGTAAAAAAAAATGAAGGAATTAAATTAATCTCAATTTTAGAGGTGAAACACACTTAATCCATATTGCAAAGAGGGAACAATGATTATTTCCTCAGGATCAAGTTGGTTTGGATCATTTTTCCTTAAATTAAATCATTATTTGAAAACTGGAGTTTGCATTTCAAGTTATCTTGATATTAAATTTACTTATGTCTCAATATTTAAAATAAATCTTTAAGGGGTCATTTTCTCTAGCACTGTAAAAAGTAGTAAAAAAAGCCTTTTTCATTAATGTAACTTCATATTAAAAAGCCTGTTTAAAAATGCCAAATACAAAAATGAATCTGGATTAAACAAGAACAAAAAAAAGAGTCAAGTTCAACCAAAAGTGCAAGTTTAGAGGAAAATATTATTTGTATTTAATATCTGTACATTTTTTATCAGCTTGTTTAAATGTTATTCCTTTACATATTAACATGATCAATACAATTACCAGTAGTGATTATTTACGGGCGATACCCTGGGATCATGTGAGTGAGCTTCATGAACGAAACACCAAGCATCAACAGAATGTTAGGAGAAAACGTCCTGAGCTTTGATAAAGATTTTAAGAACATTTTATCAAAATTATTAGCATATATACAGATTATTTGGCTAAATATCTAAGCTTTGTCTAATCCTGTCAAATCTGAATAATACTGTAATTGCATCTTGGATAAAAAAAAACAAAAAAACAAAGATTTTGTGACCCATGTCTGAAAAAGAAATCTTACTGGGAATTATCTTCATTGTGGATCCTTTTGAGCTCACGTATGTGAAGGTTTCTCACTCGCTCCAACCTCTCCAGCTCTGCCTGGATCTCAGCTTCCTCCTGCAAAGACAAACAAGAAATCCCCCCCAAAAAAAATTACCGAGTGAGAAAATTATTAAAATATCACAATAAAACTTGATGCGGTTGCTGAACGATAAATTGTCCCAGAAATTATTGCGATAAATGATAATATTGTCAGTTTGAAACAACTTTTAACTAATATGATAATGGCATAGTAATGTAAGCACAACCACTCCAACATCAAAACACCTTTAACTGGAACTGGAGAAATGTTTTAAATACTCTAAACAAAACAAATCAACACAATTAAAATGGATTATGAATCTCTAACCAACACTGCATTTCAAAAAGTAATAATCATTCAGCTTAGAGAAAACAAGCAAAAGTGGCAGGTAGTACAAGCAAAATGTTTCTCAAAATGGCGGCTTTTCAATAATTTTAAAGTGGAGCATCTCTTCAACAACTTGTCCAAATGGAAGGGATGGACATTTTAATTCATCACGCGATTAATTGATTTATTGCTTATTATAGCAGGCTTAGAAGGAATTTAAAACAACACATCATGCGTTACCTTTTTAAGGTACCCTAATCTTAATTTAAAGATTTCTTCTTGCTCGTGGTACTCCGCCTGCGATAACCTGGGAGAAGACAGAACAAACCTCAGCGCACCGTCAAACATGTCGACGCGTTTCGAACGTCGAGGAAAAGAAGAGCAAGAAAAAGTGCTGTACGTTTCGCTTTCTGTCCCATTGGTCTTGCTTTTGCGTTTGTTTTGCTCCAGGCTCGGCGGCGGAGTCTGGGCCATGGAAGGCGGCTTGCGTTTGGCTAGGAGCTTTCTCTGCCTCTCGATGTCCTCCCGCTGAGAGTTGATCCTCTCTTGTTGTCTGGAATGCACATCGTTAAACAACTGCATCTTAGTTCTCATAACTAAACGCGCAGTAGCAAGTTTAAGAGTTAGTTTTGATTCTCTTTTCAAGTTAAAACAACAAAATAAGAGCAAAGTTTGTGTTCATCTACTCACTTGATAAGGTTTTGGAACGCATATCCGTCTGTCCACTGCTCAGTGAAGGATGCGCCGTGTCTTACTGTAGTGAAATGGCCCAATCGAAGTCTATCCTGCATACTTTTATCCCGGCAAGCCATTTTCTCCTGCTTGGACTGAGCGGCAGAGAAAAACACGAACCAAACATCACCGATCAGCTTCTCGCGAAGAGCAACGTTTTCAACCCCCCTCGCCCCCGGCTCTCGTCAATTTCATACTTTTTCAATCAGCAGCTTCTTGGACATGGTCACACATTTGTTTAAGCGTTCCTTGTATCGTTCCAGCATCCTCTGCTGCTCATCGATTTGCCTTCTGAGTTCACAGTTCGCCTGGAACATAATGCACAGAGAGGCAGGCGGGAAATAAGCAAGGTGAAAAGGATTATTACAGTTCATCACAAATGCAGAGAATCGACACGTGCGTGAGTGGGAAAACCTTCACAGAGAGCGAGCAAAGTGGCACGGATGAAGTGTAATGAGATTAGTACCCGCAGCAAATCGTCTATTCGGCCCTCCTTCTTCTCCAGGTCAGAGTTCTTGCTGTTCTCCAGGGCTGTTAGTTTCTCTAAAGTAAGGTCGGACTAAGGAGCACAAAAGCCGTCGTTAATGGTGGGTTCATTCTGAGTAACTCCAAATGTTACAGTTTATAGTTGTAATCATTAATGTACAGCTCTTCCACATCTTGTTAATGACTTCAAGTACATTCGATTACATTTCATTACATGGATCAACATAAAGTAGCAAAAAATTGTGAAAATGTAGGAAATGATACATGGTTTTCAAAGTGTTTGGCCCGTAACTAAAAAGCCTGCATATCCACCCCACTCGAATCAAATGCGCTTAAATAAAATCTGCCTGCAGGATTCACCTGATTTGAGGCCTGAGCCTCAAAGGTCTGCAGCAGAACATTAATGAACAGACAGAATCATAAAGTCCAAGCGACACAGCAGACACGTCAAGAGATTAAGTTGCGCAAAAGTTTAAAGCAAGGTTAGGTCATAAAATTATATCAAATATTTTTTGGACATTGCATAGGCAGAGTCAAATTTAAGATGTCTAAGACCTTTCTATGTCGCCTTGAATGAAATCTAAGACTGAAAAAAACAAAAACAAACTATAAATATAGGGCTGGCTTCTATGGGTTGAGTCTGTATCCAGATTAATCAGCCAACTGGTGATATATTTGGAATTACCCATAATAGATGCAAAAAAGCTAGCTAGCTAGCTAGATAGATAGATAGCTTGTAAAGATATATTAGCAGCTAGTTAGCCTCAATCACCTTGAGTCACACAACACAATGAAGATGTTTACATGTGAATCAAAAGCAATAATAATAAAAACTACATACAAGATGGTTTACTCCTGCCATGTCAAAATTTAAGACTAGCAATTAGTGTTTTTAAGGTCAACTTACTTTTTTTTTTAAATACGTGGTCGACCGACTAACTGAACAGCCATGACAGCATTAAGCAGAAAACCACCAAGAAGCCCACAGTCACAATGGAGGAGCTGCAGACTTCTACAGCTCAGCTGGGAGAATCAACAGCTATTAGTCATCCACAAACTCCTAATGTTAGAATGACAAGTAGTGAGCCTTTGAAAGTCATAAGCTGCATTCACAGTCTGCCACAAGCCATGCAAGGACAAAGCAGACATGTGAAAGGTAGGGGCTCTGGCCAGAAGTGACCATAATGTGGCCATTTTTAGCCTATGAGCAAAGCGCTATGTTTAGCAGAATGCCAAAGCTGAATGTCAAACATGTTTTGCATATTGAAAAACCTGGTGGTGGCAGCATCATGCTTTGAGAGAGGGTTTTTTTTTTCAGCATGGACAGGAGTTGAGGGGAAAACAGACGGAGTAAAACACAAGGCAATCCTGGGGGGAAACCCCTATAGGGACGGCAAAATACATGAGATACAATTTAATTTAATTCAAAAATACTTGATTGATTCCAACGAAAAAATAAATAATTTGGGTTGATGGTTCATCTTTAAACAAGAGAAAAAAATTTCAGGGTTGAAACAAATCTCCCATTTATGCAAAGATTTTCATAGATTCATCTGTTTCAATTTTACCATCCAGACATTTGGGAACAAAATGTTCCCCAAGTTGGGATTTATAATCTCTATTGCCACAAATCCTGAGCCGAAGATCCTTAAAACCACTTACCAAAATGTAAATCATTTTGTAATCAGTTATACCATCATTTAAAAAAAAAAATCTTCCAAAATATCAATAATTTGTTGAGGAATCCAAGCCGAACCCATTTGACCCCACCCTGGGACAAATTTTCCATCAAATGAAATTCTCACATTGGAATGGTTTTGCTCAAAAAAAAAAAAAAAAAAAATCCAGTTTCCAGATGTGCAAAGCTGATAAGAGACATACTTCAACAAACTTGAACCTGCAGCTGCAGCAAGAGACGCTTCTAGAAAGCACAGAGACAGCAAGAAGTATACAGATGCAAGCCGTACTTATCAGATTTTCATTTGGGAAACATGAGATGAATACCACGTATAATTTCCCAGACTTCACAATTATGCGTTATTTTATGAGATTCTGTCGCACAAGTTTCCAACAAATGCAATGAAGTTTTGCTGTTGGGCGACAAAATGTGAAAAAAAATAAATAAATTTAGACGCGAGTATATTCACTGTTTATGCCAACCATGCGACTTCTCGTAAACTACAATCAAGTTAATTACACAAACAGGTAGTTAGCATCCAATTAGTGTGTGATGTACCTGTGTAGTTTTGTGGAGCATGTGAAGGACGACGGGCTTCATCGCACATGTGGAGAGCTCCGTGTTGACAGAGCTGATGGACGAAGGGCTTCCTTGCTGCACCTGGGAGGAAGAAACATTGTTCAATGAAGACGTTTCACTTTTGCTGTGAAAGGAAAACAAAACGCCCTCACTTTAATAATTCATCAGGATTTGGTGGGATACGTCACCACGAAGCATATCACAATGTATGCCTTTTTTAGTAGGACATTTTAAATCAATCATCTATTTAATGACCACTAGAACATGTGAACACACATCTGATTCCTCTCACTCGTGAGCAGACCTCACCCGCTGGTGTTAGTAACAAGCATGGAATAAAGAGAATGAAAAGGAAGAGCGTTGTGGAATAAAAAAAGGCAAGAAAAACACCACAGAGCCAAACAACGCTCACCGTGACGGGAGGGTTGGACAGAGAGTGTTGTGGGGAAGAGCGGACCACTGGTGGAATTCCCCTAGCAGGGCTGGTACCAGGACCGCTACCTCCCGCAAACTGACACGCGGGGAAAAGAAGAAAGAAGATAAATGGAAAGGCGAGTGAAGACGGGGTTAGAATGAAGGAACGAAAAGTTATACGGGTGAATCCAATGCGACAGGAGCACTCACCTCAAAATAATCGCTAATTTTAAGCCCCCTCGCTCCTGCTTTGCCTACAAGAAGAGAAGAGGAGGGCTCAATAAAAGGGAACGTGTAAGAAATGATGAAAGGGTCGTAAGTGGGGATTACTGTACCTTGGCTGCTGTCAAAGTGGTCCGCTTTGCGTTTTCTGACTCTCTGCTCGTTCGCCTTTTTCTCTGGAGTCTGTAAAGAAAGCAGCATAAACACACCGTGTGTGTGTGAGGTGGGGTAAAAGGAAGTGTCCAACACAAATAAATCCAGTCAATATGCAAGAGAGACTAACCTCCAGCTCTTTGTCACTAAGTGAACCCAAGCTGCACAGACTCTGATTGGATGATTCATTCTGACTCTGACCTGAGCCCTGTTGACAATAAAAAGAAGAAAAAAAAAGAAGAAAGGAAGGACTTAAATGCACACAAAAAATGTTCGACGTATGTCCATGTGTTACTACTTTCAACAAGTGGGAACTTGTGGGAAAAGGAAGACGAAAACATACGGTGAAAACGCTGAAAGACAAGAACGGTGATGGAGAGGTTTGGCTACACGCAATCACCATAAAATCCCAAATGTGCGGAGACCTGCATCGGTACTAACGCCGGTTCCCTAGGTGATGCCTGTCAATCAAATGATTCACATCAGAATTCAGCAGGCGCTGTCCAATCAGAGCGAGACACTTAGTCATTCTGAGCACACTAGAGCTCCCTCGCTGAACCCTCCTAAAATGGCTGAACATTAGGCAAGCTGCTGGGGATCCATTCCTCGCTCCATCTGCCACCTTTACAAAATGTCATCCATGTTTCCTCCTTCTCCTCCTCACCGCATTTTCAAATCACTATCTCTCTTTTTTTTTTTTTTACTATAAAGGCAATCATCAAAAGATGCTTTTTAAAAAAAATCTAAATAAAACAAGTAAAAAAAGAAAACTATTGTGGCTGTTTGTTCATGCATTCAGCAGACACTGTACGCCACATCTGCCTGTTTATCAAAAGACGTTTGATCCCTTTGTCCTTAACTTTTCTGCTGACTCAGTGCTTTACACAAAGAACGGCAGCGCCATCGAGCTATTCAAGGTCGAGGAGGAAGAGATAAGCCACCCTGTGACACTGAAGAAGCTATCGGACCACCAAACCATACGTCTTCACTCTCACCCATCTAGTAGAGGGCGACTGTGGCATGATGCCTTAGCAGGCGTCGCCATTTTCTCTGCGGCAGCAGCCATGCCATGCTCTGAGCTCAGCTCTGCCTATGGTTGGCACAGGGCCTGCTCTTGGCACCAACTCCGGCTCCCTAACTGTTCCAAGATCACCTTCTTCTAAGACTGACAGCTCCATCTACGTAGCGAGGGTGTGGGGAGGAAAAGAAGAAGAAGAAGAAGAAGAAAAAAAAGCCACCTCTCATTCTACCTGGTCAAAAACTATTTCCGCATTCTTCCTCTGCCCCCTACCAACCCCGTCAATGTCTGTGGCCTTGTTGGCAGAGGCAGCCGCTCGCATATACAGCCGCTACATCACAAGCCAGGGAGCGATGCCATGTCAAAGCCGCCAAAAAACACAGACACGGGCTCAAGCTTCTCCGGAGACAAAGAAAAGGCAGGAGCCCAAGCTTGTTTGGGCTACAAAAATGTAATAAAAACAAAAAAAATAAAAAATCAGACTGATAATGGCGGTAAAGTAAAACAATAACACATAATCATATAAATCTGTGACTAGAGAAGCATTTCCCCAGCTCAACCTTTGTGACATCTGGTGCATACGAACCTTACTCACTCCAACCCCCGTAAAGCGAGCCTCCAACAGCTCCTGTCGCCGGGGGTCCAGGCTGTGCAGTTCTTCCATCATGGCTGTGGAGACAAGAGCACAAATTAAGGAAGGCATTCAAGAGCCGGGAATATTCAGATGGAAGAAGGGTGACAGTTTCAAAAGACACTGGTTGTGATGAGTCATGGCTGTGTTTAGCTATATGGATGTGGAAAATTCCTGTTCTGAGTCATCAATAAGTTTGACAATGTTTGATATTTATATCCATGAAGGAAAAGCTACTTAACTGCTGTTCAGCAAGACACCAAGAGTACATAGCAACTATAAACAAATACTGATATTTCACATGCATCACAGACGAAGGCCAGATGTGTAAAGTCACTGCCTGGAAATTTATGGAATCACTTGATAACGCCTTGACATGACAGGCCTAAGTTTCATGGCGCTGTTATAAAAGGTCAGCAATGGAGGGACTGCCAAGGAACACTCACAGCAATGGGGAAAAAGCCACAAAGGACAATAAGTGGCCAGTTTGCTGACCGGTGCGAAGGTTTAAAATTACACGCCCAGAACTGGCTGCTATGTGTGTCTGTTACCTACAGTTTGCATCTATAAGTAAATATATTTAAGGTATGGATTCTATAAGTAAATAGTAAAAATCTTTGTTTACGTGCAACAAAATAAGTAAAGTATTAATTTTGAGCACAATTAGTGAAATATCGGTTAGCTAACTTTAGGCAAACGAGTGAAGAAGCTACCGATGCTGACCATCAGTTAGCAATCTAAGCGGCTAACAGTTAGCTAATGATGTTTAGATTGAATTTCTTTAAAAGGGTAAACCTAAGCAAGAAAAGAATGTTTTGACAAATTCTCATCCAAGTATACTTAAAACACAAAGCAATTTCATTCCCTAAATACTGACCGTTAGGCGTTAGGTTTCCAATGGGTTAGGGTTATCCTTAAAATAAGCATCATCTGCCACGACATCTGGGCTCACTGGAGCAAAACATCCTTCAAACGAAAATCTTTTGTCTGAAAGCCCGTTCAGATACTCACTGTAGTTAAGATTTTCTCAGTTTTCTGGGGCTGTTGTCGCTGAAACCGTCTGCGTTGTCTCACCGGTGCTCGGCAGACCCTCCCAGACTAGGCCGCATCCAAAGCCACGTCCCTCGCGTGCTGGTTGTTGACGATCGAGACGCGGACGCCCGCTGAGCAGCTTCAGGTAGACCACGGAGGATTCCGGCGGAGGCCTCGACAAAACTCCGGGTCTCCCAAACCCGCCTTTCTGCGCTCCTTAAGCGGGGATCCCCATCATGTCCCTCGCTCCGAGGGTCATACCGCACTGTGGTCTGGTGTATCTCGCTCCACACAATGGCGACCCTGGAGAATTTGCGCTTTTCGGCAGGTATAAATAATGTCTTTGAGCTAGTGTAGTTACCCCCTATATTTGTCTCCCCCAGTGGTGCGGTGAATTTAGGGTGCTGGCTTTTCAGCTCGATCAAAACAAAGTTCGACACCAGTTTCCTTCCGAGCTGCAAAAAGGATCAAAACGACATCTGTTTTCGGAAGTTGTGCTTTTGGAAGCGTTTCAGTTGAATCCGGATCATTTCGGTTCGGATCTCACGTTTTTGCAATGTAAACAATAATCAGGAAAATCTCATATTTTCTCGTGAGATCGTTCAAGTAGTTTCACCTTCCTTCAGTCCACGCCTGCCCCAAAATCTGTTGTCCGGACCAATAACAAAACCCCCTCCACACAATGAAATTTAGCAGTGCCCACCCCCACACTAGTGATAAATTAATCAGAAACTTCCCATCCTAACTGTGCTGCAGACATAGCATAAAATTATTTCAAATGTGCAAGATTTTTTCAGTACTGGGTTTTAATTTAGCATGTACAAAAAATGTGAAATACAAAAAAGTCATGCAATTTATTTACTTGAAAAATTTGCTAATTAAAACCAGTCTCTTTTTACAGCGGTTACCAGTTCTTTTTCAGATTAGGCAACTCATCAGGAGAAAAGTCATCAATTTGGTGACCAAGGGCATTTTTCCAGAAGAACATGCAAATAAAAAATGTCCATCAGGGTTATGGCAGCCAGTTCAAGAAAAAATAAAATAAAAATAAAAAAACTCCATGATCCCATTGTTCCACATGTCTTCTGGAAACAGCTGTAATCTTTGTCAGCTTAGGTGTTTCTCAACAAGGCTTGCGGTACTTGCACTGGATCCAAACCCTGTACATGGTGAGCTGTTTCCCTCTGTTCACCTGCAGCCGCCTGTCCACAAGGTTCTGCACTTTTTCAAGCCCAGCCTCTGCAAACAACTCATGAAGCTCATCTAAAACAAAGAAAGGCACAAAAATGTGATCATATTCATGTTGAAAGAATGAATCAGTAAGGGATAATATTAATAATAGTAAAAAAAAAAAAAAAAAACTACAACTGTAAAACCAGTCATTTATACCCTGAGTAAAGAAATAAACACGTGTTCCGTCCCCTCTGACATAAAAGTTTTCTGACAGACATCTCCCTAAGGAAAAATCAAAAACACAGACAGTTAAAAAGATGAAACGGTTAAACATTTCAAGGTTTGGCTGCAAGGATCGGCAGGTATAGGTATTGCTCAGAAAAGTCCTAAAGAGACCTAAAATTTTACAGTGACGTTTTGTATTACTGATTGCTAACAGTTTATGACAAGAGTGTGACTCATTTTAAGCAAATTCTTCCCAGCAGAACAGAAATCTTTAGCAATTCTAGACATTTTGAACCTTGACACAACCTGACTGACCTTTCTTGAAGCGCAGCTGTGCCATATCGTAGCGTCCATAATCCCTCAGCAGCATCACACCACCTGGTTTCAGCAGACCTGCTAATCTACTGATGGAGGCCTGCATCCTGAGATGGGGGGAGGGAGGGGAACACTTACACAGTGTCTGCAATATGCTAAAGATGTGCGCAAAAATGAAAGCGCAAAACTAGGCAAAGCAATATCCGTTCGTACTGGTCGGGATGCAGAGCCGACAGCACAAAGATCAGCACGATAACATCCAGGGATCCATCAGGGATGGGGAAACTGGCCTCGACGTCGCTCAAGTCGTGCACAAAGGCAAAGCAGCGGTTCAAATCGTACTCTGGATTAGTCTGATGACGAGAGAAACTCTGAGTTAGTCACGTACATGCTGAAGATCAGAAGAAACTGCTCTTTTGTGAGTCAAAACGGCTCACCTTCACTAATTCCACAGCAGTGCTGGAGAAATCACAGCAGTAAACAAAAAGTCCAGGGTCACTGCAGAAGGCAAAGCTGCAGTTATAGAGACTGCAAAAGGTGAGGCGTCGTCTTTTTCAGACACGATGCAACTTTTTTTTTCTTGTGTGTTCTTACTTGTTGGTCTTGAGTATTGGGAAAACTGTGTTGCCCACACCACAACCAACCTGCACAGAAATGATGTTATGTTTCAGGAGAATTAGCCATTTCAAACGGAACAAATGCAATAATGGGAACAAATTGGGCTCTGTTTGAATGTTTAGAGAATCTTAAAGAACAAGAAAGAAAATCATAATTTCAATTGGATTACATTCAGTTAGTGGGAGAAATCTAATGTTTAAAAGATGGTCACATATTTCAACTTGTTAGATGGCTTTTCAGAGTTAATCTTAAAAAAAATCACAATTTTGACACTTCTGAGAAACATTTTACAAGACTGGAACATAGAGTGGAAAGGATCTTTAAAATCTGTCTGGTTCCTTCCAGGTCCTGAGTCCTACGTGCTCTTCCTTTCCGCTCATCCAACAGGATTTGGGTTTAGGGGACTGAGATGGCCATGGTAGAAGGTGGATCTTGTATTCTTGGCCATATGTTTTGGATCATTATTCTGCCAAAACCCCCGCTAACAAAAAAAAGTCAATTTTCCAGCAGTTGCAAATGATGGCATGCCCTCTAGTTTTCTGGAGCTCCCTTCAAAAAATGTTTGCTCCCACTGAAAAACACAGACTTGAGTTAAAGGTAAGCTTTTCTACATTTTTGTAGTTCATGCAATAAAACCTTCTTCCAAAAGTTTTCTGTGTCCCATGCATCACATAATAGCTTTACTAAAACACACCTACACTCTGTTTAAAGGGACATGGGTTTTATTATTCAAGCCCATTATTTTAAGAACGTGTTTAAATCTACAGAACATCACTGAAAAAAAATAAATAAAATCGAACAGTTTCCTGAACTAAATAAAACTACATTTAAAGCATTTATACGGTTAAAATGTGACCAACTTGCTGCTAGAATGATCTCTAACCTCCAGGATGCGATATGTGGCAGAGGAGCCTGGAAAGGCACAGTTGTCACCAGACAAAGCTGCAAAATCCCTGCATTGTTTTTGTTCACATCCGTCCTGATGGCTGCTGTCCACGGCCGAGTTGTTTGGCTGAGATTCGTGGTTCAGGTTGCGCTGTGGGGCAAGCTCTGGAAACTCTGTGAAGAGCCAGTGACGGTCTTTAAAGAAGCGATTCTCGTGTATCGTGTAAAACTCATTCCAGTATTCACTGGCCCGGCTGTTGTACTCCTCTGGAAGTAAAAGGCAGAAAAGCTAGTATTAAAAATAATAAATAAAGCACACTTCCTACAACATAACACACGTCTGCTTTCTCAAAGGCCAGTATAATAATAATAATAATAAAAAAAAATCATGATTTAATTCTAATATACAAATATAAAATATATTAATTTTCAAAGTTACAGTCTAACCTTGTTTTTCTAGAGGCAAAGGCTGATTGTTTTCTGAAACTTTCTTCTTTGCAGCTTCTTCCTGTTCTTCAGTCCACTCAACATTGTCCCTGGAGACCACAAAACATTATTATCCCAACTTTGTGAATAATAAAGTGACTGACCGTGAAGAAATTGTGTCTGATATTTTGATGTAGTATATTAGGCTTCATTTGTATGTTTTTTTTGTTTTGTTTTTTTTTTAACATATCTTTATGCAGATTTGACCCAGAATTTAACAATTGCATTAGTGGCATCAACAACTATCTTTTAAAATAGTAGTTTCGCCCGTACAGCGTGCATTAAGGTAAAGTACATAATGAATGCTCACTCTGAACCCCACTGCTCTCACCTTCATAGATGGAAAAAAAAAGTTTATATTAATTTATTTGATCAAGGAATGATGTTGAAAATGTATTGGCTAACCATCAAATATGGCAACTTTATTACTGTCACCTTGATTTGTGGAGATACGACCAAAGTAGTTGATAATGATATTTTCTGACATTTAAAAATGTCTTATTTATCTTATTTTTAATTCTATTTTAATTTCTTAAAATAATTTCTAAACAAAAATAATCTCTGTTCATTCTAAACGACAGAACTTTTTACGTTAACAATGGGCAACCGTACTGCCCCCTTTACCGTAATGCACACAGTAGAGGGGAAAAGTAATTTTATGAGAAAACAGTCGTTATTTTCTAAATGTCGGCTTGGTTGAACGCAGTAAAGAAAATTACAAAAATATATAAACAAAATATCGCAACGTTACAAATGCTGAACTCAACGATCCAAAGCTAAAGATAATGCTGAAAAAGTCTCCTCCACTCAAAAGATACACATGATCCCATTCCATCCTGTTTGGGTCTGTGGTACCGACCATGCGTTGTGCTGGAAGACCTGCCGCGGGTCTGTAAGGAAGCGTGTCCCGAACTGAGGCCTTTTGGTGTCCTCAGAGGAAGAATTTGAAAGTGTCAAGCTGATTTCAGTGTTTTCAGCCTCCACTCCGTCCACGGTGCGGGGCGCCGCCATGATGGATCTGACGCAGAAGGGAGTGACGCATTCAGGGACAAGCGGAAAAGATACTCAAGGGTTGAAATATGCCGGTAGTTCATATTAATCAGTTAAAAAAGCACATTGCTTTTAACATTGCACAGGTATGGAGAGCCATTTCAGTCAAAAGTAAATAAATAAATAAATAAATAAATAAATAAATAAATGTAGATTCTGTGAACCTTCACTCCTCTAATTTGATCTTTAGATTAAATGCAAAATGTACTTTATTCTGAAAAGAGAAACTTGGACCACGGAGCAATAGTCCAGTCCACAAAGCAACCAAAAGACACAAGAGTTTGATGAACTCAAGACAGGAATTTCATGAATTAGTCTTCTTATAAATCAGTCAGTTATCACTTTAAAAATATTGTCTGAGTAAATTGCTTCATGTCAAAAATTGTGCTTCTTTCTCATGAGATATGTTTTTTATTGTTAATATAGTTTGTATTTTTAATGTATTTCTATTGATGTATGTTATTTACCTTCCTGCAAAGCACTTTGCATTGCCTTGAGTCTGAATTGTGCAATACGAATAAACATCTTTGATTGCATTGTTACTTTCTTACACGCTAAGGAAAACTATAATGTGTGCATTAGCACTTTTTCTACACTAGGGGGAGACATATACTGAGAATATTTCCAACGCCAGTTCTTTAATAATATTAAAGAAGATCATTTTCTCTCTTCCGTGTAGATACCTACACGTCTCGGTTTGTGTTGGCAAGTCTGTTCCAGGAAAATTTATCTTGTTTTCCTCAGGAGATATTTTTTGCTATTAAAACCTGTTGTACAATTTTAGATTAATATCTGACATTATACTAAACATTAGTTATTAGTAGCATGAGCTATTTCGCAATGACTAAAAATGTGCATATTCTTCTTAAACTTCAATACTTTTAGGGTCTAGTTCAAAGAAATAACTTTCAACAATGTGTTTGAGAGAGTTTTATAGATATAAGTTTTGTTTACACAACAGAATAAAGTACGCAATAGGGTATTCATAAACAACAAATTATTAGAACCAATCCACAGTCAGCTTGATTATAAAACAGACTGGCCATTTTTGTTGTGGCTGTACTTCCTTACTGTCAAACTTGATGATGACAGCACTGAGAGTTTTTAATGGAGAGGAAGTTTAATCAGTCTGTATCCGATTTATCAAGACAGTCCAGGCATGTGAATGCTGTCATCTAAGCAGAGACTTAGGGAGCAGGAAGCATTAAAAAAATGACAAAAGTGATGCAGCATGTTGAGTGAATGTTGTTGAAAATAGGCACATTTTAGACAACAGGAACAAAGTGAATGAATAAAGAAGAATCCATTTTCAGAATTCCCCAAAAGCATTTATTGGTACTAAGTAAACAAACAGAATCTGACTATTTCTTTTCTAAGACGCTGTGGATGACAAATATGAGTCTTAAAGATCATCTAGTGTTTGATCTTTAAAAAATCTCTCTGACATTTTAGAAAGAACATCTTATGAGTCACAAAACGCTACAAGTTTCCTAAATGTAACAAAAAATCTTGTCAAACATCAGTGAAAAAGCATCAGTGAGAAAGCAGTTTCAATTGTGCAAAGGACAGACATGAAACCAAAACGCACCAGAGATTGTAGCATTACGTCCCACTTAAATTACCCAAAGGCTCTTTAAATATAAACTTTAAAAAATGTAAAACGCCCAAATACTAAATATAATATAAATTTAAAATGCGCTGAGCAACGCATTTGTGCAAACGCAAAACATAATAAAAAAAAAAAAGAAAAAAAAAAAGCTGTTCATGCATGAATGATGCACCACCACTGGTTTATATTTATAATACAATCCATACCCCAGGCATCAGTGTAAGCCAAATACATAAATGCAACAGAAACGAGGTTTAATAATTAAACATCGCAGTTTTACATTCAATTTGCCCAACAACAATTTTCACAACAGAAGTACAAAAAAACTCCTAACAACTACAGTAAAGATTAAAACACCTTCCTAAAAACAAACACACATGTTGGAAAATTTAAACAGCAGTTCACTTAAGTGCAACTTGAAAGCTTGAGTTTAACATAGTCCTTATAAAATATGCAGAAAACTTACCCTTCTAAAAACCAAAAAGCCTTAGAGCAAACAGCTTGTGACTCATATTAATAGTTTGTAATGTTTTACATTGTGAAGAATCATCACGTTGAACTGTTGACAGCAACACATCAGTAGCCGGTCTAATGACAGTGTAAAAGATCTTCCTCCCATTCCATCAACGTCGTCAACCCCTGAATTATTTCCTCGCCGGATCCGGACCTTAGTTTCCTCTGTACGCTATATTGGTAAAAGTGGAAGTGGCTCCTTTGTACAAAGGATTGTTACCCTGGAACACGAAAAAATAAATGAACTTGATTCAAAAGTGTGTTTGTCAGTTGGGAGGTTCTACACGGTCTGGCATCTTTGATGCTTACCGTATCCCATTTGGCTTTGGATCTCTCCTCCTCAAACTTGGCATACTCTTTGCGATCATGGATGGTAACCAGCAGCTTCCAGATGAGCAAACCAACAAGACCCAAGAGCAGAATGGCCCCGGCCACCGCCAAGAGCACCACTAGGATGTCAGGACCCTCGGGACACTCTGAGAAACAGATACTTTCAGAAACTTTCAGATTCCCATTTGTGTTCTCTCATTATTGTGGCGCTGCACCATCTAGCTGTGTGACCAACTCTGAGAGGTGTTCTTTATATAATAGCGCATTCCTAAATGCACACAATGTGCCTAGCCAGAGATACATCAGGATCTTCTGTCCTCACGTACCTAAATACTAATTTTGTTTCTCTGACAGCTTAAATTCCTAATAAACACTAAAAATATTTCACAGTACCTGGCTCTTTCACCACATACAGGATAGATTTGCCAGTTTTGTCTTCATAATACTGGAAGCGCACGATGCAGTCGTTCTCGTCTTTGTAGGAGCAGTTCACCGCAGTGTGTTGTTGGAATTCTACCGGGAGACAAAAAGAAAAAGAAAAGAACAGGACCATTTAAAAATAACAACGTGAGACAAAGTTTTTCATTAAAAACAGCGATTTGTGTAGGTCAGCAAGATAGTTCAACCGTAATCGGGTGAAATTCATGCAAAGTGAAGGAATGCGACAACACGACACGACCACAACAGACCAGGGTCGCGTGAAAAATGGGACCAGAGAGAGTTCTCGGCACTCACCCACATTCCCATCCATTTTCTGACTCAGCTGGTCCACAATTTGAATTTCATTTTTGCAGATTCTGTTGCAGCTGTTGTCACTGATGTATTGTCCTCTTTTGAAGTGCTGACACTCAACACACTGCCTGCAAGCAATAATAGGACACCTTCAGCTTTATGCAATACAGCCGGTTTAAACTCCAATGTTTTAGCTGCAGCATATGGTAGGAAATCCAGGCTATCACAGAGGTATTAAAATGGCAACCTATGTTGTGCAAGAGTTTATATTCATTTCCATGTTGGGTGTCGAGAAATAAGTAAAAGATAAAAATAAATATGCACAGGGCACCGTAAGCAAGTCGAAATCCAAAGAGAAACGATGCTGCGAATGAAAAACCAATCTGTGATATTCATGCAGCAACAACACAATGGCCACATATATAACTCATAGATTTAGAGATGTTACAGCAAAAACCAGTGTAGAGCTTAATAGATTTACTTACTTCTTTATCGTGCAGGCGTCAGGGCAGGTGGGGCACCTGTCACACGTGTCTCCGAAGGCGCCGGGTTGAGTGCACTGACAAACCCCGCACTCGCAGTTACCCCGGCCGCTGCACAGCAGCCCTGAGCTGGACACGCAGGTGTCTGTGCGGGTGGTGCAGTTACAGTTGTCTCCTTTCCAGCCAGCGTCGCACTGGCAGAACCCACAGTTGCACTTCCCGTGATCTGAGGGAAACAGAAACGGACGCGTCAGCTCAAGTCAGCTCGATGAGCTGAAATTACTTTAGCTAATTTGTCAAAATAACTATATGTTTTTGACGCCATTTTATTTCTGGTTCATCTGCGAGTTCATTCTGCTTTTGTGTGAACAGTGAAGACATCTTGCTTTTTCTTGGCAGCAGCAGGTACAGTTTGGCTCCAATCCGTTGTAAACCTTAAATAGACCATTAACGATAAGGAACCCAACAATCTGCCTGTGTTAAAACAACGTGGCAAAGTTGAGTGGATCAAAATTCCTTCACAGCAATGTAAAGACTCACTGCCAGCGAGCAAAAACATTTGATGTCAGTTGTTGTCCCCGGAGAGTGGCACAACCAGCTATTAGTTTTATGTTTTCACACAGCACCAGCACGAATTGGTTAACTTTGAATTCATTTTAAAATAAAACCTTAATTTCAAAACAGAATTTGGTTCAGGTTATCATGGCGCTCGATGATGTTAAAGTCTTAATGGTGGGAAAAAAGTAGAAGAAAATCTATCACAGGGAAAATACATTTTCACAGCTCTATACGTACATTTATATACATCTATATATATTTTCAGCAGGGGAAAATATATATATATATATATATATATATATATATATATATATATATCTGTTGCTACACAGATATATGACTCTTGTAACAGCTATAAAATAAAGTTAACTATTGCATACTTAATGTATGTGTGTGTGTGCGGTCCAGGATCTTGTAATTAAAAAAACATGTCTTTCTTTACTCTGATCCATACATACAATTTGACACAAATGCCAGTATCCACTTAAAATGGGAGAAAGAGGAAAACATGACATTAAATTACAGTAAATGTGTGTTCATCGTCGGGAAATGGCTGCTGCACAGAAACAGCCAAACGGATGGAAGTGATCCATATCTTTCCTCTGCAGTCAGTGAGTCAAAACGAAAGGAGGGGAAATTCTTCAAAACTCCCTATTACAAAATGGAAGCAATTTAGCATGTGTAATTGTAAACAGTCCTTTATAATTAAGCTTTTCATGTTTCCTCACAAGTTTTGCAGACTCTTATGTGTAGCACCGCCGGAACTATCACTTGTCGTGTTTTAGAAGGAACACTAAAAATAGCACGGTATGGTTATCTACTTCCTGACTCTGATCTGTTTGCATTTTCACCTATCAGTAGCAGCACGTTCCATGGGCTGTTCTACACTACGTTTAGCCCATTTTAAGTTTTAATCTCATGGGTGAGGCTCGACAAACAAACCTACGAAATACAAATTGCTTAATTGTAAAGTTAATCACCGACTCTCTTAAGTACCCTGTATTTAAGTGTGCAGGATTATGTATTACTACATTTCTTAATACACACTTGTGGCTCTGAAGAGGGCTGAGCCATCAAGAAATTAGGGTTTAGTCACTGCAGTGTTCTCAGACGTCTGAGAGTGTAGTTTTATTGTTTTTTTGTGTTAATGAGCTTCTTTCCTGTGTGTCTTTGAAAACATGTTGCATGAGCAAACGTGAAGACCAACGAACGATGTTTTAGTTGAATCTGTAATACTATAATCACCAATTAGTAACAAAGAGAACCTAACTGTCATTTCAGCTGTGAAAGACAACAAAGATACTGGTTGTAATTAATTAATTCTTCCATAAATCAAAGAAAAATCAGCATTTTAATGAGTTTCCCTTTATCTGTTTAAAAAGTTGCTGGCTAATTGTTTCCACTTGGAAAAAGACATGTTCATAAAATTCGTCGCGTGGGTTTTTTTTGTTGTTGTTGTTGTTACTCATTCTAAGCTCATTATTGGGCAGGTAGTCATATGAAATGCACCGTCAGAGCGCAGAAGCATAAGAAGGGCAAAGTGTTGTTGCAGCGCAGCAACTATTTGCTGACAGAATCTTGGAGTCAGCTTTTCTTGGTGAACAATGGCAGACACTGCATCAGGACGTTAGGCGGAGTCAGCTTTTCTTGGTGAACAATGGCAGACACTGCATCAGGACGTTAGGCAACCTCAGAAACAATGGCCATGATCTGGTGACTGAAGGTTGGTCAAACAGGATTTCTTTCTGGATAACGTGTGTGAGTCACAGTGCAGCTGGATCACAATGGAGGAAGTAACTGATCCTGGAATGTTACATGTAGTCCAAGGGTCTCTGATTCAACAGCTCAAAGAGAAACCATCCTCTGCTGTAAACGTAACAAAACAACAGCGCCTACACCCTATTTACTGCAGCTTCTTCTTCAGTGTTTTTTTTATGCTCATGGTTACCTGTGGTGACTGTGGTTAACAGTTTCTAAACAGAGCCACCACCTCATCTGGCGTGCTGTTTCCACATAACAATGAAGAGATTAAGAAGCAATACAGACAATACCAGAACTGTCACATGAAAAAGTCAATGCATGTTTTTGTGCAAAACAGAGCTACACTTAAAAGGAAGTTTAAAGACTGCGATTTTGAAGAAATTTAAGGAAGAGCTTTGTCACTGTAAAAAAAACAAAAAAAACAACAAAACAAAAAAAAAAAAAAAGAGCTTTGTCACTGTAAAAAAAACAAAAAAAACAACAAAACAAAAAAAAAAAAAAACGAAAGACAAGAACAGGAAAACAGACAGGGGCAATAAAACAGAGCTTCACTCTGCAGAAAGGGAGGAGAGGAGCTCCCTGCAGCGGAATGCAAACTTTCCTGCTCTCTCTTTCCTCATATTTACGCGCCCCGGAGCAATGCGTGCTTTCTCCTGTTCTGTCCCACTGCCCTCGGCGATGGAAAAAATACACTGCCTCAAAAAAATATCAATGATGTTTTCTTTTCGCCCTGAGCCAAGAATTGAAGCGGTAACGAGGGACATCAGCTCTATAAAGGAAGCATTATAATAACACTAAGACGAATGCATTGTTCCAAAGCACAGTGGATAGTTTTCCTCTAGTTGCAGCTTTGTGAGTGTAAATGAGCTGCACTAAAAGTCAGCAAAGACCACTCACTCGTGGAGGCTCTTTAAAAGATGACATCATATTTGAGGAAGCGTCTCAGCTCAAAACAGACAAGAGCTGCTACTTTAAAGAGCTCTTGTTACAACATTACCTATCAAACAACCACATATTAAATTAGAACTAACTGAAGGGAATTGATAATCTTAATTCAGTCAAATGTGCAGGCATTCATTTAGGTGTTCGGAGATTTAGACATAAAATCCAAGTGTTTTTTTATGGGGTGTCTAGATGGTGACCACTAAAAGTTATTACTATTAAATTTATTACTGTGGAATTATTGGAGCAGGGCTCCTATGGCTAAAAATATCCCTTTTAGCCACAATCACATGAATTTTGTTTGTATTTCATGAGTAATAGGAATTGCAACAAGCAGTTGAGACATTAGGAAGTCAGTCAAACTCATTTAATAATTTGGGCATTGCATATTTAATGAAATGATGGTGAGTATATAATTTTTTTATAAGTAGTGTTTCTGAATGAGATCTGGAAAATGAAAAGCCCCGGTTGGCTTAAAAAAAAAAGTAAACAAGTGGCTAGCATAGCATCATTAGCTTGTTTCTAATTAAAATTAGCTGATGTTATGTGAAATTGGTTTGGGGATTGTTTGGTTGCAGGCTCAACTAAATGCTATTTATTGATATTAAACTCCTTTTGTAAATCAAATAGTTACTCTGTCTTAAATATGCTTAACAATTTATGTTCTCAACACTAACAGCAAATCAGCAAAACAATCTAGCTGCTGTTGTGAGAAGTCAAAGAGGAATTTCCTGATTTGCTAATACTCAACCCATACATACCCAAACTATTGCAATAGATCAACTGAAGACAAATGCAACAGTTATGTCTTTAGCTGAGTTCCGGAGCAATGAGCTGTGCAGACTTGTCATGGGACGTTAAAGCTCTTTAGCAAGAACACAGTCATATCCTGGCACCAGCAACTGACTATCCAAAACAAAACACTTGAAGTCTCACATAAACACTTGAGATTTCTGACAAAGAGCTGTGCTGTTTATGGTCATATACTCAATTGCTGTAGGTATGTAATTATTTACAGGCATTTGTAAACAAGGAAAGACTTCATGTGCATTTGAAATGTGAACGCTTTGATTTTTCCAGCTAGGTAACAAGAAAAAAATGATGTAAACTCATCCAGTTATGTCTGCAGAGCAGAAAGAAGAAGTTAAAACCGAAGAAGGGGGCAAAGGAAAGGAAGGGAAGGGCAGAAAGATCTTTGCTGATTCACACAACTCCAAAATGACACACACAAAAAAACCTTAACACTCTGATAAACATCACCTAGATTATTGGTTAAGATACAACATATCACCATGCTATTTTGTACCATGTTCAAATATGAGTGTGGTTAGGGGAAGTGTGTTTAAAGGCTTTTGCAACAGGGTTACAGATTACAGAAGAGAAAAAATCTCAGCTCAGATAAGAGTACATAAATCAGTGAGGTTTTTTTTCCATAAAAGTTTTTCCATAATTTTACTGAGATAAAAGTAGAAATATTTAATCAGATCAAGCTAGAAGTCTGTAAATATTGTAATGCTTTAAAGAACTTAGGGTCAGTTGGAAAAAAAAAGCTTATTATTTTCAGTCATTTTTCACCTAAATTATCATGTTTAAATTCTAGGCTAAGGCAACTTCTGTTTGAGTTGTTTCTCCCAGTGACTGAGTGAGTTTTTTACAGGTGGCTCCATCCTCATTAAAAATATGAATGTTAATTTGAGTGGAACCTGCTGTGACTGTTATGTCTTTTGACTTTGTTATAGACTAAGCAAGACAAGAATGTGTCCATCCATTCATGGTGTATATCCATTCATGGTGTATACCCACTTGTCCTTACAGTATGGACAGATCACCAGTCCATACAGAAACACACAGAAAGACAACCATGCACAACCACACTTATCTCTAAACTCAACATAGACTAAAAAAAAAAAGTCATGTTTGTAGAGCAGATACTCCAGGGAACATGTAAACTCTACACACAAACAACTCATAATGAGATTCAGTTTATTGCTGCAAAGCATTTGCATGTTCTCCCTTTCTCAAGGTATTCCAGTTATTGGGGACTGTTAAATGTCCTTTGGTATGCGTTTGTGCATGCATGATGTTTTGCAGCCCATTGATGATCCAACAACAAATCCTATTTCCCTGGACCAGGCCCTGGTTGGAGTCTTTAGGACCAATCCTGGATGTGGCAATAGCCCAGGAAACCTTTAAACTTTATCGTGACCTGGCTAGGTCCCCAAAAAGACCATTCATGTATGGTTGATTTCTTTAACTTATTCCAGCGTACGGGTGAACCATGAGTCAACACCAATCAGCTAAGAGTAAATTAGACTCACTATTATCTGCCAAAAGACTGTCAGCTGTAAAGGCAACCTCGTAAATTGTTAAAAACTTCAAGGACAACTCCTCCATCTTACTAAAACACTTAAAGGAAAACTTGCACATACTCACCAGAGCAAAGAGCTCCTTTGAAGTGCAAACAGTTGAAATCGTCACATTCGCAGTACTTTCCCCAGATCTGACCAGACCCATCTGAGTGGCAGGAGCACTGTCCACATAAGCAGTCTCCTCTCCCATTGCATATCGAGCTGTTAGAATTTGGGAGGCAGTTGGCATCGTCGGCCGGATGATATTCCTCCTGCGAACACTCGCAGAGTGAACCCAGTCGGCCCTGGTGACACTGGCAAACTCCACACTCATAGGTCCCGTTGCCATTGCTGCACACTGGACTGTTGGGTACTGCCTTGGCCTCACAGTCACAGCCACAAGCAAAGTCTACTGTCACCTCCAGCGAATCCTTGAAGCCCAGAGGTTTGATGGTAAAAGTGCGGCTCTTCTCTTTGGGGCAGCTGCGGAGCTGAGCATCCACAGTGAAAGACACCTACGGAGAAAAATGTATTTAATAAAAGAAAAACAAATGCAGGTAAACTGATGCAACGTACTGTATACAGTCTAAAAAATTGTAAATAATACATACTGTGTCCCCGATCTTCAAACCAGAGCAGGAGCTGAGTCCACGAATCACCTCTCCATTGAGGCAAGAAGCACTAAACGAGAGATCCAACTCCTCTGGGACTCCCAAAAGCTCCAGCGCCACTTTAGAGCGAATTTTCTGCACACATAAGGATTTCCTGTTAGTTGATCATTATTGTGTATGTAAAGTGTATTTGTTTCTCAAATAAATTTCATTAGATTTAGGTACGGAGTACTGCTTTTAGACATCTTTCAGAGAGCTCCATACTGTCAGATTATCTAACTGATTCCTTGATTTCACAGGACAGACAGTAATCAGGCCTGGTTGTCGCCAATGAAACTCAGCTTTCCAGAAAATGCCGTTATATACAGTTAATGACAGGGTTATTAACGAGTGCAATTTGCTCGTCATGTGGGGCCACATTAGCATTTTGCGTTTTTTTTTTTCTAGATCTGAAACGCTGAAGTGTGACGAAAATGTCAAAGAGAAGAAAGGTGGGAATTTTGTTTGTTTTTACAGCAATGTGTTTATTACACTTGTAGCACAACCTCTGCCATGAAAATATACTTGTACCTCATAGGCATCTGTAATCAGCTGAATGACATTCCCAGAGTCAACAGATAGCGTTCCCACAGTTGTGCCAGGAATCAGCTGACTGTATTCCTAAAAATAATAACATATTGATTATAAATAGTTTTTTTTTTTTTTACATTTCTAGTAATATTAAAATATTTGTATTTTTTACCTGGTAAAGAGGTACGACATTACTGGTCACAGCAAAAATTAAATTGATGTTGTTTTCAGACAACTTATCTGTTATTAGGCCCAAGGAAGGATAGTCCTGAAAAACACAGGGATTACAATAGTTCATAATTTAATGTTCAACTTTTGTTTATCTCCTTAGTTATTCTTAAATACCAGCACAGTGGATTTGTTGAAATAATTGTCGTCGTCGAGGTGACACTCTCCGTCGTTGGGCTGAACGATGCCAGCTATGCGTCCGTCCAGGGCCAGGTGAGATTTGGCGTCGGTGGTCAACACCAGAAGATGTGAGGCATCTGGACGCCATCCGATCTTGTCCTAACGCAGAAAAATATCGGACACGAAGCCGAATTAATCACAGTTTTGAAGTCTGAACGACAGTCTCTGAAGAGTATATTTTTATCTTACCTTGCACACCATTGCTTGCATGATAGCCTCAAATCCCCCCTCTGGACCATCCCTATTTCTGGACACCTTCTGTTTCTGGACCTCCTCAGTGAAGCGAGACACCTTCTCTGTCAGCGACAACACGTTCTTGAAACTAAACTGAGCCTGGCATTGGTCGTTAATTCTGTTCATAGAGACACAGAACGGAAGTTAGAAAGTTCAAATTCAAGTTTTCAGACGTCTGAATTTGACGGAAGAGGATTAGGACCAATGAAAAAAGATTAAAAAGGACTCTGACTAATCTCAAACATTCTTTAATTAGGTTGTTATCATATGAAAATAACCACATAACTGTTTCTTCCTTGTTTTGTAAACCTGCACTTTATACACGTCGAGAACCTGTTCCAAATTTGCTTGGTAAGTTTGAGTTTTGAGACCAATTTTTCCTTTTGTTGCATAAGCAACTTAAAATCAACTCTGATTCTGAGTTTAAAGTTAGAATTCAGAGATTCAAGTCAGAATTTTATTTAATTTTATTTATTTATTTTTGGTGGCCCTAAGCCTCTTCCATTGCCCACACTTATAGAGAGAAAACTTAATGACTGTAATTCATCTCCTATGCAAACCGCAAACATTCAATGATACCACATACCCAATGCAAGGATTTTTAATTGCCTCCTTAGGGTAGGTAATCATGTAAGGGTAAGTGGTCTTGTCCACAAATGCACCAAATCCCATGTGCAGTTTACTGGTAGTTTTGCCCATTGTTTCAGCAAGCTTGTTGCCCAGGGTTTGCAATTTTAAAAGATCATCTTTCATTGAATATGAGAGATCCATCAAGTAGTAGAGGTCCACGGGGTAATCCTCCACCTGTTTCACAGCCACTGTGAACCGCTTGGTGTCACCTGGGTGAAAAAAGAAAGCAGGGTAAGTTTAGCTCCAGTGCATTTCTCAGCATGTTTTATCATTTCTGTGTAGCTTTTAAGACCAACACACCTATCCTTAATGCCAGGCGGAGTTTCTGAGGCCTGATTTGAGTTACAACAGCTGTAGACGAAGCCTTGTCACTGAGAGGATTGTTCTGTTGAATGTCCAAGGTGCTGGTGGGAAACTCTATAGCTGCAGCGCTGCACCCTTCTTTAACAAGGTTTTCTTTGAGGTCACAGCGAGATAAACTGGATCTTCCAATCCCAAACACCTGAAAAGCAGATGCGTCCAATATGTGGTGTTGAGAGTCAAAAATCAAACAAGATGAAATGAAGCTATGAAGAGTGACTTTTATTCTAACTCAACTGGAGGGGGTCTCTATTTATGTTTTTATTTTTTTTAAGTATTCTTTTTGGTTACTGTAACCTGAAAGTTGTTTCCAAAAGCCTCGTAAGCAGGGATTAATCTGTGATCCTGAACATTCTCTTTTTCTTGTATTTCTTACTGTTTGGCCCTGACTTTAACTCAAAGCTTATAAGGCATGCAGGATCCACATTAACGTGTATGCGTGTGTGTGTGTGTGCATTACTACACACACCTGAGTGCTGATATCATGGACCAAGAGCTGATCCTTTGTGTGAGCAGTGGCTGAGACAGATGGGAACTTATACAGAGGAGCTGGAGCAGATGGGAAGATTTGCATATTATGGATCTAACTTTTAATCCCACCTATTTAATAATTTCATTTATAGTTTTTTCCCATGTTCAGCTAATCAATCAGGCAACAAGTAATTAAACTATAATCTGGCCACACCTGTTACAGCCTCTGTCCATCATCCTGTCAACTCTCAAGTAATGCATTTCCACATCGTGCTGCTAACACTACCATGTTTCACTCTGTACATGGTGGATTAAGGTCACATGTTTTCTACCAATATAACGTTTTGCATATTTACAAGAAACTTCTTGCTTTATATCATTGGATCTTTCCTCTGTCCCCCACATCTATTTTGACAAGGGGACTCAACTAAACACAAAAGCTCTCCACACTTTTCAGATTTTTGGATTAAAAAGAAATACAGAAAAAAATAACACGTGCTTTTCCATCTGTGCTACGGCGATGCACGACTTAGTTTTTATCCATCATACAAAACAGCAGAGTATTAACTTTGTTGCAAGGTAAGGTGTAGATCTGTACCTCATCAGAGCACCATGCACAGCTAGGATGAACAACAAGACATTCTTGACAAGTGGTGACTCCACGAGATGTGCATATGTTGGAGCCTGTGAAAGTAAAACCAAAGAAACATTTAAGCAATGGAATTATTTTATATTTAAAGCACAAACATCAATAAAGCCATACAGATCTGAAAAGGTTTGTTTTCTCCTCTTATCCATCCAATTTATTAAATGCGTGAGAATATGGGGACAAAACACAAACTGCTCTTTGGATCTTGAAAATCAATTTTTTTTTTTTTTTTTTTTTGGAAATTTTAGGGACACCTAAAATTGGTTTGGTTTGTGCAAAATTTGGAAATCATATGAATACCTGAGACTCTATTAAATATTTGGTTACAGCCGTTCTACAGAGGGGTCAGGGGAACTGTGACAGAAGAGGTGAATTCATACCAAGTGCTAGAAGCGACTGCCCTTCAAGAATATTTAGAAACATTTTGATAAAAATGAATGAGAAAGCAAAAGCTTTCAATCAAATTTTTAAGAAGATCAGATTCATCTCACAGTGTCTGTATTTGAGCTATTTTTGTTTATGATGATAATATTTCAGTTTAGCATCTCAGTAAGCATATAGTCAAAAGTATTTGCTCTTCTGTCTTCACATAGACAAAGATGCCATTTTTAATCCTTACTAAAGTGGTTTAGTTTGAGTTTGGCCAACATTTAGAACCATAACCATTTCAAATCATCTGGGAATGATTTAGATATATATTCATGAGAAATCTTGACTATTTCTTCAGATGTGCATTTGTGAGATCAGACACTGATGTTGGAAAAGAAAGACTGGCTCACAATCTCTGCTCTAAAGCAGCTAAGGACTCTGTGCAGGCCAGTCATACCATCCCCAATTTTTTCCCCACAAAATTGAGTAAATGTACTTGTCCAAAAGCTGGTAGTTGCTAAACACAAATTTATCATAAGATGGTTAGACAGACAGGTATGATTTGTACTCCAGAAGACAAGTCTCTGTTGCTCTAATGTCTGATGGTGCATTGCTTAACCCCAATCCATCTCATGCTTTGAATTACACAACAGCCCATTCCACAAACCTCCCTTTTCCTTAAGTCGTCTAAAAGCCACATGAAGCTTGGGTGACTGTATTAAGTCTGCAGAACATTGACGATATCTGCTCATTGCACCTCAGTCTCCTCTGACCCAGCTAACAGTTACGTAAAATACCACTTCTCTCTTTCTGCAGATGTAGAAGCAGACTTCGAGGATGCTGTCTTATTTTTCTCTTCTCCATTTTTTTCTCTCAGCTGTTCTTATCTCCTTCTCTTCCTTGACACTTTTCGCCCCACCTCTCTTACTCACTCACTTGCTTTTTTCTGTTTCCCTGTCTTTATATATATATATATATATACTGCTAAAAAAAAATAAAGGGAACATTTCACTTTAATTTTGTGTGTGGCTCCAAATCCAGGCCTCCATTGGTTAATAAATTTGATTTCCATTGATGATTTTTGTGTGATTTTGTTGTCAGCACATTCAACTTTGTACAGAACAAAGTATTCAATGAGAATATTTCATTCTTTCAGATCTAGGATGTGTTATTTGAGTGTTCCCTTTATTGTTTTGAGCAGTATATATATATATATATATATATATATATATATATATATATATATATATATATATATGTGCACAGCTGGACAGGACAAGAAAAAAAACAGTTATAATACCACAACATTTAGTAGAGTAACTAGAGTTCTGACATGTTACAGGTGTGGCGTCCTGTCAGAGTCCTAGGCTGGAATGTGTAAACGCATAAATCATAGGAGTTGGAGTTTATTTATCTGTGATAATAAAGATCATCTGAAACATTTAAATTAATTATTTCGAGGAATGACCAGATACTTTTTTATTTTCCTTTGGCAATATGTGACATTAAATCAGCTTCCATGTTGAGTGGAGTCGCAATAAATAAATAAATACAGCTGTTCACAAAGTCATGGAGAGTTACAGAGTCTTAATAATTTAAAATCAATTCTGTCGATCCACAAAGTTTGATGTAACTTTGTTTCCCTGTTTTAACATCACCGAGTCGAAATCAAACCCATAAAGCTCTTTATTATATCCACTAAGTGGAGTGTTTTTGTGGTGCCACTGATTTTCGCAGATCACCTCGCCCTGAAGAGCATCCCGGCTGATTTTACTCCCTTATAAGGGAAAGGGAAGAGTTTAGGAGCATCGAACATTGTCGCCCTGTTTAAATCATCCAAAAGTTTCTTTCCCCGCTTTAATGCTCATTAAGAAGACAAAGTTTTATAACCATACCCGCCAGCAACCGGGTTCCATTAATTTAAACGCTTACAAATTATAGTCATTTGAAATTCGGACAATTGCCAAGTCGCCTCAACAGGTGAAAGCTATCAAAGAAATTACATGCAGTAAAAAAAAAGGGAAAAATATCTTACCGTAAACGTTTGACGCAAAGAGAAACAGATGGACTAAATAGGGTAATAAGTGACCCATGGCTGAGAGCGTCCAGATCCGCTGTTCCTGGTTCTCTTCTCGACTTTTGTTAGAGTTGCGTCTGAAGATCTTCCCCCCATCAGATTGGAGGGGAACCGCAGCCTTTATGACGTGCTCAGACGCATCTCGGCACACTTATGGTTATTTGGCAACTTGTTATGAAGTAATAATTCTGGACGTACATGGGTTTATTTATAGGCATTTCTTTGAAAACTTCGATCATCTCTTTTCTTTGTAAAATAAACTCAAAAGCTGCCGAGGTCAGGGGTGAACGTAGTTTTAAATTTTTGGCTGTAGGAGATTCAAAAGAAGTTTAAGACTTGTAACTATATGTTATTGTTATTTTGACAATTATACGCGATAAACGTCAGTATTTTTCTCATCATGATAATGTGGCGAATAGCAGCAGAAACGATGCAACATGTCTGGGACTGGGAGATAAACGTGAACCACTCTTCTCAGAAAATATAGATAAACTATTTCCAGGCCTCCTCCCTTATTACAAAAATTGTCCTTTAATACTATTACAGGTTGATATTATTGGAAAGTGATCACCCCCTGATTATAGCCACTATTTTGCTTTGAAATCGAACTTAGAATTGACCAAAACTCCTAAAATGGTCTTAACACAACTTGATGGTGTTGGTTTAGTTTGTGTAAAACTGACTTTCCTTCATCTTGCATGAGTTTCCGTATGTCTGCTGTGTGTCTGCTCTGCCCTCTACTGGACAGAAACGCCAACAGCATGTGACGATTGTTTAGGAAAAACGAGTTAAAAAGTTGAAAAACTACATTTTGTATTTACGTTAGTTATCTTGTCTGAAGTAAAAAAAAATTTTCTTTGATAATCTGAAACTGCTAAGCACCCAAATTTAAAAGAAAAACACGAAAGCCTAAATAACTCACGTTCCCTGGAAAATGTCCTGGAAGTTTCTGTGAAAGAAAACCAGACAGTGGAGGACGGTGTAAAACTTTGAAAATGTTCCTTTTTTACACTTATAAATATTTGTCATGATTGTTGTAGATGATCCAAATGCAGAGACAAAGACCGGAGGAGGTGAGTGAAAATGATACTGTAAGGAACAGAATGGACAATGAAATGGACAACAGGTGAATCTAACATTGTGTGACTGAAACTGAAGAGTTTCTACAGAAGGAAGTTGATTACTGGATGCAACACAGATGAGTAAATATGCAAATAGAAATCAAGCATAAAAGGCCAGAGAACAGAGGTACTGTGAAAAGTAACACAAATGATCAAGAATACAGAAATTAATGAAACACAAGATGGAATAAAAATAAGCAACATAATCAAACTGAACTTAAAATTCAATAGATTATGACAACATTAGATATGTGTTATCAGCTACTGAACCCTTGATAATTAGCTATGTGGTTATTTTCCCATTTCTCTAATACTTCTATAATAACGTGAAGAAGTAATCTAAAAGAGAAAATAAAGTTCATTTGCATGGCACATGTTTTAGATTTTTACTGGATACAAAAGAAGCAAAAACAATACATGCATACATATATACATATATATATTCCCTCAACTTCGTTATTCTGGTCTGTCATTTAGGATTTCGATGAAATAGACATAAGTTCATGGTTGTAATGTTTAAAAAACGTGAAAAAGTCAAATGTTTTTTATATTATTTAAGATCTGCGGTGGTAGGGGGGGGGACGAGGAGAACCCCATGTTGACACTTTTTGATCCAAGTTTGATTTATTTGACGTTGGGGGTTAAAAAAAGACAGAAACTTGGATGAAATCTCAAATTGTTGCACATAAATTAACTTAGGAGGAGTGTGCGTGCATGAGGCGGTGCTCAGAGAGGCGGACAATGCTTCTTATCTCTGCACTTGTCCATTTATTGAATCTTTATCCATGAGCCTGCTCCTATTCTCCAGTCTGTTGCTAAGTTACTGCCACCCTTGTCCAAGAACTGCTGCAAAGAAGAAATGACAGGAATAGAGAAATAAGTAGGAAAGCTATAATGGTTAACTGCTCTGCCGGCATCAAGCTTTCGGTGTAGGTGGACGGGGGATAATACACAGGTAGATAATACACTGTGAGCGATGAAAATCCCTCTTCAGTAATGACTGATTTGGATCTATTGGCTCCACAAGCCACCTGTAGCGAACACCCCCTCACATCAGTGGCATTTTGGGAAGAGGTACTGTATGCTCTGCTTGTCCTGAATAAAAAAAAAATGCTACAGACTGGGTCAGATGGCAGCCAATTAAGACTGAACAAGAAGGAAGTAGGGGGAGCCATGTGGGGAGAATGGACGGGGTCCTGACCTGCATTACAGATCTATCTGGAGCCCTTTAAGCTTTTCACAGAGTCTGAGAAGCCAATATCGCAACAGGATCAATCTCAGACAAAAATCATTGTTTGATTAACCGCAGCCAGCTTATGCTTTTTCCGCTTTGCCAGGTTCAAGGGTCAAGTGCGGGGTGATATGAGTTTTTTTTTTTTTAAGGTGATTTGTCTGCGGGGCTTATAAGAAGAGCTCAACCGTCGCTTATCTGAGACATTGTGTATTTGTGTTGTGACGCACCTCAATCCGATCTGCCTCCTTCTGCAGCCCCTCTCTGGATGCGAGGCTTACGTTTCCTAATCCCAGGGGATGAAAGTTTATATGAGGAGAAAATAAACATTAATAACTTAACATTTAGCTTGGAAGGAAATTAAAAAGGAGGGTTCTTCTGTTCCTGATAAAACCTCAGGGTTGTCCTCACATGCGACAGCACTGTGCGGATTCAGAGAAAGGACTTAAAGAGAAAAACTGGATGAAAGAGGGCGAACAAAGAGCCAGGGAGAAAAATCTGTGATTTGAAGATGTGTCTAAATGGAAATGAGCTTTAATGTGTGCTGGCTCGGTGTGTGGTGCGTCTGCGCCTGAGCAACAAAGAAAGAAAGAAAGAAAAAATCCTCCATTAGATTTGTGAATTCTGTAATCTGTTTCTCAAACAAACAGATTTTCATTTGAGCCTTTTGAAGCGGGCTGGCTGAAATAGAAGTGCAAATCTCTCTGCAGCGAAGTCATTATCTGCCTAAAGAAACTTTATGACTGCTGTCTGTTCAGTGCAGTGTCAGTGCAAGGCACCGGTCTGCTGTGGAGCCAGAGCAGTTTATATTAGACTAATTAATGGCTGCATTAACTCCATCTCATTAAGACTCCCAGAGGTGGCAAAAACCTTAAGATCAAAACTTGGCCTTTGACATTTTCTGTGATTCTAAAATAAAAAAAACCCCATCACAGTTCACTTTCCCTAATTTGCTCTGGCATTTAATTGCCCCCATATGTCTTCTTTAGCAGAAGAATGGGTCACAAAGGAACCTTTACAGTTCAGGGTTTGCTTTGATCGGCTAATGAAGGGCCATCGTGGGAAGAATCCCTCAACGAAGAGGAGATGCTTCGAAGAATGTCAGGTGAGCGTCACACGGGGCGTGCTTTCCAGAAATGTATTTGCGGGCAAGAAGCCGAGACGAGGAGCAGGGGGCGGGGTCAAACTGCATTTCTCTGTTGCTGCAAATGTCTCTGCTTGGCTTGTGTTGCTAGGCTGCCACTTGCCTCATGTTGAGTGGAAAATTTTCCCCTTCGCATCAACTTCAGAGGACAGAAGAACTGCTCATCGGCCACCCCCATGTCTACCCCAGATCTGACAGGAAGAGCTGTGGTCTGGCAGTAATGATGACACCTTCAGGGAGGACAACAGAGGGAAACAAATCCCTTCTCCAAACAAATGTCTTCGCCTCGTCTTTCTCTTCGTCTCAAAATCCAACTTTCCGACATATATCTTCAGTAGTTGTTTATGTTTTTATTTAAAATAATTTAAATCCTCAATAGGAGTACAAGTGAACAAGTGAAATATATATGACTCAAAATGTAAACAGTGGGCTTTTAGCTTCGAGGAAACCAGGTTCTGACGTACTACCAATTCAGAAAGTACAAACATCTTTAACTGGTGAATTGTTTTTTTGGCTCAGTTCCTGTCGTTGATGTCTAAAATGGGAAATCCATATAAATATCATCAACATAGATGCTAATTTCACTGTTCCATATCAGGCGCTGCATAAGACGGGTTTGCAATAGAGGGGAAGGTGAATTTACAGGTGTTGTGGTTTGAAAGCCTTCATAAATACTGTCTAATAAAGCAAATAATGGCAACCTGACACAAGAGCTACGTGCTTGCACGGGTCTCACACTGGGAGGGGACTTCACATGCACAACTCATTTGGTGCCGTGACTCATTTTAGACGGTAATGTACTAATAGGATTATATAGCTTAAGCTTTTTACAGCCATAACACTTTGAAAACTAGCAGCATGACTCATAGCTGGAGAAAGTCTTATTGTAGTGACTACTAATTGCCAGTGTTTTTGGTGATAACAGCACTAATACGGAACATAGTTGCTACAATAATTAGCCACAAAAGCCATTGACAGTTAAAAGTTATAAAACAGTTTATCTAAAAAGAACTTTTACTATTTGGATTTGTTTTTTGTTTTTTTTTGGATAATATCTTGTTTTGCCAGTATTCTTTTCAACACTATGAAGTGGTGAAATGCCACATCTAGAGAAGTTATGTTTAGTGTTTCAGTGTTTGAGTGTTTCTAGTGACACCGTGAAACAAAATGACAAGAAAAAAGCAATAGAAAACTTTAAAAACTGACACATAAGTTATATATATTTTTTTGTTCCTTTTCGTTTCTCCTTCTGTTGCAGCTGCCTATGTGTACCATGTTAAGGTCTCAGCTGTGTTTGTTTACAAAAACGGAAAAAAGTAACTAAGTGGAAAATGTGAGCAGTTTGGACATCCTTTGGCTTCTCTTTTACCTGCGGACGACTGCAAACAATCACCTCTTATGCATATAATCACGCTGCAAACCCTTCGCTTTCTTTTGTAATTTCATGTGCCAGTCCATTTTAGTCAATGTGTCTTGGATACGTCATCTCTCCAAAGTAAAGGCATGTCTTCGCTCCCTCCCTGTCTTTCTCCATTAAACTAAAATAACTTCCCCAACCATCTGTCACTGAGCTCACAGGTCTTCTGTTGCTAAGGAACAAGTCAGACACTCGTTCATGTATGCAGCCTCGTATGATTTTTACAGTATCTGCATATACATTTGCCCCAACAAATCATCAACAGTTATGTGAAAATCCGCAACTTTATGCTCTGCAGAGCCTGATGGTAAAATAATCACCAAGTGTTTGTGATATGAGTCATAGTAGAGGTTCAGTCACAAATAATTTGCATATTCTAAGGGGTTTTTTGTTGTAAGTACAAGCAACAGTCTGTAATTACTCCACACTGAATAATTGTTCAACCATTATGAACTTGATTTACGTCCTTCAAATAAATTTGCCATAGTTAATTACAAAGATTGATTGAATGATTTCATTTCACCACAGATGAAAGTCATACTTTTTCTTTTACTTGCAGCCATCAATAAATTTATCTAACAGCAATCCGCCCCCAGGCTTAAGTTAGGTACTTGTGGAAGAAGCTAATCATTGTTTGTACACATGCTTGGCTGAAAGCTGCTTACGCAGACGTCAAGAGCATCCCAAATTAAATTTCGTGGCCTTTTGTTATTGAACAAACAGAAGATTAATCCGACAGAGCCAGCTCGGCGGTCACACAGGGGTATTTGAGAGTGATTGACGGAGCTGTTTCTTTAAATATTGCAAACATGAACTTCAGATCAATTTATATTAATGTGAAGTTCAGATTGACATCTGTTTATGTTTTCCAACTGTTCCTGTTTGTTTTAAAGACATAAATAAATTCTAATTTAAGTTTTGGGTGGAGATTCAAAAACAGACAAAATGAGATAAAATTAGTTTTAATTCATGCATCAATATGAAGTTTTCATGGGTAGACATTAATTTTTACTGATATTACTGCTGCAGTTTTATGGTTGTAATGAGCACGAGCTAGAGGAAGCGTAACTATTTAATCAGAAAAACTTCTCTTCCTCCATTTCCTTCTTCTTATCTTCATCTCAGGACTGAAGAGAAAAGCAGAATAGCGGTTTTAAAAAGTGCAGCAACTTCTCTGCTTCCAAAAACTGCAAGGAGAGAAGTTCAGCTGCTCTTCTGACTGGGTCAGAGTGAAGCATTGTTGGATGCCGAGCTGGTTTCAGAAACAAAACAAAAACAAACAAAAAAAACAAACATTTTCTTTCCTTGTGGAGCTCCTTTCAAACTGTTTGGTGAGTTAGGGATCATGGTTTTTAAATCGTGAATCCGTAGTTTATAGATCAGATTGCAATAGGTAAACTTACCAAAACAACACGATACTGCAAAGTTTGTGCAAAGCCAAATCTGTGACAGTTTGGCAACCTTTTGTAACTGTAACTGTGGCAGCAAAGAAAATAAAAAATGTTTTGTACCAGCTACAGCTTGGCGAATAGAACAAGCCCATTTTATCGTTGCAGCAAATTTCTTCAGAAATTACACAAAAAGTCATTCTGATTGAAATGTATTTGATTTCAGCAGGTTCAATGTAGATATTTGGGATCATTCTTTTTTTTTTTTTTTTTTACAACTGTTATTTCAAATATAATAAGCAACAAGAAATGCTTTAATGGACGCTAATTCAGCCTTTATATCATGATATGAAGCCATCATACAATAAAGCATCACTACCCAAACTTTTCTCCATCACTGAAAACGTCTTAGCATCAAACGTAGAAGTCCATTACTGATGATGACAATAGCATTACTTGCACTACATGTTGTTCATTTTTATTTCTGAAACTGTGTGGGTGTCAAGTCCGCTTGCAGAAACCTGCAGCACTTTATAGACAAAGTTATCTCTGAGTGATACTTTCCAAAAAGTAATTATGGAAATGTCTGCTGTTCAACAATTTAATTTCAGGCAGAAGCTTGGAAAGGAAAACAATTGGCACTGAAAAGGCAAAGGAGCCGTTGTACATATTTGCTGTTCAGCGATATCTTATTATTCAAGTCTTAACTGCTAAATTAAAGCTCAGAGTGATAATTTGTTTTGGATTCCAAGACATCCGTGAGATTCTTTTCAAATGAGGCCTATAATAGCTAAAATGTAGATTAAATTCTGTTTGTTAGCTCATTCTTTTCACATCTTTAGGTTTATATTGTTTCAAAAATGTTAGCCAAACGAGTTTAAAGTTATTTTGCAAACCTTTGATCTATTTCGGATCTTTTAACTTAAAGCCACTGACTCCAAAATATTTTTACTGGCATTTTATAAAGCAGGCCGACAAAGTGATGCACAGAAGCCAAATTGAAAGAAAATGATACGTGATTTTATTTTGGGGGTAGACAAATAAATATCTGAAAATGAAGTTTGCATTTTACATCAAGTTCTCTTGAATCAAAACCAAAAAAGATCAATTCTTCTTTGAAAAATGACTCAAGTTCAGTCATCATTCCATCTGTGGACGTCAATTTTTAGGATTCTTGGATTTGATTGTATCTCTGGATTGCAACTTTTTCAGCCTTGTTAAAAGGCGATCTTCATTTTCTCATGAACTCAGAATGATGTTGCCATTACCATGTTATACAGTGAGCATGGTATATTCAAGATGAGACACAATGCTAGCTTTCTGATGCTTGTTTTGAATGTCGGCCAAAATTTTTCATTTTCATTTTGCTCTCATCTGACCAGAGCCCCTTTCTACGTGTTTATTCATATGTTACAAACTGCAAACTGTGGCTTTGGTTCAACAACAACTTTCTTCTCGTAACTCCTTCACAAAGGCCAGATTTGTGGTGTGCACAACTGATAGTTTTTATGCTGTTAACAAGTTTTTCCACCTGAGATGTGGCCCTCTGCAGCTCCTCCAGAATTATAATGCACCTCTTGACTGCTTCTCTTACTAACCTTGTCGACCTGCTGTCAGGTTACAATGGCTTGGTTTGCAGACGTGCTGTACTCTTAACAGAGTTCTGTAAGATGTTAAAAGCTTGAGATACCAACATGTGTTGGTTATAAAATCATTTCTTTGTAAATAAAGTTTAAATCATGTTAGATTCCAATCCCCTCCACAATTTCTACTGTGGCTTGTTGGTTTATCACATGCAGCCGTAATAAAATACACTGAAGTCTGTGTTTTTAACTTGATGAAATACAAAAAAATAAAATAAAAAAAGTTAAACTATCATGAATGCTTTTTCAAAATTAATTACAAATATGAATACATTTCTTTCTTTCTTTCTTTCTTTCTTTCTTTCTTTCTTTCTTTCTTTCTTTCTTTCTTTCTTTCTTTCTTTCACTTTCGAACGTGCAAACACACACGCGCGCGCACACACACCTGATAGTCGGAGCCCACCTGTCTTCTCCCGCGGTGAGGGGTGGCTGTGCGCTCCGCGGGGAGCTCATCATCACTTTAAAACGCACCACGGAGGGAGCGCTCACAGTGAGCACAGGCGCACAGGGACTACCTTGTTACACCGGAGGGAAACATTGTGTCGATCTTTGTTCACTGTCTTGAAAACTCATGTAACTTCTGAAAAACAAAAAACAAAAAAAACACTGAGTTGAAAAAGAAAACTTACTTTGTTCGAAGGTGATGCGACTTTATTCGACTGTGGCAGGTTGGAGAGGTGGTTGCGGTCATTACGCACGAAAGCGGTAGCTGATCTCAATGTCTGGCAGGAGAGTTGGAGCTCGAAAGCGTCTAGTTGTGTCTTTCTCTTGGTTTTTGTTTGAAGATTCACATAAACCAACATCTTCACTGGACTGTAAGTTCTGTTCTGAGACCGTGCGCCACTGAAGTGGAGTCCCCGTGTTTTCGCTGCTGATAACCCGCAAGGAAGCATGAATGTTTCTCTTTTCAACATGACCCAAGGCGTGCTGTTTAATGGGAGCCAGACCCTTGCCGGGGCTCTGGACACTTATTCAAGTAACAGCTCAGAGACTGTGATGACCGATGACGGCGGAGGGTCGCTGGTGCTGCTGCAGGATGAGCGCAAACTCTTTGTCATGCGTGTCGTCCAGATCGCGGTGCTGTGCGTCCTCTCGCTCACCGTGATGTTTGGCATTTTTTTCCTCGGGTGCAACCTGATGATCAAGTCAGAAAGCATGATTAACTTCCTGGTAAAGGACCGGAGACCTTCCAAAGACGTGGAAACTGTCATGATTGGGCTCGGCTAGAGGACAGAACTCAGGCGTTGTGGGAGACCCAGAATGGGGATCAGGTGCGGATTTTAGGATCTGCATCTGGACGCGCCCGTCGTGGATGCTTGATGCGTGTCAAGATTAACGATATGCAAAGAACTTTACTTTTCCTTCCGACAAATGACAACAGGAAAGTATTCCTAAACGACCAATGTTTGTGCGTAAAGTTCGTGCGTAAACTCCAGGCAGTTGTTTACACGTTTACAACGATTCTTACATGTTTGGAGTGGTTTTAATATTGCCAACTTGAACAAAGTAACAACAATGTTTACAAGCTGTTACCTCATGCTTCATTTTGGTTTCCCCTTCTCTGAAAAGGATTGCTTTAGGAGTCTGTCTGCAAGCATGATTGTTATTTCTATTCCTTCCACGCCTGAAGTATAATCCGTGGACGTGATGTAGGTTTTTTTTTTTTTTTTTTTGAAGACAAAGTATTTTTTTTTCCTGGTCTCGTTTGGGTGAAAACACATTAAACCACCAATATTTTGTAGATTATTTTTGAAAAAAATGAAAATAAAAATGATCTCCATGACAGCTTGATGGAAGTGATTGTAACTGTTTGGCATGCTCGCGGACTGATCTGTAAGGTGATTTTTGACACGTTTTGCACTCTTAAAAATTACCCATGCTGCATGATATATTTTGTACCAAATCGTTGAAACTGCAGCATGCAATTAAATATGAAAATTCACTCGTCCTGCCTCGTCATCTGTTACTAATTCTTGTTTTCAAACATAATGTTTTTTAAAATAACTTCAAATTGTTGTAAGTTTTCCTTTTGCGTTGTTTGCATATGCAGTTGTTTTTTATTTTTATTTTAAGCCTCTTTCACAAATTACTTAGAACAAAAATCTTTTTGAAAACTTTTTTGACACCACAAATATCACTCGGGTTTCCATAGAATGGTCCAAAAAGAAGAAAATGTTGATCTGTGTGGACAAAAATGTCAGACCTCTGACCTCAACAAGGACCTCTGCAACTGGACAATAACAAGAATTTGTAAAAAAAAAAAAAAAGTTGTTTGATTTTGACCGGGAGTCTTTGTTTCAGCTGCAACACTCAGATGGAAGGGTCATAATTTGGCATAAACAAAATGAAGCCACAGAACAATTATATCCTGAGCTAACAAGCTATATAATGTGGTAGAATGCTGGAGCCACATTGTGAATTTGCTGCTGACAAATCTGCAGTGACTCTGAGACGCTGCCATGTCAATATGGTTCTGATTTTTCCAACACTTAATTGAATCTACGGCACAATGAATTAGTTCTGAAGGAAAACAGGGACCAACCCAGTTCAACTAAAATGTACCTGAGAGCAGTAATAAAAGGGCATTCTGTTTAAAAGCTTATCTCATAAAGCTGAGAGATAACCTCTTACCAGTTCTGTAATTATGTTTTTTTTCTTATTTTTAAGCTGATTTGTTTTGCTTGACAGCATAAACTCACACAGGCTCCAAACCCATCGTGGAGATAAATGTTCCACAGCAAACAAGAACAAAAGAGTGGTTAGTCTTCATCACTTGAACATAAACTCCTCTAAAAGTGTGATAGACTCTGAGAACATAAGGTTCTCAGAGTCTGAGTGTGATAGACTCTGAGTGTGATAGACTCTGAGAACCTGATGTTCTCAGAGTCTATCACACTTTAAAAAATGTCAGTGAGTGAATATTGGTTGTGAGGGTCAGATCACACCCAGATTTGACTTTCTGGTGTCATTTTTCTATTTTTTCTCTGTGATCTCCCTCCTTCTCCTTCTCCTTCTCCTTCTCCTTCTCCTTCTCCTTCTCCTTCTCCTTCTCCTTCTCCTTCTCCGTCGTACACACCGCACTGACGCAACCAAAGTTCTCATTATTATTTCAGCACTTGTTAGGAGAGCTGGGCTGCACGAATCCTTACAAACACACCCATGCATGCACCTGCTCATTCATGCTGGCTCAGGACGCTGGTATTCAACGGACTGGCAAATTCTAAGAAAAACAAACTCCCGCATCACGCATTAGGCACAGCAAAGAACCAAAATTATGATAATGATATTTAAAGTTGTGTCTTTTTTTGATCGCTTAAAAAGTGTGGAGGTTACGAGCATTTGCTTTAGCGGAGAGATCTACAATGAAAACAGTTCATATGCGTCGGGTTTGTGCTCCCTTTGGGGGAAGACTAAGCTAAAGTTTTTAGTTTCTGGTCCTGTGCCCGTGCACTAATGAATACTTCTTTGGAAAGCATAAAGCTGGCAGCCTTGAAGATAAATGGTTGTTCGAAACAGTGAAGCTTGGATGCTGTTTGAAAGAGAATATATTTTTTATCACAGCTCTAAATACTAAACCAGGCACCGAGACAATGCAGTCCCCTGTGTGGATTTAGATTCTCTCAGTCGTGAATGGGTGAAGGATTTGGAGGACTGATTTACAGAGACTTGTGGTGCGATGCACTGTTTCAGTGTCATCACTGGGCCTGAGGTCTCTAGTGTAAAAATCAGATGAAGTCGACCATAATCCAGACACACTGACACTATAAGTCTGATTCAATATTTCTCAGACTTCCAAAAATGCAGCAGACGTGTTTTCTTAATCATCTCAACAACTCAACAACAAAAACTGCATAGTAACAACATAATCATCCTATAATGTTATTTTACAGGTTTTGCAGAAATATGCAGTAGGTGGTCATGTTTAAATTTAATTAATGTACTCTGGTTGAAGTCTGAACAACTCAAAGGAGGAGAAAAACCTAATATATCACGGGAGGATTTGGGTAACATCTTGTAATTTATCACAAAAGAATGCTAATTTTCTAAATCAAAAAATAGAAAAAAAAGTGTCTGATTGAGATGTGGTTGCTGAGCTGCTCATGCTCAAACACTGAGTGCTCAAATAAACCAATTCTCATTGACAGAGTGCTCCTTTCTTTATGAATAAATCATTTGATTTATTAATAAATCATTTGAAAAGATCCTCAGATGATCTTTGTTTGATAACTCATAATTTATTTGATGATTTGAAACATTTAAGACAGACAAAAAAAGCTACTACGACAGAAATGGATATTTATGAAAACATTTTCGACATGAATACCAACCCGCACTGTATGCATGAATTATAAAATGACTTACCATGGTTCATTGTACAAAGAAACAGCACTTCTCTGTGCAAGAGATTTCCTTGGAAACAGAGCTCAGGATTCATCTAAGGTAAGGAAATATATATAAAACAAACAAGAAAAATAGTGATCTGTTAGTATTATTTGAACAAGCAGAGATAATAATGCCTTTTTAATAAAATGACAAGAAACTAAAATATGAGACCTGAAAACTTTCATTTTGCCAAAGAAGGAAAGACTCACACACAGAGAAGATGCGCTGACTCATAAACAAGAATCAGGGCGACATTAGAACAAAAAGCTTCCTGATGTACAACAAAGGATAAAACCCAGAAGAAAACAATCAAGAAACAAAAGGATTTAAACTAAATTTGAATAAAAGACACCTCCATTGCAAAATATAATATTGTGATGGGAGGAACAGAAAGATCAGAGAAAACCAAAATCATTCAGGCACCCACAGCTTCACTTACTGGACTCATCCTGTTGCACTTCAGTCCAAATTACATTCCCTTGACTTAACCTGATCTGCACATCTTAAGTTTTATCAGATTGTCCCTTGGCATGCTGCCTGACCTGAGTATTTTTACAGGATCTTCAGTCTTTTGTTCCAGAATAAAAGCAAGGACAGAAAGACAGAAGATACTTCACTAAACAGGGAAGAGGTAAAAAGAAATAAATACAGAAATACAATCTAACATTACTACAATAAATAGTTTTTTAAGATTTAATCCTGCATTTATCACACAAAATGTTCGCCCAATAGTCCACTTTTATAGAGCAACAAGTTGACACATTCTGTAATTAGAATAGTCAATAACACTGTTAAATACGGCTATGGGTTTAACAAAGACTGGAGGATAATTTGGTCACAACATGGTTCTAAAATAAAGACCCAACATTTTACATAAATGTTCAGTGCTATTGCTGCACATTAATAAATCCATCAGCTTTCAATGTTATGGAGGCCATTAATTTCCTGCATTTAGACGGGAATACTGGAAAAATGTGGACTATTTATGAATGCTCTGTGCAAGCATTTTCACTTTCTCACATAAATGTATCTTCTCTCAACAGAGCTGCACGTCAGTTAAAATATTCATACTCTTGCCTACATTTGAGACCTGCCTTCACCCAGGATGATTCAGACATATGTATGGAGCGCTTTCCACAGCATGTCACTCATGTTCATCTGAATAGATCTTTTGGTAATCTCTAATAATATAATTACAAATAATTGTAGTTTATGGAAGAGGACATGACCTCACAACAGGAAACGGACCTTAATTTGCAAAGACGTTAATGTTCCGCAACTGGAGCAGCACGTTTAACACGTTTTCATCATCCATGCATTGTTTGCAGGTCTGCAGGGTGTCAGGATCTGACTCTTTACTGTAACTGTGCAACAAGCCGTGTCACCAGTGACCTTTTTACAGCAGAGCCCTGGCGGGAAATAATGAACAACCATTAAATCATGAGCAAAATGAGGGTGATTAAAGCCGGAGTGGCATTTAGAAAAACAACGAAGACAGTTCTCCTGCTTGAAACCTCGTTTTTCTGTTTCAAAGGGACAACAATCCCTTAGGAATATGTTTTTTTTTCAGTGCCGTGTTTTATGCATCTTAATCATCCCTGCTATCAAATCAGGAAGCACTTCGGACACAACCGTTTTTAATTCCCTCAGTATTTTTGATCAGACGCACAAAGGATCTCCTGTCTGTGCTCAGGCAGCTCCCAAAAGGATGAAATGGCCTTTCTCAGCCCTATTCAATCTATTTCTAATGGGTTGCGCTGTATTCAAAGGAGGGAGCGATAATTGTGCGTGCAGCGAAGTTGGGGAGCGGAAACGGTATCTCATATCTCCCACAGGTGGATTTAAACACTACTTTATTCCTCCAGTATGCTCACAAAGGCGTGTTAAAGAGAAGGTTGACCCAGTAACAGGTGTCAGACGGATCAAATTCTAACTTTCACCACAGTGGAGGATTTCTGAAACCCTGACTGCATCTGTGCAGTCAGGGTTTTTTTCTTTTCAGTCTTCGTCCAAATCAGCAGCAAGCTCATGAAATTTTAAACAAATCCATTACGTTCTGGCAGAGGAGAAAACAAACAGCACATTTTCTCTCATTCTTCCCACAGCATGGTGGCGTTGAAAAGTTGGCACTCACGCACACACAAATCCTCACCCTAATTAACGTATTTAAACAAAAAAAAACAAAAAACAGTCAAATCTACATCATTTCACTGCCACAAATCGTGTCTTTGTGCTGGGTCGTGCAACTGTTCATTGCAATACAGAGCTGTGCTATCCGTAGGGATTACAGTGAGGATTTTTCCCCCCCCAGTTTTGACGTAATGTGGTTTATGCTTTCGTGCTTCTTTTTTCTCTTTCTGCCCAGTTTCAAACTTCAGCTGTCAGCGTGTCAGTGCGGTCTCACTCCGGCGCTTCTGTCTCTCTTGGTGGCTTTTATCTGTTGGCTTTTTTTTTCATATTTTCCTTTGACAGCGCAGGCTTGCAAAAGCCAATAAATCCATTTTACCACCTCCTGCCATGTAATATGGGATTAAGTTAAATTATAATAGAGAACACAGCGAATTAATCAAATTGGATTTGAGAACACGAAAGGAAAAACAAATGCGTTGCAGCTAAAAGGAATTAATTATTCTCTTTCTTTTCAACTCCTATTGCTTGTTCCTTTGGAAGTGACGTTGATAGCAGCCATCATCTGCAGCATGACTTTCTCTGTAAATGGTTTACTTCAGATGCTACACCTTTCAGAAAGTTTCCATTTTGTCTCATCAGTCCAGAGAACAAATCCCAAAAGGCAGTTGAAATTTATGGACCCAGTGAAACCAGTTAGCTCCACCAACTGGAGCTAACAGTTCCAGTTAGCTGGAACAACTACAAAGTTTCCTAGTTGTAGGATTTAAACTACAACTAGGAAAAGAAGTGCAGAGCAGCAAACAAATCACACGATTTAGTTATGAACAACTAGCAAACTGAAGTCCTCCACTCTGAGGAGTTTTAATCTACAGGTACATTATTGACAAATAAGATATAATTTAAAAAATTTAATTGCTTTGGTCAATAATTTCAGAAAGCATCACACACTGAATGAAACATTTTCAAACCTTGCCAGTTTGATGAATATGAATATGGCTTAAAGATAATGGAAACCCAGAATTCACAGTCTCGGAAAATGTTATTATACAAAAAAGCTGTTATTTTAAAAGATATAATATGCTTATGAAAAGTATGTCCATTTCTATGAGCTCTTCTTTTTATAAATGTCTGCATCAGAGTGTTGTGGGAGATCAGGCTGCAGCCTTCGGGTCGTCGGCTTTCTTCTTCTTCTTCTTCTTCTTCTTCTTCTTCTTCTTCTTGACAAAACCTCACAGATTCTCTGAACTCATCACTGGAACCAGACATTAGGTTATGTCTGCTTCAGGAGCTCGACATGAGGAATGCAACATTTGCAGCTGATGTGTAGAGTTCGTCTGTGCGCAGTGGCTCTTGACGCACTGACTCCAGCATCAGTCCACCTCTTGCTTCTCAAATTCTTGAATGGGTTTTGCTTGACATTCCTCTATTAAGGCTGCGGTTCTCCCTGTTGCTTCTCCATCTTTTGCTTCTTCCTTTCAGGTTTCTATGAGTGTGCTTGGATGCTGCACTCTGCAAACAACCAGCTTCTTTAGCAACAACATTTTGTGGCTTACCCCCCTTGTGAAAGGCATCTGTAATTGTCTGCTGGACATCTTTCAAGTCAGCAGTCTGCTCCATGATTGAGTAGCCTACTGACCCCGACTGAGAGACCGTTTAGATGCTCAGGAAACCTTTGCAGGGGTTTTGAGCTAATTAGCTAATTAGGTTGTGACAGCACAAGTTTCCAGTATTTAACCTGTTCACAATATTCAACTTTTCTGAATGTTGGGCTTAATTATCATAGTCATAGACAGCTTGAAACATTCCACACGGTTTGTAATGATTCTATATGCTAAACGGGTTTAATTTTCTGAAATTAGGGACAAAAAATATTGAACTTTTTCACTTTATTCATTTTTTTTTTAGGTGTAGCTGCATATTGCTCTGGATTTATAAGACTGTTGCATCTTTTCTGTAAAAAGATTCACAGAAATTAAAATTTTCAAGACGATCATCGTCTGCCCAACCTGTTTGCTTCAGGTTGGGCAGCTGACTTAGAGTCAGACATATTCTGACTCAAACGAAGCCAATGCTTCTGCTGATTGATCTTTGTCATAATTATCTCAAGTTGAACATTTAATTGAACATGTTTTTCAGAGATAAGAAGAAACCTTGAAACTTGCTTCTTTGTGACAATTCCAGTTTGTTTATTGTAATTATCATAATGTAGTGTCACTTCTTATGACGCCTAAAGCGGGACAGTTGTCCATTTTCTGCAAATAATTAAAAAAATAAAGTATTTCTGTAAAATCCTGCATTGGAAATTTATTGTTTTTTTTTTCTTTCTTTCATTATATCTATTATTATTGCACAATTGTTGAGAAAAAATTAATGCACCTGTGGCTATTTACTTTAAACCCCAACCATAGATCGTTTTGTATAAGTCATTACAAACAATATGCAAATGGAAACCTTGGAGTCTGCAGGGTTTGCTCGACAATGTGTATCTTTGTGAAAAAGACTCTAACCATATTCTGGGTAATTGAAACAAACAGGAGAGAAAAGCATTGCTACTGTGATCTTTAGCTGGACAGGTGGCCAAACAATCACATCCTGCTGTGTTTGTGCGTTGACAGAAAGAGGAGGCACAACAGGCACGTCGGGCAGATCGCTGCCGAGAAAGACATCGTCTTTCTTCCGTGCCTCATTCCTCGCTGAGGAGATCATAAACTCTTCTGGATTAAATCATCAACTGAGCCTCCAACCTGGAGGAAACTTTCAAATGAAGCTTAATAAAGTTACGGCTCTTTGTTTTATGCAGACCTTCAGCAGTTAGGTTAAATCTAATTCTCAAAAGGAAGTTGAACATTACAGATCCTGCTCGGACCGCTCCTGCATCCTGTTACCAAGTCAGATCCGGTTAAAGGGAACTCTGCATGTCCGCCTGCGAGGGTGTGTGTGTGTGTGTGGGGGGGGCAGATCAAAACAGAGAACGTGGACTCAGAACAGGTTGTGTCTGATTAAGTCTGCCCCCTCGAGAGAGGAGGAGCCGATAAGATTGATGGGAGAGACACCAGCTTGGCTGCGTTAGACGGAGAAGATCATCTCGGGACTAATCAAACCCACAATAAACGCAAAGTAAACACCCAGAAGAACTGGAGCTCATTCCGTTTGAGGCGAATTGGATTAAAATGCTTTTCTGTAATGGCTAAGTCATCCCATAGGGACGGCGGGTGTCTCATCTCATTGATTTCCACTGAAAATCAGATGGTGCGCCGTTTTACAGCATCATTACAAAGCCTTCTACTCGGCCCTAGTGCTCTTCGCCAATCACTTACATTTAAATGGAAAAATGCACGCTACTTGTACATGGCTGACAAGTTGATTGCAAACGAATAAATTCTGGTTGGGCACAGAGACGTGTTAATTAGTTGACTTGGTGGTAGGCAATAGACAGACAGAAGGAAGCCAGCCCACAGCGACGGATGGGAGGAAGTGGTGGAGGGTGTCTGTCAGTCTGTGCTGCTCCTGCTGGAGACGAGGGAGAGAAAAGGGAGTCAGAGGAGACATTCTTAAACTCTTATCACCTCTCTGGCTCCCTTTTTACACGGCAGACAGTGGACCACTAAAGACAGAGTAACATTCACCCTCTCTGCCCTGTCCTTCAGTCCATTTTGCTTTTGTAGTGTCTCTCTTGTCAGCTCATCTCTTTTTATCTTTTTAACATTCAGCATCGCAGAACGTTGCTTGGGAGCGGGCTTCAGCCTCCTGCCTCCCGGAGGGGGAGAGGGGTTTGCAGTGACATTAGATATCTCCCGGTGAGAAAGCACAAAGACTATCCCAACTGTCTGCTCGTCCTAATCAGAGTGTTTGCTGCAGAGATCAATCAGAAATCGGACTGCAACATGCGTGTGATCTTTACCGAAAACTTCAAACATCCTTCGTGTAACCGTGTGTCTCATTAGCCTGCGCACATTCATCAGTGACAGGTGACGAATGGAAGGTGAGGACATTAAACCTTAAAAAAAGAAGAAGAAGAAAAAAGAAATGGTGCTACTCTTCGGTGACATTATCTAAACAAACCCTAACTCTGCATGCACATGCACACACATGTGATCCAGAGCACACACATACACACACACTGGTACCCCGCATTAGGGCTACGGGGCTGTGTTGCCATAGGAACGGGAAAAGGTAATGGCCATGTTCATGAGTGGATGCCGCAGGGGGTGAGGGGCAAAGGCGGGGAGTGTGGGGAGGGCTGGAACTGAGTCAGAGTTACATACAAATGTGAAGGGATTTAACTTATAATTTGCTGTCCTTCTGTCAACGGTGTCTGACAAAAAAAAACAAAAAAAAACAGATCCGGTGACAAGGGAAAAACAAAAGAAGCGCAACAAGTTGAGAAAAACAGTGATGTCAGGCTACTTGGTTTGCTGGAGAAAAAAAAAAAGTACAACTAGTGTGGTTAGAAGAAGAATGAGCTGCAGAGTACTGCTTTAATTTCACGGCCCCTGGTGTGAGTGGATAAATGAACCTATATGGAATGAGTTCATCCTGTGACCAGCACTTTGTTTGTGCCTGTTTTGTGCAACACACTGCTGTGAAGAGCAAACAACTACATCAGCCTGATGGCAGACAGTTTAGGTCCCAGGGTTCAAATTTGATTTAGTAAAATAGGAAGAATCTATGACAGATCTCCTCTGTTTAGATTTAAAGTGAACAGCATTGTTTCGTTTTCTCCTTGAAACTACTTCTAATTTCTTTAGGCTTTGTTTTTAAACCAGACTGTTTGAAATGGCTTTGGCCCATTGTTCTAAATGTCTTTAACTTAAAGTTTTTACCCAACCTAAACAGGAACAACAAAAAAAGAAAGAAGTTGCATGTTGAAAAAAAAAAAATTTCTGAAACAAATGACCAGTATCTGAAAGTCTTGTCTTGAGAACAAAGAATAAAGATCACCTGAGAGATGCAAAGTCTTTCTACAATATGCAAAGTCTCAAAGATGCTGCAGAATTGACTGCACATGCTTCCTGTAAGACATCCAAAGTTTCACTAAAGTTTGTTTTGATGACAAGCTGCATGCTTAAAGTAGCTAGTTTACATTTTGATTTGTCCATGCCTAAATATAAGTTACTCAGGGGAAACATTCACACTTTTTGCATTGTTTGCAGCTATGCCCATAATCAAAAGAAGCTCAACTTGTGACATGAACGAGTGGGTTTTGAATATGCACCCAAAGGGAAATGAGTTTGCTCCTCAGATTGGTGGCTGTGACTTAATTGGTTAACAACAGATGAGAAGTCAAGATTAATGTTGCTGGAATTGAAAACCAAAGGAGAATTTATATCTCATACTGTGACTCGGTTATGAAAATAAACTGTTGTATGAGCAGATCAAGCTTTATTTTAGAAATAATAGTTTGAAATCTCGTCCAGATTTCTGCTTCCTTTGACCCCATTTTCAGCTTACAACTGCAAAACTGACATAATTAATATGCTCTCTACATCTTTCAAAGCTTCTAAAGAGCACCATTATACTCAAATTAAATAATGTTTTTTACCATCAGAAGAATGAAGCTGCAAGACAACAGTTGCACGGACAGACAAAAATCCAAGCTCACTTATTTGTGCAGCTAAGATATTTTCCCTGAGCTCTCTCTCTGCAGCCTCATTTCCTTCCCAACTTGGGGACATTTCATACCCACTTTGACAACCAGCGATTTTCCAATTTACTTTTTCCCTGGAGGTGTGTTGTGTGACTCCAGTAAACCAGCAGGGTGGCACTTGGAGTCATTTTGGTTTGATTGTAGATCCTAATCATATGTCATAAGAGTCAAATGGCCCAAATTGGGATCAAAACGACAGTAAATGGAAACAAGGAACAGAAAGTGTTCAGAAAATGTTATAATGGAGTAACTCTCAGCACAAACCTGGCATGTGTAGCACAAATCAACCGTTTTAAGGGGATAGTGCCATTATATCATAATGAAGTGCAGATGTTGGGGCGTCTCTATTTGGCCCACCACAATTTTTAGTTTCGAGATCCAAGCCTTAGAAATGTGAGCGCAGGAGTCTTCATTAAACTGCTTGGCAGAAAAAAAAAAAAAAAAAAAAGACGTTTGTGTATTAGTCTGAAAACTATTTTGTCGCTTGTTTTTGTCCTTTGCTCTATGGAATACTTTATTTTTTACAAAATGTTTCAGTTTTTGAGTTTGATTTGTTTGTTTTTCTTAACTTGTTTTAATTTATGAAGCAAAAGAAAGACAACATTCTTCTTCTTGATTTAAGAAATTTTCTGACATTTTATAAATTATAATGAAAATAGCCGCCCAAGGAGAAATAAGCTCTCTATCAAAGGTTTAGGTACAGGATTACAAGATGGTTTCCTTGTGAGGCTAAAATGAAAGACTAAAAAAAATGGCAACGTGTGAAAGTAAGTTTAAGATTGGAGTATGAAGAACTTTGAAAAAGGTAATTTAAATGGAAAAATTGAACAATTATTTAACCCGCTACTTCATGGCTGAAAGTCATAAGTAAATAAAAAAGAGGAAAAACACTTTTTCACAACACTGTGACTAAATTCATATAATTATCTGAAATCTTCATGAGCTGCAGGGACAGCAGTAGATAATAGGAGGAAAATTATTTTTAGGACATTCTGCCAATTACCGCAGTTTATCAGTTTTCTCATCTCACCGAGCCGGTGATCACCTGCCGCTGTGATGCTACTATCTTCCTGCCTTTCCTCCTCCTCCTCCTCACTGCTCGATGCCTGCTTTTGTGTCACTTTGCCCACACGTTGACAGGGGGGCTTTTAAAAATAGAGATGATCCACCCAGATTACAGAGTTTTAATTACAGAGCTGGAGATGCGATGGGGGTGTCTCAGGCCTCTTCCACTGACAGGGTGTTGGGAGAACTCAGACGGGTGAGGAAAGCTGGAAGGCACAGAGGTATAGTGAATTTAAACTGTGTGCTAATTAGTGCCGTTTTACATAGTGAGGTTTTCAGGCTGTAAATGTTTATTAGACGTGTACCGCTGGCTGTGCTGTGCGGTGAAAATGCACATCTTGGGTGCATAAGGAGTTATTTTTAAAGACCCTCAGGAACACGTGAGGTCAGCAGAAGCAGGCATGATCAATTAGTCATTTAAGCTGAATGAAATGGCTTTAGATCAAAATAAATTGTTTTTACTCGATGGCTTCTGTTTGTTCTCAGACTCAAAATGAGCAATGCTGCACATTACTTAGAAATATCAGCAAAATTACATTCATAATTTAAGATTTCTGCCAAATCTGCAAAAGTAAAATGCAGGGATTATGGGATGTTTGACACAGCTGAATGAAATGTCGAGCTGATATTTCACAATATAATGAAACTAGAGAAACAAAGAATGACTATAAACAAGAAATAATAATAATATAGAAACACTAAGAAGAACTGCCCTAAAGGAAAACAGGAACAAGACAGATCTAACTAAAGTAAGAACACAGAATAATAATGAAACTGGAAGCAAATCAAACTAAAACAACTCAGCAACCCCGGATCCTAACGTTTGAGCTGCTGCTGTTGCACATAGAGTGCTGAAGGGCTTGGACATGCAAAAACATTGTTACTGAATTTTTTTTTTCACAGTGGACCCTTGAAAAATTGTCTCCCACCATAACTCAGAGCAAATCTTTTGAGTAACTCGATGTAAATCAAGCACACTCTATTTCCATTTAGCACAATAAAAAGTACTGGTTCCATTAACTTGTCTACAAAGTAGCTATTAAAATATTATTAAAAGTTTTAGTTTGAGACGGGCTCTAAATGTACAAAATCTGGCAACTAGAACTGTTTGCTCGTCCCAACCAGGTTGTTAGTGGCACATTATGACCTGAGGCGACTCTCACAGGCTGCTTTTGGAAGCAAACCCATTAAACTGCTGCAAGACAAACTTTCAACCGGCCGAGGAAATTTCTGCCGGTTTCACTCAGCAGGAGTCGGCATCCTGCAGAGATCACATCGAGAGTGCAACGAGCCGCCCTGACGGAGGTGAGAACGAATCTGAAAGCGTCAGTGAAACACCTGCAGACATCTCCACACATCGCTCTGTTCCTCTACGTGTTGCCACAGCGATGGCAAAGCAATAACATCACGGAAGAAGAGTAGTCTCTTTTAATTTAATTTCTAAACTCACGTGGCAGCTAATTTGTACTTGAAAACTCCAGACCACGTGTTTTAAAGTTTAACGCATTCCTTTTTTTTCCCTTTTTTTTTTACTTTAATGCATGCCTCTTGACATTCATGAAATCTTCATCATTATCTGTATCTTGGAAAACCAAATCACACCCACTATAATTCACAAAGCATTAGAGAACTTTGTAGTGGGTTGATGGTTTTTATAGTTATCGCTGCATTTTTATGTCCCTTAAGCATCTTATCCATTCTTTTGGCTCCCAAAATGAGTTTAATTAACAAACAATTGGTACAGAGGGTCAGCGTAGTGATCACAGATGGAGGTAGAGTGTTTATTGTTGTGTGGGTGAATGCTTGTGCATATGTGCCAGCAGACTGTTACTTATTTTTTGGCACCTCGATTAGCAGCAACTGTGCGTGTTTCAGTGCTTCAGAAAACAGGTTAGGATCACACGCTGAGTATCCCGTAAATAATTTTAGCTAAAGGTGGCACATATGGTGAGGATGGAAGATATTTATCCGCATTCCAGGCTGTAAAAATCCTTAGGTGCTTTATTCAAATTTAGACTCGTCTGGAACAGAATTAAAACTCTCAATCCTTGTAATAGCTGTAAATCCGGCCTTCCCATTAAGATGAGTTACGCTTTTAATACTTTGTATCTTTAGGTAGATGATTCTTCATTCGTTCCTTCTTTCCTGGAGTGAAAATTTACTTCTTATATGAAATGATTTTTACATTTTACCTTTACTCTCCGTGCGCCTGCAGGCAGAGAGCCTCATTACCGTCCGATGGCTCCTTTCCGGGTAGCCCATCACTGTCCTGCAACATCTCCCAGCGACCGTCATGATTCCCAGCTCTGCTACTTCAATTAGGGCCCAGTGGTCCCGTCAAGAGGAGAATGGCAAACTGTCACCGCGCACAAACTAAACCTCAGGATTTCACACTAACAGCATTTCCCGCCTGCCTGTCACACTGCCTGCATGTTTGCAAAGGTTCAGATATTTTATTAATGGTAAACTCAGCAGCACCGAGAACTATATAAAACATATGTGCATGAGTTTTGTTTGGGGGAGTGTTTAATAAATTCTTGTTTGAGTTGTGTCTTCGTATTTTAAATGCAGTGTTCAACAAAACGTCTTGAAAAATGTGCTCATTTTGGGTGGGGAGGGGGATTCACCGACTGCTAATGGGAGCAGAATCTTTTAAAAAGTTTTAAGGATGTCACAGCAAATGTTTTCTGTTTCCTGTCGGGTTTGTCAGCATGCCACATCACACCACCTCTCATCCCTGAGATGTGAAATTGGATGGATATGGGAAAAACTTTTCCATTCTTCCCATTTCATCTCGATAGATTCATTAAGGCAAATGTTTGTTATTGGAGAAATGAGAAGTTTCTTTTTTTTCACACATTTTTTTTTTCTTTTTTACTTTTAACATCAATATTATCGCCACACTAGCTACCATGGCAACTCCGGCAATAACTCAGTTTGTTTCTTTTTCCCCTCAAGGACAAAATTAGCACTTCTAAATTTAGCTCTGATCCTAAGCTTAATGTTAATGACAGTTTTATTTTATGTATGAAAGAAGAAAAAATAAAAGGTTGAAATATACTTAGCTTTTCCCTAGCATGCATAAAATAAACAAAGACAGATGGAACTAAATAACAATGGTTAGCCACATGTTTACAACGAGTTTTTAAATGTCACCAGGAGTGCAGGGAGCGGATCAGACCGACCTATATCTGAGGCACAAAGCCTATTCATATTGCTGGGAAGGAGTTAAATTATTTAGCGATGTGAGTCACTGCCGAACAAACATTGAGTGACAGGGCGGTGAGAAAATTGATCTTGGCACCTCACAATGTCTACCTCCAACAGACACAATGTGTGTTAATCACCTGGAGCTGCCCTGAGGGACGAGGTCAGAATAGCTGATGACACGGATAAGACAATCAGACCAGCTGCACAATTTGACACATTTTTATTTGTGTACCTGTGAGTTGATTCTGCTGTTTGTCAGGTATTCATTTGATCTCTTTTGAGTCTCAGATAAGTGTTTTTTTAATTTAAAGTTGATTGCATACTTTGAACTGCAAATATTTCTTTACAAAAGATATTGGGAAAATCATTGGAAAGAGAGTTTTGGATCTTATGAGGTGTCTTTTTTTTTTTTTTTTTTAAATAATAGCACCAATCTCAGAGAACTCAGTCCAAGGCACAAGAGGCACAACAAATGAACTAACACAAGGGAATAAATTAAAATAGGAAGATCAAAGTAAATAAACAACAAAGAATGATCAATGTTGAAACATAAATGAAACCCAAAGCACAGATCATAACAAAACACAGCAGCAAATCTACAACAGATTTGTTGTCGGTGGAGAAAAAAATAAATCAAGGAAGTTGCAACTCATCCATTCAAAGACCCCAGCCTGACTGTGCTGCTGTACTGGGAGATTCACAGAAGCAAAATGTCTGCAAACTTTAATGAACTGAACAATGTGAGATGAACAAAGTCAAACAGAAAACAAGTCGTTGAAGTTGTTCCTACATCACTGAGTTAGCTCAGGTTTTTGCATTGTTTTTTTTAAATATATATTTTACACAAAAAATGAATGTTTACAGTCTCTCTTTTTAAAATATTAATTTACTCAGCTTAGAGTGTAACCACATTTAGTTGTAGACATTTGGGATGAGGTAAAATAGGTTGACTCTAAAATGGCCACCACATTTAATTTTAAAACCTAAAGAGAAAAAAAAAGGAAACATATGAAATTTAGATTTATTTATTTTTTTAGGCTCTAGTTGCCTTTATTGAGTAGAATCTGGAAAGACCGAAAATCGAAACGAGGACAGCTGCATCGAGGACAACAGCCTCTGCACATGGTGTGCACGCTCTAACAATTGAGCTACCCAGCGCCCAAGAAGCAGGAAGTTTTATAGGATTTTCTTTCATTAAGTCAAGTCCTCACAGACCCACATGTCATTGAATACAATGATGGTGACCCACTAGTACATCGATATTTGAAGCCTGTCCTGTATGTGTCCAGTTCAGCAGATTTCCTGCATTAAGCTACATCCATTATTAAAACGGTGACAATCCTGCCACTTCGCTGCAACAAAAACACAAACGATCAGATCTTGAGCTTTTCTATTACACTTGAAGTGACAACTTATTACGGTTGATTCAGCGTATTGGCTGTCAAATAAGTAAAAGGTCAAATCTGTTGTTCTGAAATGGAAAAGAGGTGGGGGGTGCATTTATTTTGTGGAAGATTTTAAAAGGGTATATCTAAGATTTAATTTAAAAAGAGAGAAAAGCTACTTTAAAATATTGGTGGAAAAAGTTTGACACAACATATTTTTTTGTTCTTTTTTAAGTACGTAATATTAATTCTGTGTGTGAATGTGTGTATTGATGAATGAATGAATGAATGAATGAATGAATGAATGAATGAATGAATGAATGAATGTCCTCTAGAGTGCTTTGGACTGATGAGGTGCTTTACAAATGCAGGCCAATTACCATTTACCACTAATTGCTGGAGTTTCAACAGGATGTTATTGAACTGAAAATCCTTGAAGCAGTACGTTTTATCATCTGCTAAATGGAAAAAATAGGTTTCAAAATATGTTTTTTGTAAACAATTTTTTTTGCATAAATGGTAAAATTAAAATATTTTAGTTTTTAAAAAAGTAAGATTTTAATAATGCTAACTCAAATCTGCCATATTTGTTTGTACAATGATCTTAGCCTTGGTTTTTCTGGGGCTTTTAACTTTTGTTCAAGTAACATTTGCTACATCTGGTAGCATGTCATGCTACCAGATGAGAAAAACGTTACAATAAAACAACATTTTCTGAATGTATTGTATTTGTCTAAACATGTAAGATGTGCCTAATTATTTATGCTTCAGCTTTTCTCTTCAAATGTTTTTCAGTAGAAAAGGTAACTGAGCACTAATGGGAAATGCATCCATGCAGCTATTAAGAGGCTAATCAATGCAATAAACAAATGTAGCACTAAGTTTTGTGTTACATAAACAAAGATAAAATGCAAAATATGGTTTCTACTCATCCAAATTAATGTATTTTGTGTAAGACATCTTTTATTCTTTGTGAGTCTAATGTTGTTTCTACACTATAGCTGCAGTGAATCTCACCACACATGAACCTTCAGTCAAGTATCATCATCATTAAATGTTTTATTAAAGTCTTTGCAGTAGCATAGTAAGATGGTTCAGTTCACTCTTTATTATTGATCTTTTTAAATAAATAAAACAAGCAAATAACCAATTATTTCCATCTTAGTTTTAATTTTATACATCCACATCTAATACCCAAACTATCCAGTAGGAGGCAGCAGCATATTTTATAAACTGATCTGACACAAGATGGATTTAAACAGACATGTTCCCAAAAAACAACTTTTAGAGCCACAGTGATGTACCCAGTAGATGTATTAACCAAACCTGGGAATAAATGTGCATCAAAATGACTGGTGTAAACTGCATTTGTGTCTTCAAATAATGCCAAAGCACGCTCATATAACATTCCACATCAGTACTAATAAAGGTGATCTATGTCTGTTGGGTCCCAGTTAACTTGTAGCGACAGACATGATGAGCTTGCCGACGCAACGAGCGCCGTGCTGCAGGCATAGCAGCTTCATGTCAACTTGTCTGTGACAGAACAGCTGATCTCAATTCCAGCATTCCCAAGCATGCACTGGAAATAGTTTCAGGGTTCATTTGCAGTTTGAAGACTGGATGGTGCAGTGACATTGCAGAGTGGGAAGAGCAGTATTTTAGCAGGCAGCGGAGTGGGAGGGTAAGTTTTAAAGATAGGGAGTGAAGGCAGCGTGTCTGAATCTCTGATAAAACACTAGGATTAAGAGCTCCAGTGGGTGGAGACAGTCAACATGGCTGTCTCCAGGGCAGCTATTAATATCAAATCGAAACACCATACATTGTTCCTCGCAGAGAAACAACCCAGCGACAAAGGACTGATGAGGCCCTTGATTCAGAAGAGATGAAATAGACAAACAAATATGTTCAGAGGAGGGACTGAAAATCAGTCAAAAGGTGCAGCTAATGATAAAAGCGCCGATATTATCAGGCAGAGAAAAGTACCGAGTTCATTTTGATCCATGTTTGTTTGATCCTCATATTTCACACCAAGATTCTGCTTATGTATCACTTATTTATTTAAGACATACCTTTGATTACTGTGCTTTATAAGACGGGCTGAGATACAATCCTTAGCAAAAATACCACTGTTTGATGGTATGATGTTTTGGTAACACTTTATTTGAACATGAATAAGCCTTCATGAATATTTATGACTGTTGTCATAAAGCGTCATTCGGTAAATTATGACACTTTTAATACAAAGTTGACATTATTCAAAATGTCTTTGTTATGACAACTTGACATTAACCAGGAAATCATTACTGTTTAAACTTTATCTTTAATAACATAAAGTTACCTAATTTTTAAAGTGCAATCAGTAATACTTTTATAACAAATTTATATCAGTGTTACCGATGTTTTTAACACAAAGATTTAAAACAATAAATATACATGATGTAATTATTTTTCTTTACAACATAAAAGCTACTTCTTCTACATTTGAAATAATAATACTTTATACTTATAAGTAGTTATTATGTGCTCACTGTGGAAAATATTATTTGTTTTCCCCATTCTGCTCCTTAAAGAGAAACACGGCTCTAACAAGTTTATATTGGCAGCTCAGTTGGCTGTTTGCTGTTGGCTCTTGCAGAGCCTGTGGTTGACAGCGTTGGAGACACGTCACCTGCAGTTTTAGACAGCTTTACCTAAATGATAATAATAGTGAGTAGCACTCCTCAGTTTTCCTGTCTGTCCATAGATTCAACAACCAGATTTCTCCTAAAACATCCACATGTGTGTTTCTTAAAGGTGAAGGAGTTGTATTATTATTAATATTTATATGTAAACACCTCTGTTCAAGGGAGCTATGTTCAATGTTTTTCTTTTTTTTTCCTTTTTTATTACTACAGGTGTTGTTGTAGGTCCTGTTTGAAATTGTTGGACGGGGAAAAAAAACACGAGGTAGCAAAGTATTTTAAAGTTTTAATTGTTTTTGTGCATATAGAATAATAACAAACTTTAATTTTTTATATTAAAAATAATACATCTCTAAGAAAAAAAAAAAAGCACATTACACAAATTCAGTATCATTCACTGCAAACTATGGCTGATCATCTATTAAATCAACTAAGAATGCGTCTCAGACAATAAAAAGGATTAGGATTTTCCTAGCTTATTTTGATCGAGTGTATCTACACACACACACACACACACACACACACAAACATAAACATTTGTACACCAACAGTGTGCGACCGTGCCAGTACATTCTCTTCTCTCCGCTTGGATCAAAGGTTGGCAGAAGATTCTGGATTCCTGGAGGACAACCAACTCTTGATGATATGCTTCCTCCCTCCTCACACCTCTTACCCTTTCTCTTTCCATCACACGTCCCCCTTCGTACATGAATGTTTTCCACACATGAGTTTCTGTCTTTTTGGTTTTTTATCAGATAAAACAGGCTTATTCCATTGATTTTTTTTCTATTAAATTTGCACTTTTCAAAACAAAAGTGCATAGTGCAAACATCACACTGAATATCAGTGTTTCGGGTGTGTACACAGCTGGCCAGTAGAGGCAACGATAAACTCATGGTGCAGCTGATAACACCTCCTTCTCTATCACAATGCAAATACCTTCACATAAACATGCAACTCCAGAGAACAACTAACTCCAGCTTTAATCAAATGTGACATTAGTAGTACTAAAGGTTTGGGGTTACTTTCTCCATGTCACTAGCCTTGGGTCTATCTATGTACATGTTGGTCTAATCCGTTCTAACATGTTCTGCTGTGTGGAATCTCTAACCCATTGGTTAACCCATCTGTCTCTGCCTAACATCCCATCTTCTTGTTTTGTCTGTTTTCCCTCAGCCTCTTTGGGCTTCCTGGGACATGGAGCGACCGAGAGCTTTGGGTGCTTTGGCGAACTCCATGAGGGTCGGCTTGACGGGTGGGAGGTCTCTGGTGATCTCGTCCACGCTCCTCTTGCTGGGACAGACTCCGTCTGGTGCTGGGAAGGGCAGCAGGTCCTGCTCCGTGTGTGGGGCCCCGCGTCCCAGCCTGACGCCCAGCTCTGCGGGGGTAAAGATGGGCAAGGGGAGCGTGTTTCTCTTGGGCAGCAGCTGGTGCTCTCTCACCCCTCTTTCCACGGTGCCCACCCTGAAGACTCCAGATGGGCAGGTCTGAATCAGAGAGCGGCTCTGCCACTGCCTGGACATGGTCTCTCTGCGGGAGTCGTCGATCATGTTCATGGTCTGACTGTAGGAGAAAAGTTTGGGTTAGAAACTACAGAAGCACTCACTTGAGATGCATGTGTCATTGGGGCTGCTTGGTATGTCTTACCTGTCCTGCGGTTGAGTCTTGAGATGAACACTGTGCCAATCGGCGCTGTAGCTCTCCCGTTTTGCCTTGTTCTCCTCCCGAACGCTGCAGGTCAGCTCACCCCCCATCACCACTCCGTTTCTTTTTTCCAGCACGCTACAGAAAGGCATCTTCTCTGGAGATTTTAGATGATTTATTGCCTCCGCCTGGTTGAGGATTGAATCTTGGATGCTTCAGCTGGATGTCTCTCCAAGCTTATTCGCCCTTTCGGATGCGTCTGTCTGGGCTCAGGTCCGGCCGCTGCTTTTATACCCACTCTGTTGCTATTTCCGATCCATGTTGTCAGTCTGCTTTGCAGCGCGTACTGACATCTGACACCAGTCCTCCGTGGCTCATTCCCGGAGACCCCGAGGCCAAGCCGAAAAGGTGTTTACGGTAATTGTACTGAAAATCCCCCTGATTTTCAGATTGTGCTTGTTTAATCTCTTGGCCCAACTCTTTCCACATCAGCTGTGATTATAGAGAGGAAAATATAGACAGAGGTTAAACAAACTTCTGTCCTTGGGGACAGTAACAGTGACGCAGATGTTTATGAAGAATATTTTGGTCGTGTCAGTTGGTTGATTGGTTGGTTGATTTAGAAAAGAAAGGTTTCAGGTACATGTTCTTCTGGTTTATCCTCATAATAGAGTTCATAAGGATCTTATGCAACAACTGGGCTTCATATCAACAGAACCCCCTCGCCCCCTCGTTAGATGTCAGCGAAAGCTCCCCCGCCTGTGATTCATTACCACGGTGACAGAGAACCACATAAGCTGTTGCGAACTCAGGTTGCAGGCTGTGAAATACACACACATATATCTACCGCGACTCACCTCTGACAGTCATCTGCCGGTGTGAGGTTACTACCAGAGTCTGACTCATTCACTCACATGTGGCTCTGAGCAAGTATCACTTATTACACACACGCAGCATCAAGCATGCTCATCATAATAATACATGTTGTTGTCAATCAATCAATCAATTAGCAATGGATTTAATATGGATTTTTTTTTCAAGTTTTAGACTTTTAGGACCTTAAAATAGCAAAAGCTTTGCTGCAGTTTGTGTAAATTAATCTTATTCGTTTGCAGTGCTTTGAAGAATTAATGTTGCAGTTGAAACCAAGCTCCATTTTAGTTTTTTTATTATTTCACCTGTCTCTTTGCAACTTCTTTGCAAGCTGACACCATGTGTGCAAAACACTGGGGAATCCCCCTGGGGTCGTATCTTCAGTCGTAATAGCACTCCAACATGCTTGACATTTTGGAAACCTGGTAAGCCTCCAAACAAGGTTATTCCATGTGGACATCGTATATTTTACTGCGGCGACAGAAACCTTTAGTTGCTTTGATTTAAACCTTATAAGCAAAAGTGAACCTCTGCTATTTATGTGCAGATAGTGAATTAGCATTTAAATATCTAAGCACAAACCGAGAGTCCAATCTTATTAACCATCAAGCAATATTTGCGGCAAACTATTTCCAGTAACTGGTTATTAGTGTGTGCTGTACATTGACTCACAGGAAATATAAGCAACTCCTGGATGTTGGTGGGTTTCCTCAAATAGGTTCTCAACTTCAGGTCAGGTGGAATGGGCCGGAGTCGAAACTTTGTTCTATGATATCAGTGAGCAGTTTTGAATGTTTAACCTGCAAAAGTGGGCACATGTTTTTGGTCTGGTGCTCAGTAAATGAAAAAAAAATTGGAAAAAGAATATATCTGTTACTCTCAAACAAAAAGTGTTGTTGCTTGCTTTCCTTTGAACACAGCAGTGTGTTAAGTGACAGACATACTGAAGAATATTTGAACATTTCACATGAGTTTTTGGCCTAACTTCACAGGACTTTACAGTCAGTACAGTTTTTATGTTATTAATATAAATCATGTGCCTTCTTATCTCTAATCAGAAAAAGATCAATAAAAAAATACAAATTCAGTAAACTAAAACAGTGAAAGAGAGAAATAGAATCAGCAAATGATGAAAAATATATTTAACAAATTACATTAAAATATGGCATAAATAATAATAGTAAAAAAAAAAAACATTTTCTCAGCATTAATAACGGGTTATAGCATTTCAATTAAATTTGCATCCAGACTTTTATTAGGCCATTAAAACATTTATATTTTTCTTCCAAACCTTTCAGATCAATTTTTTGACATTTCCTAGATTATTGACTAACTTTATAACAAAACTGGCTTGGTGCTTAGATTCATGAATTTGTGGCTGGGAATTGTTCTTCTAGATTTTCTGATAGAAATCAGAATTCCTCCTATCAATGAAGCTTTCCAGGTGGATTATTTTTAGTCAAGGTGGCAGTTATATTGTCAGAGTAGCCAAGGGTGGTTTAGATTTGATTACTTTGATGATTGCAAATTATTACATGATCACTGAGAGGAGAAAAATGTTACAAATTACTTATTTTTGTAAAAAAAGAAAGAAAGAAAGAAAGAAAAGAAAAACATAAAACACAGTGATAGTGTAAAAAGGTTGGTATGCTCAGTCTCTCATTTACTAAAGTCTACATGACGCAGTTTCTACATACTCAAAAAGGGACCAATCAAGCCATATACGCCTAGTTTATGATTATAGTAACATATCACTTATGTTCGTCTGCAAATTTGGCTAATAACACAATATTTGGAGTGATTAATAGGTTTGCAAAAATTAACTGATTTGTGAATGAACTGGTCGCTGAAAGCTTGCATGTATACAAATACAATTGCCCTTGGAAATGTATCAATACTGTTGTTGTGATCCAGTCATATCACAACATTCTCAGATTTCCAACGGCATGTTTGTACCTAAATGCATCTCTTGCTTGCACAGCAAAGTGGTGTGGAAAAATACCAGGACTGCATTCATCTATAGTTCATCTATAGGTCCCATCTGAATTTTAAAGACTTACAGACGACAACTGTTACCAAACCCCTCATGACCCCTGACCCCTTAAGGCGCTTTAACCTACCCTTCTCCTTTTCTGCTTCAACCACAAGCCCTGATCTATTGCCCCAAACCCTCGTGACCCTTTGTCGTCACCTTTTAAAAATATCCAGAGTGAAGGGCAACAAGTGACTAACACAGATAAACAATGTTAGCGCTGCTGTAGAGTTTATTGCAGCATCTAAAACAGCACTAAAGCATGAAATTCTCTAATGTGAGAAAGTGCGAACATGTTAAAAGCTCATCTGATTATTCTTAGAAAATGAGATGAAATGACAGTGGCTTGAAACAAATGTTACTAACCTGAGTGCTCTCTTTCTGTCTTTCTTTCTTTTGTAAAAATGATAAGAATAAAAAGTTCTGAAAACAAACACATTTAAAAAAATTTCTTCTTTAAATTAATTTTTTTCATCTTCCATAGAGTAAGTAGTTCTGTGTGTAGTATAGCTGTCTCAACATTTTTTGTTGGAATTCAGTTCAATTGATTCATCTTCTCATGTGTAGATTTATTTTCGTCCACTTATCTGAGGTCAGGCCATGGAGGTAACAGAACCAGGAGGGAAAATCCCACAGCCCTTCTCATCAGCAAGACTCTTCTGTGTCTGGTATAACCGGAGGAGGCCTCAAACCAGAAGAAAAAATGTGATCCTTCCAGCAAGTTCTTGCTCCTCTCCTGGTTCTCTTCAAGGGATGTGTTGAAAAGCTTTCCGAAATCGTCCATGACGGCCTCTTAATCAG